>NC_044556.1:99693553-100021803 GCF_007565055.1 Rhinopithecus roxellana | reverse complement strand
TTCTAAGCCTATCTTATTTGTGCCACTACAGTCATGAACCCTTAGTGTGCCCCTAATAGCTATGTTCATTCAAATTACACTTAATTTCCTCGCACAATGTATTTGGAATTTGTCAGAACTTGGGTATGTCCAGAGCAGTAGTGTAATAGAACAGTTTTCCCCCACGGCCTCGACAGTCACAGTTCCTGAGTTTTGCATCCTTGCCCAGCTGCTTACTAGCTATGTGGCCTTGGGGAAGTTAACTTCGTGCTTTGCAAATCCTGGCTTTTGATCTATAAAGCAGGAATAACAAAATAATTTACCTCATAGGGTACTTTTCTGTAAGGATTCAATACAATAATGTATGAGGATGATGAGCATAGTGCCTGGTTCTTTCTAAGTGCTTAATAAATGTGTATTGGTCTGTAAATACCCTAGGGTCTGGAAGGGATCAGTGTTTACTAGATACACCCAACACTAGACCCAGCAAGGAACAGTCCACATAGACATTCTAGAGAGGCATTGACTGAACAGTATAGCTTACAGATGAAAGTTAGGTCACTTGTTAACACAAGAGACACACTGCATCAGAATCTCTGGGGCTTGAATCCAAGCTTATACACGCTGAAAATCAATTTGAGATTCAATTTTAGTAGATCCTATTTAAGATACACTGTCCTAGTAGGTAAAGGAGAAGTTCTTTTTCTGAAAGAAGAAAAAAAAAAGATGATGCCTCATGTGTTACTGGAATGAGAAACCTTGGTTTATGGAGCACTTGCTGCATGCCAGGCATTATGGTAGGTTTTGAGAGGGCTCAAGACTCCTGTGGTTCCTTTCCCTAGCAGCTTATATTTAGAGCAGTTTCTATTTAGTGAGTAGATTCCAATTTCTTTGTTGCAAAATGTTGTCAACATTTCTTATTTTACTCAACAAAACAAAAAGCTGTGAATTGCCTATTTTCAATATGCTGTTGATTCATTCAAGAAATATTTATTTGTTATACTCATCTATGTGCTTGGTATTCTACTAGAATAAAGAAAGCATATTCTGTTTCCTTTAGGAACTTAAAACATTGCAAGTTTCAAGGGCAGTACCATTTACAGCATCTATGCTGCATTTAGCTATATCCAGCATACCAACAAAGCATAAATAATTAATAGTACTGGGAAATGATATCAAAATTTCCAAATTTTTATGCCAAGAGAACATAATACTATGTTGTAAAAGAGAGAGAGGGCTGGGTGCAGTGGCTCAAGCCTGTAATCCCAGCGCTTTGGGAGGCCGAGGCAGGCAGATGACTTGAGGTCAGGAGTTCGAGACCAGCCTGGCCAACATGGTGAAACCCTGTCTCTACTAAAAATACAAAAAAATTTAGCCAGGCATGGTGGCGAGAGCCTGTAGTTCCAGCTGCTGGGGAGGCTGAGGCACAAGAATCACTTGAACCCAGGAGGCGGAGGTTGCAGTGAGCCGAGATCACACCACTGCACTCCAGCCTGGGTGACAGAGTGAGACTCTGTCTCAAAAAAAAAAAAAAAAAAAAAAAGGAGAGAGAGAGAGAGAAGAACAGAGCCTCCTTGAATGAAGGTCTGCCACACACAGTCCTGCAGTTGACAGGATTAAATGATCCCTTCTCAGGGCAGGTGTTGCTTCCACTCTAGCAGTGTTGTCTTCCTGCTACTAGCAGTTGTCTATCCTGGGTGTCTAGAAAGTTAAATAGTATCTAGTTCATATTTATTTTTAAAAGAAAAGGTGTCTCAGAACATGAAAAGAGTAAGCTTGACTATCATGTTCTTTTATAATAATTTCTTAACAGAAATTTTAGTTCTGAATCAAATAAATCCCAGACAAAACAACACAAGTGAAAAAATATAATCCCACCCTCAGAATCCTATTAGCATTAAAGAAATAAAACTAAGAAAATGTTCCATTTTAGAGATATAAAGATGGTTTTGCACCAAATGATATGTTTTGCTATGTAAACTTCACCCTTTAATCTGCCAGTTTGGGGCTTTCATGTAACAATGGAGCAGTAACAATCTGATACTTTTCTTTCTCCTTCTCCTTGAGGTGTGAGAAGCATGAACAGTACAGACATTCAGTGGTCAGCCATCCTGAGCTGGGGATATGCTGATAATATTTTAAGGTTGAAGAGTAAACAAAGTGAGCCTCCAGTAAACTTCATTCAAAGTTCACAACAATACCAGGTAAACATTTTTATTTTTATTTTTATTTTTATTTGGAGATGGAGTCTCGCTCTGTCGCCCAGGCTGGAGTGCAGTGGCGCATCTCGGCTCACTGCAAGCTCTGCCTCCTGGGTTCACGCCATTCTCCTGCCTCAGCCTCCTGGGTAGCTGGGCCTACAGGCGCCTGCCACCATGCTCAGCTGATTTTTTGTATATTTTTAGTAGAGTCGGGGTTTCACTTTATTAGCCAGGATGGTCTCAATCTCCTGACCTCATCATCTGCCCACCTTGGCCTCCCAAAGTGTTAGGATTACAGCTGTGAGCCACTGTGCCCGGCCAACAATTTTTTTTTTTTTTTTAATTTTAGACAGCGTGTTGCTCTGTTCCCCAGGCTAGAGTGCAATAGCACAATCTCAGCTGACTGCAACCTCCGCCTCCCAGGCTCAAGTGATCCTCCTCCCTCAACTTCCCAAGTAGCTGGGACTACAGGTGCATGCCACCAAGCCTGAATTATGTTTATATTATCTGTGGAGATAGGGTTTCTCCATGTTGCCCAGGCTGGCCTCAAACTCCTGGGCTCTAATGATTCACCCGCATTGGCCTCCCAAAGTGCTGGGATTACAGGTGTGAGCCACTGTGCCTGGCTTGTGTAAATGTTTTTGTGGAATCTTTATAATAGTTAAATACAATGCATAAAAATGAGTCAGACTGTCCGGGCACAGTGGCTCACGCCTGTAATCCCAGCACTTTGGGAGGCCGAGGCGGGCAGATCACCTGAGGTCAGGAGTTCAAGACCAGCCTGGCCAACATGGGGAAACCCCCTTCTCTACTAAAAATACAAAAAAAAAATTAGCCGGACGTGGTGGCGCATTCCTGTAATCCCAGCTACTCAGGAGACTGAGGCAGGAGAATCGCTTGAACCCAGGAGGCAGAGGTTGCGGTGAGCCAAGATCACGCCATACCATTCCAGTCTGGGCAACAAGAGCGAGACTCTGTCGCAAAAAAAAAAAATCAGACTGATAGCAGCTAGCTTGGTTGGTTGGTTGGTTGGTTGGTTTTGAGATGAAGTCTCGCTCCATCACCCAGGCTGGAGTGCAGTGGTGTGATCTGCACTCACTTTAACCTCCGCCTCCCGGATTCAAGCGATTCTCTTGCCTCAGCCTCCCAAGTAGCTGGGACTACAGGCATGTGCCACCATGCTTGGCTAATTTTTGTATGTTTAGTAGGGACGGGGTTTCACCACATTAGCCAGGTTGGTCTCAAACTCCTGACCTCAGCTTAATCTCCCGCCTCAGCCTCCCAAAGTGCTGGGATTACATGCGTGAACCACTGTGCCCAGCCAAGCAGCCAGTTTTTATCTTGCAACTTGTCCAGTCAAGAAGCTGATGTTAGGCTGGGCATGGTGGCTCACACCTGTAATCCTAGCGCTTTGGGAGGCCAAGGCAGGCAGATCATCTGAGGTCAAGAGTTCAAGACCAGCCTGGCCAATATGGTGAAACCCCATCTCTACTAAAAAATACAAAAATTGGCCATGCATGGTGGTGGGCACCTGTAAATCCCAGCTACTCGGGAGGCTGGGGCAGGAGAATTGCTTGAACCTGGGAAGCAGAGGTTGCAATGAGCTGAGATCGTGCCATAGCATTCCAGCCTCGGCAACAAGAGCAAAACTCCGTCTCAAAAAAAAAAAAAAGAGAGAGAGAAGCTGATGTTTATAGTACTTACAGACTTCCTAACTACCACGATTTGTGTTCCCCAAATTTGTTTTCTACCCATTTTCTCATTGAGAGAGTATTATCATAATCTCCTACTCAACATCAGTAAAGGGCGTAGTGTTTGAACCAAATCAACATTGCCTTCTTCTCAGTGTTCACTCACTTTTGTCATTGAGTCATTTTCTGTAACCATAGTGCCATTTTTTATACATGATTTTTCCTAAATGGACTGGATATTCAAGCATCATGATCACTGGGCCGATAGCCCTGTGATCTTTGTTAGTGTCCCAGCTTTGTTATATACTAACTACAGCCTTTGACTAGTAACTTAACCTATCCAAACTTGAGTTTCTTTCCTCCTCATTACAACCAAGATAATAGTACTCACACTACTTTCTCAGAAAGCTGCTGTAAAGTGTTTCCAGTGTTTGTGAAAGAAAGTTGTAAACTGTAGAATACCGTGTAAATATACAGTACTGCTGCTGCAGCTGTTACCGACTCTTAATTGTGTGGACAGCCTTCTTTTTTGACTCTCTTTCCATGGAAAGTTCTCTTACCATCCTCTGATTTCCATTACCTACATAATACCTGCTGCCTTATCATCTGTCCTAAAATGTATCCCATTCCCTGAGCTCTTTAGAAATGGAGGAAGCTACTTAGGGGAATTTTTAGCAGTGAAAGCAAGAGGAGCAGTGACTTGTTTGCATAACCCTCAATATCCCTGACCAAAATATTGCCACCATTTGTTATATAGCTTACCAGGAAACTGACAGAAGTAAGAATAAAGAGACAGTGAAAAACAACTTTACTAGGAACTTTAATAAGATTTTTTTTTTTTAGTGTTGAAACATATCAGGCTGCATTAATCAGAGCCTTTTTATGCAGATAGAAATATATATATCCAAACACAAACAAGTTATAACCATAAATCATGGCAAAGCTGGTAATAAAACTAAATTGGAAATGAATATACAAAATAAATGAAAACACAAAAACGTATTATAGAATCAGTATGTCCCTTACTGCACCCTTTTTGGCATTATTGTAAATTGGGAAAAACAGAGAAATATGTACAGTGGGAGTTAGATATACAATACATTCTACCTGTCAAAATACACTGACACAAATTTATGAGCAGATTTATTGTTGTCATCAATAATCTGGATTTACAAACATCTTGACTTTCCAATGAAAAGTGAAGAAAAACAAATGAAATCATCATCAGTATTAACTGAATGTTTTCAATGCAATGTTAAAGATAAAAGCTTTCAATCAAATTCTTTCCACCTTTAATTACTAGGCATTCCTTCTATTTAAGAGTTGGGTACTGTTACATTAGATTGATGTGGTGCGAAGAGAGGACAAAGATAGATAACTTTAAAGAAGCTTTCCAATTCACTAATATATTTTCACCAGTGCAAAGACAAGCATTTAGTCAAATTGTTTTTGCCAAGTAAATTGACTGTTAGTTTAGCAGATCCAAAGCTTGAATAAAGTTGTTTAAAATTCTTATTTTTATTTTTTTCTAGCTTTATTGGAATATAATTGACAAATGAAATTGTATATATTTAAGGTATACAATGTGATGTTTTAATATATGTATACATATATTGTGAAATGATTACTACAGTCAGGCTAATTAACACATCCATCACCTCACATAGTTAGCATTTTTATGTGTGTGATGAGAATTTTAAGATCCACTATCTTAGCAAATTTCAAGAGTACAACACAGGGTGGGGGTCAGCTGGCGTGGAAAAGAGGACCTGTCAGGCCACACAGAAAATTAACTCAAACCTGAATGGTGCCTCCGTGGTTAGGACTGAGGGATTTTGTACCAAAGGCATAATCCCATCTTTTACATTCACATTTATCTTTCTTTCTTCTCCTGCTTAACAATCTTTAGAACTATTAGAAGCAGTCCCTCTATTTATATGTACCCTGTTTCCCCACCAAAGACATAAACTGAGGAAAATAAAAGCAAAAAGCAAATAAATGTGTGAAGTACACACACATTCACACTCAACCTTGGATGTCATCAATCCTGAATCATTTTGTTAAATGTATCTAAATATATATACACATATACACATACATCTGCACACGGGCACATATACACATTATAATATATTTTAATTGGGAAACAACATTTAGACATTTGGCTCAAAGTTACAGAATATTATTATATCTGACACGTTTCTAACTGTTTCAAGAAATGTTTACCTAATGTTTTTGATATTAAAAAAAATAGTTGTCAGAAAAGTAGAAGTATTTTTCATTCTTTTAAAACATGATCATCTTTGATTTGTCCTTTTTTAAAGGTTACTAGTTGTGCTTGGGTGCCTGACAGTTGCCAGCTGTTTACTGGAAGCAAATGCGGTGTCGTCACAGCCTACACAAACAGATTTACAAGCAGCACAGGTAGGTTCTGGGCTTTCTGTATGGGTAGCACATTGTCAATGAAGGGAAGAAAACCTTTATGAAGTATAATTCATTTTGCATAAGATTAACTTAAAATGTTTATACCTTAATCTTCTCCCTACATTAGGTCTTAAAAATCTTTAGGGTTTATTAGAATCATGAAAACTCTTGAAAACAATTGTAGTAGTCCTATTTTTTTTTCAGAGACAGTATTTTGAGTTATGATCTGTTTTGTATTTAGGCTTTTAAATGACATTTGGTGCTTACCTGTATTTGCGATATCAACCTGAATGCTTAGGAGTATACTGTAAGAGTCTATCAGTTTGAAAGCTTAGAAACCCTAATGTCCAGCATTCCCATACCTTCTGGGTGAACTAAATGACAGCAAAATCTAAGTAGTCTGTCTGGATTTGTACCACTTACTGGAAGAAATTTTATTATTTTTTAACCATTCACTGAACTCCCAGGATTTTGGAGTTGAATTATAAAACAGGGAAGAAAATAAGACAGATTATGCAAGGCTTCTTTTAATTTACTGTTTTTGGGGGGTTGTTTTGTTTTGTTTTTGTTTTTTGAGACAGAGCCTCCCTCTGTTGCCTAAGCTGGAATGCAATGGCACAATCTCGGCTCGCTGCAGCCTCCGCCTCCTGGGCTCAATCAGTTCTCGTGTCTCAGCCTCCCGAGTAGCTGGGACTACAGGCATGCGCCACCACGCCCGGCCAATTTTTGTAATTTTAGTAGAGATGGGGTTTTGCTATGTTGGCCAGGCTGGTCTTGAACTGCTGGCTTCAAGTGATCCTCCCACCTCGGCCTCCCAAAGTGGTGGGATTATAGGCATGAGCCATCAGGCCCGGCCTGTTTTTGTTTCTTCAATCTGCCTGTGGTGCAGTTGAGGATGTGTGGCAAGTTTAGGTTGATAACTCAGTAATCATCATTCTGATCCAGAATTTTCACTGTGCATTTTTTCCCATTATAATTTTCTTTATAGTATTAAATCTCTTTTACTGGGTGAAACCTGTATTTCTAGCATAGGGTGACTCCCGGGTTCTTCCTTTTCTTTCTTTTTTTTTTTTGAGACAGAGTCTCACTCTGTCGCCCAGGCCTGAGTGCAATAGTGTGATCTCGGCTCACTGCAACCTCCACCTTCCGGGTTCAAGCGATTCTCCTGCCTCAGCCTCCAGAGTAGTTGGGATTACAGGCGCCCACCACCACACCTGGCTTATTTTTGTATTTTTAGTAGAGACGGGGTTTCACTGTGTTGGTCAGACTGATCTCGAGCTTATGACCTCAGGCCTCCCAAAGTGCTGAGATTACAAGTGTCAGCCACCATGCCCAGCCAGGTTCTTACCTTTTTTTCCAAGCTTATTCCCTTTTGAACTCTTGTTAAGTTTCTTTGCATGGTCCCTGAGGTATAAATGTGACCATATTTTGTTTCTGTCTCTTAGTCTAAGGAGCCATTAAAATGGTTTAAGCAGGAGTTATATGATCCAGTCAGCATTTTAGGGAGACCACTGTAGAGCCTGCAAGGGGAAGCACTTCCAAGGGCGTGAGACTGGCAGCCAGGACACCAGCGAGAAGGCCACTGCAGTGATCCAGGGAGGAAGCAAAGAAGGGCAGGTTTAGGAGCCAGAACAGTGGGGTATATGCTCTGAGAAAGGCTCACACCCAGGATAAAAGACCACAGAAGAAGGACTTCCAGACATCAGGGAGCCTGATAAGTTACACTTGAGCTGGATCCTAAAGGATCAATCTACTATAAGTGAAGGAAAGAGGAAAGAACATTTCAGGCAGAGGAAATAGTTTACACAAGGCCTGGAATCAAAGGCTTGGGTTTTGGGGGGATAGCAAATATTTTCTGTGTAGTTTAGAGGGTAATGTGTTGGAGAAGAATGACAGAAGCAGGGCAGGAAAAGATTGAGGCCAGTGATGAGGTTTTTACATGCCATGATAAAAAGAATGCTAAAAGAATATAAGCAGGGCGTGGTAGCTCACGCCTGTGGCCCCAGCACTTTGGGAGGCCAAGACAAGAAGATTGCTTGAGCCCAGAAATTTGAGACCAGCCTGGACAACATAGCAAGATCTTGTCTCTACCAAAAAACAAAAATAAAAAAATTGGTCAGACATGGTGGTGCACGCCTGTGATCCCAGCTACAAGGGAGGCTGAGGTGGGAGTATCACTTGAGCCCAGAAGGTCGAGATCACAGCAGTAAGCCGTGATCACACCACTGCACTCCAGCCTGGGCGGCAGAGTGAGACCTGACTGAAATTGTTTTTTAAAAAGGATATAAGCAGAGAATATAAGTGTCACAACTTTTTGAATGTCTCCTTTTATCACCTTTTGATTCCCAAAGGCTTAAAATGAATGTTAATTTTATAACATCTGTAATATTCATGCTGCCTTTGCCCTTGATCTTCTGAGCTCCCCTTTCTGACTTTCTCCCACAAATCTATTCTAAACCCTGCTCCTAGGGCAGTTGTCTGCTTGTGCACTTGGATCATTTTGCATCATGACATGGACACCTTTTTTTAAAACTGGCTTTATCTTTTGCTTTTTATTTCCTTTTGCTTTTGCCAACACTTTGAACAGCCTTGTTCTTAGTTTTCCCAACTTCTCCATTTTTAATTGTACACTAACACAGTGTGCAGTACGGGTTTTAGAAAAGAGGTTAAGCTGTCACTATAGGAGTGTGCACAGGATAGCTTTGAGGAAGCAGATCAAGAGCATAGCTATTACAATTTAAATACTGCAAGACATACACTTCTTTTAGTTTTGAGGTCATGACACACTTGTGAAGGCTTATGTTGCTTAGCTTTCCTCAATTGTATATTTGCCTTAAAGCAGATTTTTCAGCTAATTTTTATAGGATTTTTTTCCACCTATTAGGTAATCAAATCATGAGATTAATAGTTACTATTAAACAGTGCCAAAAAAATCTAACTTAGTAGTATAGTTTTATCAGTTTGCTTTGAGGGGAAATTACTTGGGTATTTGTAGACATTGTTGTTGCTTTTTCCCAGGGATCATGTTGCTATTCTGGCATCTCTAAGGTTGTGATTCTGACCCTGAGCCTGTGAGATTAGCAGGAGACACCTCATGTTCACTGGTTTCTATTCTTCGGCTTTCCTGACCCACCGAATGCCATGGTTTTAAAAGTGTTCCTGTCCTCCTTTGGATTGTCTTCCACACAGACAAAAGATGGGCCCCCCCCCCCAGCCCAGTGCCACATGAGATGTCGCCAAATCCTTGTTTGAAAATACTTTCAAGGGGATCTTATGAAATACTTTCCTTAGCTAGTAAGCATATCTAACTTTGAGCACCGTAAGTTTCTGTTGGAGCACCCAAGATAAAGTCTTCTAAAATGCATTCTAGGTAATGATGAATAAGTTGACTTGTGATATGGGATTGTTACCTATAAGCCATTTAAATGTTAGAGGAGAATATCTTCTAAATGTGATCACTGGTAACATTTAAATGTTAGAGGAGAATATCTTCTAAATGTGATCATACTGATCACAACAAATAGTTGCTGTCGGGTTATTCTGCCACTAAGTAACGTGGCCGTGTCATCTTCGTATAAGTGAAGACCTATATATCTGTTCTCTAACTTGAGGGTGGTAGAAGAATATGTATGCAGCTTATACAAGGTAGTATTACTTTGTTCAAGAACAATGTTTAAAAGAAGGCGCCAGCACAAGAGACCTGCTCTACCCACCGGAAGTTATTTTCTGACCCGTCAGTGAATTGTCTAGTAAATTAGCCTTTGCAATCATTTCAAAGTGCAGAGTTTATTAAACAATTATCAAATACTACTATTAGGAGCCCTGTGTTGTGTTTACCCATAACTGTTACTCATTTTACAGAGTAAAAGGTGGAGAATAGGTCAATAAATCTGTACTCTCTGTTTCTTCTGACATAATTTTTACAATACTGAATGGGATTGACTATGGTCAGTAGGAGAATGGCCTAAAACTTTAGGAAAATATTGGCCCAAGGAGACCAAACTTGTAACTTATCAAGTAGAACCTTAGCCTCACTTTAGTTTTAATGTCGAAGTAACCCACTAATCTGTACTCAGTGAATTGGAGATAGTTGTTCTGTTTAAAATTGGGACACTGGAGAAAAACAATGTGTGGAAAAAATAAAACAGAACTTCTAGAAATGACATAATAAAAATAATAGTTAATATTTACTGAGTGCTTACTTTGTATTAGGCATTGTTCTAAACTCTTTACATATTCTGATGTATTAATTTTGGGCTCAAGTATCTTTATTTTTCTCTATATTCTTTCATCTGATTACATTTCTATGGTTTTAACTCTTGGCCCTAAGCATAAAACAGATGTGAGGATGATCTTATTCTAAGTGCTGTGCGTTGTATTCCAGCCCCAGGTTGTCTGGTACTTTCCTTTCTCATCTCCCACCTGGCTCATGGCCTCTCCTGCATCAGTGGTGCCTGCTGTGGCTTCCTGAGGCTGCACAGCATGCTTCTCACTGCTTGTCTGCCACATGCTTCTCTGGGGCTTCCTTTCTGTGTGCACCAGCAGCCTGCTGAGCTAAGGCACCTTCCCTTTCCTTGTTGCTCTTCTCTTTCTCCACTTTCCTCTTGGGCATACAGGGTCTTGCCCTGTCGCCCATCCTAGAGTGTAGTGGCACTATCACGGCTTACTGCAGCCTCAACCTCCCAGGCTCAAGTGATCCTCCTACCTCAGCCCCATCCCCAACCCCCCACCAGTAACTGGGGCTACAGGCACACACCACCATGCCCTACTACTTTTTGATTTTTTTTCTAGAGACGGGTTTCCACTATGCTGTCCAAGCTGTTCTCGAGCTCCTGGGCTCAACAATCCTCCTGCCTCAGCCTCCCAAAGTGCTGAGATTACAGATGTGAGCCACACATTAAATCTTCTCAATAACCCTTTGATGTAGGTTTTGTCATTATCTCCATTTTTTTTTTTTTTTTTTTTTTTTTTTTTTTTTTTTTTTTGAGACGGAGTCTTGCTCTGCCACCCAGGCTGGAGTGCAGTGGCCGGCTCTCAGCTCACTGCAAGCTCCGCCTCCCGGGTTCACGCCATTCTCCTGTCTCAGCCTCCCGAGTAGCTGGGACTACAGGCGCCCGCCTCGTCGCCCGGCTAGTTTTTTGTATTTTTTAGTAGAGACGGGGTTTCATCGTATTAGCCAGGATGGTCTCGATCTCCTGACCTCATGATCCGCCCGTCTCGGCCTCCCAAAGTGCTGGGATTACAGGCTTGAGCCACCGCGCCCGGCCTGTCATTATCTCCATTTTTACGTGAGACTACTGAAACATACAGTTAATCCTTCTTGTAACCTGCCCAAGGTGTCACAGCCGATTCATTGGAACAGCTAGTTAAGCAGCAGATTACAGAATTAATGAACTGAAAAAAATTACACAGAATATAAAATAGAAAGATAAAGAAAAAAATGAGGAAAGAGGGGGTATGAGGCCTAGAATGAGAACATCCAAATGTGGTGAATAGTTACAGGATGAGAGAATGGGAGAAAGGCCCACTGTGAAGAGATGATGACTGAGATTTTCCCACAATTAAAATTTGAATTTTGGATTAAAGAATCACAGCAATTCTTGGCAGGAGAAATAGAAATGAGTCAAACCTCTCTCCTCCAGGTGTCCCCCTGACCATTGACCCAGCTCAGCCCTTTGCATCCTGCCCGGGTCCCTATGTTGACCTTCTCACTGGTGTCCTGGCCTCCAGTCTCATGTCCCTGGAAGTTGAGTCTCCTTGCAGGCTCTGGAATGGCCTTCCTAAAATGCCGACTGCATCACATTACTCCTGCCCCAGACACTTCAGTGACTGTTTATTACTTGGGGGGTAAAATGTAGGTTGCTAGGCATCACACACCAGGCTCCGTGCTCTGACCCCTCTCTGCCTTACTGCCCCCTCTACCTCACCACCCCATTTCTTCCTGCTCCCTACCTACCCTGCTCCCAGTAACATTGGCAGTGCCACTTTCTCTCATATCTCCTTTCCCTCACACATGCTGTCTTCTTAGCCCAGAGTGCCCTTTGACAGCCATTTTTCTTTGAGTACATTCTGCCAGTTCTTCAAAACTTCAGTTCATAGGCCGTCTCCCAGGGAATCCTGCTTTCACTCCCTGTCCCCAGTCTGAGGAAACGACTTATCTGTGGGTCCCCGGAGTTCTCTGTGAAAATCATCTTTGATAGCCCTCACTCCTTACTGCTATGGAGCTCCCGGAGGGGAACCACATGTGCATCCCCAGCTCCTGGTTTAGTGACAGGCACAGAGTAAGGGATACTCAGCAATGTTTGTTGAATGAATAAATGTATTGGTTGCATTCCACATTACCTCTCTCTCTCTCTCTAATATGAAAATCACTTGTAGGCCGGGCACGGTGGCTCACGCCTATAATGCCAGCACTTTGGGAGGCTGAGGCAGGCGGATTGCCTGAGGTCAGGAGTTCGATACCAGCCTGCCCAACATGGGGAAACCTCTTCTCTACTAAAAATACAAAAATTAGCCGGGCATGGTGGCAGGTGCCTGTAATCCCAGCTACTTGGGAAGCTGAGGCAGGAGAATCACTTGAACCCAGGAGGTGGAGGTGGAGGTGGAGGTTGCAGTGGCCAAGATTATGGCACTGTGCTCCAGCCTGGATGACAAGAGTGAGACATCGTCTCAAAAAAAAAAAAAAAAAAAAAAGTCATTTGTTTGTCCTTATTTAAAATATCTGTAGGCCAGTCTAGTGGTTCATGCCTGTAATCCCAGCACAGCACTTTGGGAGGCCTTCCCAGGTGGGAGGACCACTTGAAGCCAAGAGTTTGAGACCAGCCTAGGCAGCATAACAAGACCCCATCTCCACACACAAAAAAATTAAAAAGTAGTTGGGCATGGTAGTGCACATCTATAGTCCTTTTATTCAGGTGGCTGAGATGGGAGGATCACTTAAGCCCAGGAGTCTGAGGCTACAGTGAGCTATAATCACACCACTACACCACAGCCTGGATGACAGAGTGAGACCCTGTCTCAAAAAGCAAAAAAAAATAAACAAAACTATGATCATGGCCAATGGCCAACAAGAGATTTCCTGTTTCTTAAAAAAGTTGTTCAGAATAATCCTCCCCTGAAACAATGAAGACTGGATAAAATATATATACAAAAATATATCTTTATAAAATATATTCATGTTTTAATATAACCTATAAGTATATATTTTAATATAATGTAAATATATACTAATAAAATATATTTTTATTCAGTCTTAGTTGTATGTGTGTGTGTCTGTATATGTGTGTGTGTGTGTGTGTGTGTGTGTGTATATATATATATATATATATATATATATATAGCCTTAAAAGCATTGAAGATCTGACAAGCTAATAAGAAACTACCAAGCCAGAGAGGTAAATAAGCAGGAAGGAACTTTAGCCCTGAGGACACTGTCAATCCTGAAACACTGACACTGTCCTTGGACAGCCTCTATGGAAGAAATGGAAGACAGAATTCAGGAACTAAGCAAGCTGGGGAGTGCCAAGAGAGTGCGCCTCCAAAAGGCTGGTCCCTAACGGGCTGTGCTCTCAGAATGAAAATGAGTTGCATGGGAGAACCCTTGCGTGGAGTTATATCCTGGGCTGGAATTCCCTGGGTTGTCTAGGATCCTCAGAGACTTCACTTTGCATTAAGGTGGCCCCAGGCTGGTGTGGGGGTCGTGTCATCTGGCAGAAACAAGGAAGTTACTTGCATTCTGTTCCACAAATAGAGGAATTCCCACAAATAAATGTTTTAATGTAGTGACAAATACACAAAACCAGGCACACACACAAAAAATGCAGTTAAGAAAATAATTTATGAAAAAGTTAAAAGTATTATAACTTTTATAATTTATTTTATTATAAAAATAAATATCATTTAAAGCAACCTTGATTGCCACTTGAAACTTAGAAAATTTTCAAAGATTTAGAGTGGGGCCGAATCACAAACTCAATGCTGCAACCCAAGCAGAAAAGGAAGGGGCTCAGGTCCTTTAGAGCAGGGAATTCCTTGGTCCTACATACCTCAAAGCATGATCTGAAATGGGTTATGGGCATATCCCAGTGGCTCTGCAAACTCCTGGCTGTGGAGAGGGTCACAATCCAAGAGCCGGAATGGCTCTAAAGGGAGGGCCCGGGGGTCCAGGCCTCCGACTCTTGCTCTTGTTAAAAGCTGATCTGGTCGCTGTGACGGTTTTCAGTTGAAGGTCACATGCCCTAGATAAACAGGCAGTTGCTAAACAGCTCAAGCCAGTTGTTCTAAGGAATAATATGAGCCTGGTATTGCCTGGTCTTTTCATTCTTTAAGTGTAAAATATGTATTTTTATGTATATAAAAATATGTAACTGGACTACAGAGCAGCTAAGATAGATAGCTATACCTAATATATCAACACAGATATATTTCAAAAACAATGGTGTTTTTGAGAAAAGGCAAAAGATACCTAAAAAATAATACCATGTATTTAGAATTCATAAACATGAAATACAATATAATACATGTATGTATTATACAGTATGTTGTTTATGGCTATAGTAACATAATAGAAGTATAAAAGCTTACATAGGAACATAAATACAAAATTTAGGATAGTAGTAACTTCTGACAAGAGAGAAGAAATAGGATGTGGAACAGTACTAAATTATATGTACAATGTTTAATGCTTTATTTAAAAAATAAATTGATAATATAAAATGTTAAGATTTGTTAAACTGGGTAGTTAGTATATAGGTCTTTATTATACTTATTCTTTCTACTTTTCTATAATTTTGAAGGGGAAATATTGAAATGCTTTATAATAACACATAGTTAACCTAACAAAGCAAGAGTCAAACCCTGTGTGGACATCTGGAATCCGTGAGCCAATGTGGCCCTCAGAGCACCAGTTTGCAAGCTTTGATTTAGAAAGTCAAGCCATAACTGTTGAGTATCGGTAGCATTAGGCCCCATCACCATTGGTAACAGCACCAATTGGTATGACACGTTCTGAAAGTATACTGTCAAGAACTATAAAGTTATTAATATTCATGGACCCACTAGGAAAATGTTGGAAATTTTAGCAGAGACAGGGTTTCACCATGTTGGCCAGGGTGGTCTCGAACTCTTGACCTCATGATCCGCCCACCTCAGACTCCCAAAGTGCTGGGATTACAGGCATCAGCCACCACACCCAGAATTTTTTTTTACAGAAGCATTTCTTCTTAAAAAACTTTAATTATTTATTTCCCAAAGGTCTGCCCTCTAATCTACTAAAAATCTTTTATACATGAAGAATTTATGGTATTATCTATAATTTGAAAAAAATAGAAACAATTTTAAATGTCTGTCAATTAAGGATACTTGTAAATTACGGTGTACTAACTGTATAGAATATGATAACACTATTAAAAATTATTTTGAAGACAATGTCAAAACTGGAAAATGCTTATAGGAGAATATGTAAAATATAAAATAGGATATTTTTTATGTGGCAATATTACAACTATAAAAATATATGTATATTTGAACAAAGATTGGACAAGAATAGACAAAAACAAAACAGATAAGTTGAAATTATGAGGAATTAAAAATTTTTAAATTTCTTTCTTTGTTTTACTCTGAATAGGATTGAAGAATGATATGTTTGAGAAGACCATTTGAGTCACTTTGGTTGTTTTATTTTTGAGATACTATACTAGAATACTTTTTGTTGTGGTTTTTATCTTATACTTAATTTTAAAATTTCAGCCATCAGAGATAGAAATGGAGACTCAGATACATCTCTATGGTCACACAGAAGAGATAACCAGCTTATTTGTTTGCAAACCATACAGTATACTGATAAGTGTGAGCAGAGACGGAACCTGCATCATATGGGATTTAAACAGGTACAGAAGAAGGTCTCCAAATCAAACACAGCATTTTTAATATATCCATTTTTGCTATATGAAATAAACCAAAATAATATCTTTACATTATAATCATTTTAACCATGAAACACATGCTTAAAGGTAGTAAGATTACCTTTATATTTTATTGAAGTCAAACAATCAGGAAAACATGTATGCCTTATGTACAATAGGTACATAGACTGAGAAAAATAATTACAAAATAAGAGAATAATTATATTTAATGATCATATACAAAATCATGTATTTTGTCTTTCAGGTTATGCTATGTACAAAGTCTGGCGGGACACAAAAGCCCTGTCACGGCTGTCTCTGCCAGTGAAACCTCAGGTGACATTGCTACTGTGTGTGATTCAGGTGAGCTTGCTCCAACCCAAAGCACAGGGCTGGCTGGTGCTCTACCAGCACATTCGGCCAGTGGTTACCTCCTAGATCAAGCCGTTCTCTCAGGTCCCTGCCAGATCTAAATACTTTGGTAAAAGCATGTACATGTATAGAAGTACAATATGGTCTGAGACTGAGTTCATCAATTTAAGCCTCAGCTTATGCAGAAGTTAGTACTGTCATAATTTAACTGTTTTCCTGATATATGTAAAATTGCATTTGAGTACATGTAAAGCTAAGCAAATTATTGTTACATAATTTTTTGAGTGTTCTTGGTTTTGACTTTTCTCTCCTTTTTTGCTTCTGCTTTATAACTATTACCTTTGTTACCCTCCTCCTGTGAAAGAACAAAATTTTAACAAATTGAGTTGAAAAATTGAATTAGCTTTTATTAATGATTCATGAATCAGGCAGCATTCCATCTATGAAGTAGAAATGTACCCCAGTGAGCTGAGCAGAGGAGGTAGGCTTTATAGGCAGAAAAAGCTGAAGAAAGCAGAAATAAGGAACAAAACTCAGATTGATCGTTCCACAGTTACCTTCCTTAGAGGATTAAAGCAGAAGGGATTTCCTTATCATACCAGCACAACTCAGTGATCCCTTATCATCGATTGCTGTGAATCTCCTGTTTTTTGGAAAACTGGCCCATTTCCAAGTTCAGTTTGATTGTGTGTCACCTCGCACAAGTGACTACTCCATTCTGGTTTAATCTGGTATGTTAGGGCCTAGTGCAGGAGCTCAGTCCAAAACACTGGCCTACCATAAATTTTATTTAACACTTCTGACTAAATGAAAAGCCTCAGCAGATGTCCAGCTTGAATATATGTCTTCCAGTTTCGGAGAGAGAGCAATAGTATAGAACAGTAAATGGAAGTATAATTTGCCTTAAAAATTACATGACAAAAATATATCACCTAATGAAGAGTCTTTTGTTGTTGTTGTTTCATATATACATGTTAAGAAACCAATATATCCAGCAGAAAAGAACAGCTGGAAAATTCATGAATTTTCTGTTCGCATTTCTATTTTTAAGGGTCTTAAGATGCAAAGGATCCTTTGAAAAACTGCTTCTTTCTTCTGTCCATTCAGTGTTGGACATACCTATAGTGGGTAGTCCTCTATCCTTTGCTTGCATTTTTTACATTCTTTTCTTCTAACACAAAATGTATGGTGTTTTTCCAGACACCAACCAATTCTCTGACACCAACTGGGTGTCCAACCATGTAATTCAATTGTGACACTAAAAGTTTGCAAATTTGGAGGCTTCCATGAGCCCCACCCTCAGGTTCAATAATTTGCTAGAATGACTCACAGAACTCAGTAAAACACTGTTTATACTTAACAACTATCATTTATTATAAATGATAGAAATGAACACCAGCTGAAGAGGTACACAGGGCCAGGTCTGGAAGTGTCCTGAGTGCTGGATTGTCTGTCCTCCTGGAGTCAGGGTTGTGGAGTTAGGGTGCACCACTTTCTGGCACATAGTTGTTAGAAACAAGTGCTTGGTGCCATAAAGAAAAACTAGCACTTAGAAAATTTCTCAGGAAGGCACATTTACTTCTGCAGAAAGGTGCTGCCTGTGTCTGACCAATCGTAAGAGCACACCGAACAAAGGAGAGAAAGGTTTTTATCCCTAACACAGCTCCTGTTGCTGTGTCCTCTCCTCATTGGCTGGAGTCGGACTGCAAAATCTAAACTAACCCAGTTGCCTAAGACTTAAACTTTTCTAAATATGGTAAACATGCAGTTTGCCAGAGGAGGGGAGGAAGAGACTGTTGCTAAGGCAGAAAGGGTAGTTTACAGAACAAGTCTGGGCATGTCTGGGCATGTAGAGGTTTGCTAGTTACAAATTAAGCAAGAATGGGGGCTGTGTACGGAGCAAGAAAGACCAAGGGAGCTTGGAACTTATTATTTATGACACCTTTCCCCTCTTTTGATTTTATAGTTCTTCCTCTTCAGATTTCTTAAATTTTTCTAACATCTCTTGGCTTTGTAGTTCCTTTTGGTTGTTTAAGAGTAGGAACTTATTTGAGTAGGGTTGGGGAGAATAGAGAGAGGTTTTGGTAAGGGCTTTTTCTATAAGCCTTTGCCTTAATCCACGAATACAAGGTATGATGCAGCAACTTACAAGAATGAGTACACTGCTAACAATTGCAAGGGGGGTAAAGACTGATGCTATGAGTCCTTTCTATTTTCTAAACCATTTTTCTATGAATTTTCAGCTAATTTATTTGCTAGGGTGGTAAGGCCCTGTAAGACTTTTGTGATTCTTCTATTGGGGACTGTGTTGTTAGGGATAAAAGTACAACATTGGAATCCAGTCATGACACAGACTCGCCCTTTTTGGCCAATATTATGTTAAGGGCTATTCTGTTTTCCTAAGCCATCTGACCGGTAGGACCTAATTGTTCAGCTATTCCTTTAATGGCATCCCTAGTATAGTTAGCAAACTTCTGTTGATTACAATAAAGGTAATTTATCCAGTCTACATTTTTGTTTGCAGTTACCCATGAGAACAATATAGATTCAAATCCTGCAGCTGTTTGATTCCTGGCTTTAAATTCATTTAGCACCTCTTATGGAACTTTGATGGCATTTATATATATGTGAGGATCAAAAGACCTGAGGGGGGGCACTTTTTTTTTTTACAATTGTTCTTTCTATTTGGTTGATGAAATGCCAGGGTGAAAGGGATGGCTAATTGGATTAGAGCGCAAGTGCCGCTCCATTTACTTGGCAGAGTACTTAATAGTGGTCCACTGCAGTACTACCATACATCCGACTGGGGATGAACAAGGGCAGACTGGCTGGTTAACTCTTGAAAAGGCTTAGATTCACTGCATCCTGTTAGGCTTCCAAGGAATTCCAAATTTTCCCCTCATCGTGAGAGACACAAGGTAAAATTGACAGTGTTAATTGGAGGCCAAATAGCTCTCAAGGGCTGACCCACAGAGCCTTTAACTTCTGGGAATAGTAACAAGAGAGATTGGCATGCCTTACTGCCCCAGGCTGTGGGGTCTTGGAAGAGAGCTACTATGCAGTTCATATTCTGTTGGTCAGAGGACCATCCAAGTGGAAAGCGGACGATTTGAGTCTCTAGTCTGCCTGTTGTACAAGCCTAACAATTGCTTTTATTTAAGGTGTGAATGGAATATTTAATCCATTTCAGCCAGGCATTTATATCTTGGTACCCAGTTTTTATGGCTGAAGTTTGTTTTAAATCCTTGACTTTTATTACAACTACCTTGATTTTGTCATTGGGCATGAAATGGGAGATGGTTTGATTGGATGGTCTTGGGGAAGGGGTAACAATAGAGGATAGAGGGGAAGAAACAAAGCGCTTTTCAGAGAAGCCTATAGAGTCCTTTCTAACGACATTTTCTCCTAGACCACAGAAGCGCCTAAGGTGGGGTTCGAGTTGCTAGAGGTAGGGATAATAATAGAGACGAGTAGCGGGTTGCACTGGTAGGTTTGACAGTTGTGGGCAGTGGGGGTGACTCCTTTGGTGAAATGGAGGTAAGGCTTTAGGGTGGCGCAATTATCTGAGGATGTCTAACCTTGATTTTTGGTGATCTAAACAACATATGCCCATTGAGAATGTAAACTGGGGAGAGAGTGCCGATCCCCCCACCATAGGCAGGATAAGGGGGCAGTAGCGGCTTCCCTGGAGGGGCAGAGGTATTTTTCTGACGCTATTTCTCTTTGGCGTTGAAGGTTCCTGCAGGGTATAACAAAACAAGCATTAAAAGTCGTAGTTTGGGGTGAGCTTGACTTAGTTACATTAATAGTAAAATCGGGGGAGGTGGTTAAGGGAAAGAGAAGAGGAAAAAAAAAAAGAGAGACAGACTGATTAGACTTTTCTTTTTAACATTACTTTGGTGGGACTTGGCCCTGGGACGACAGTCCATGGCTTTGAAGAGGGCAATGCTTTCTTGACTTGGGTTTAATGGGTCTACCCTTTTTCAGCAGTTGGGATTACTGTTTCAGTTGTTAAGAGCAGCAGGTAAGGTCCTTCCCAGATGGGCTCGAGCTTTCCCTCTTTCCAGCTTCTGATAAGGATGTGATCTCTGGGTTGGTGTCAGTGAACTGGGAATTTGAGGGGTGGAGTTTGTGCTAGGAGGCTTTGAGTCTTCAGGGAGTAAAGGGTGAAAGATAGACTAAATACATAGTTTCTAAGAAACTGATCCTTTGTCTCAAATGTTGGGAGGTCAGTAGTGGAATTTAAATAAGGCGACCTATAAAACATTTTATAAGGGGATAAGCCGATATCTTTCTAGTGAGCAGTTCGGACTCTTAACAGGGTAGTGGGAAGACATTTAGTCCACGGTAACCGAGTTTCTAGAATTAATTTGGTTGGGTGGTTTTTTTTTTTTTTTTAATTAAGTTTAGAAAAGTTTCTTTAGTGATAAAAATAATCAAATCCCTTTTCACAATGGAAAGTTCTACATGATCTTAAGAACTAAAATATCATGATTTGAAAAACAATATGGAAAGTTATTTGCAGTACAAACTCTATCACATTTACTTAAAAAGCAGCCGAAGTTGCTTTTTTCTAGGTATACAGGCAACAGTCCACACCATTCAATACTACCTCCCTTTTGTGAAACACTTTCTTCTGGTGGCTTTCAGAATACTAGTCTCCTGATTTTTTTTTTTTTTTTTTTTTTTTTTTTTGAGACGGAGTCTCGCTCTGTCGCCCAGGCTGGAGTGCAGTGGCCGGATTTCAGCTCACTGCAAGCTCCGCCTCCCGGGTTTACGCCATTCTCCTGTCTCAGCCTCCTGAGTAGCTGGGACTACAGGCGCCCGCCACCTCGCCCGGCTAGTTATTTGTATTTTTTAGTAGAGACGGGGTTTCACCGTGTTAGCCAGGATGGTCTCGATCTCCTGACCTCGTGATCCGCCCGTCTCGGCCTCCCAAAGTGCTGGGATTACAGGCTTGAGCCACCGCGCCCGGCCTAGTCTCCTGATTTTTCTTGGGTCACTGGTGGGTCCTTCTCAGTCTTTTGCTGGTTCTTCTTCTTTTTGTCTACGTCTTAATGATGGCATATCTTAGGTCTCTGTCTTTCGCTGCCTTCTCTTCTCTAGCTGTACTAGGTGATCTTATCCAAAGTCATGCTTATTCCCTAATGACTCCCAGATTTATTTTTCCAGTTCCAACTTGTACCCTGAAATCCAGAGTTGGATATCTAAATTGCCTACACAGCATTTCCAACCTAACATAGCCAAAACAAAACTCGATTCTACATTCCTCCAAACCTGTTCCTTCTCCAGTATACCTCATCTCTGAATTTCAGAATTCGCCCAGTTGACAGGTAAAAAACCTGAGTCATCCTTTACTCCTGTCCTTCTTCCTCCTTATATCCAAGCTATTAGCAGACATTATCTTCTCTACTTACAAAATAGAATCTAGCCTCTAACTTCTCCTACCCTAACATCTATCACCCCAGTCCAAAACTGTTACCTAGAACACTATAATAACCTAACTGGTGTTTGCTTTCCTCTTTAATCTTTTTCAGTCTAACTTTCACACTGTAGCTCTATATTTCATAAAGGTAAATCAAATTATGTCATCCTCTTCTTAATCTAATTGCTTCCCATTTACATATCTATGCCAGACTATAAGGACCTGGCTTTCTTCCTTATGTCACTTCTTACTATTCTTCTCTCTTAATCACTATGCTGTAACCTCACTGACCTCTTGTTATTCCTTAAACATGCCAAGTAAGTTACATTTTAGGGCCTTTTCACTTGCTTTTACCTTTATCCAGAATGCTCTTTCCCCAAATATTTATATGGCTCATATGCTTACCTCATTGGGGCCTCTGCATATGTCATCTCTTCAAACAACCTTCCCCAAGCCATCTTATCTAAAGTAACCCTCTCCACATTCTGTCTCAGTGGGATTCATCCTGGGATGCAAAGATGATTCAACATATACAAATCAGTAAATGTGATATATCATGTTAACAGAATGAAGGACAAAAGCCATATCATAATCTCAAAAGATACAGGAAAAAGCATTTGACAAAATTCAACACATTCTATCCCTATTCCCTGCCTTTTCTTTATAGCAGTTAATATGTTATATTTGCTTATATTGTTATTGTCTGTCTTCTCCATTGGAATGTAAACTTCATAAAAACAGGTACTTTGGGCTGGGTGCAGTGGCTCACACCTGTAATCCCAACACTTTGGGAGGCTGAGGTAGGTGGATCACTTCAGGTCAAGAGTTTGAGACCAGCTTGGCCAACATGACAAAACCCTGTCTCTACTAAAAATACAAAAATTAGTTGGGCGTGGTGGCAGGTGCCTATAATCCTTGTGAAAATAAATAGTTTAAATACTAGCTCCATTTCTTTCACCAAACAGAGCTCAGGTTTACTGTCTTTTCATTATCTTTCCAATATTTTAACATGAGACTTAGAGGGCTATCAGAGGGAATCCTATTATCTGCTTTGCTCTTTGTAGTTTTTGTTTTACTAGGGTTATTTTCCATCCTGGAAGTTTTAGATGTGTCCCTGAGTTTCCTGAGTGTGTGGGGCTCAACTTCTCTTACTAGAGATTTCTTGCACCCTTTCCCTGGAGGCTTAACCCCCCTCCCCACTGGAGGTTTCTTGTACTCCTTTACTTTACTCCACACTCACTTTGCACTTAATTGTGCAACTCATTCACACACTTTCAACCTCCAGGATGTCCCGACTACCAAGGAAGTACTTCACTGCCCCTGCGGCTTTTCTTACCTTGGTCTTTGCACAGAATTACTTGGTCACCATGTAGGCCTTTTCCTCCCATGTTACTGAGAGTCTGGGTATATTCATCACGCTGGGTGGGTCTCAATCCCTCACTCTTGAGGCTGCTGCAATGAGACACGTCTCCTCACAAGAGATAATTGGAGACCCTTCTCCAGAGGAGAATGGGATCCCGGATGAGCCCCCATTTTGTTAGAAACAAGTGCTCAGTGCTGCAAAGAAAAACCAGCACTTAGAACATTTCTCAGCAAGGCACATTTACTTCTGCAGAAGGGTGCTGCCTGCATCTGTCCCATTGCAAGAGCATACCAAACAAAGGAGAGAAGGATTTTTAGCCCTAACACAGCTCCTGTTGCTGTGTCCTCTCCCCGTTGGCTGGAGTTGGACTGCACAATCTAACCCAATTGACTAGGACTTAACTTTTCTAAGTATGGTAAATGTGCAGTTTGTGAGAGGAAGGGAGGAAGAGACGGTTGCTAAGGTGGGAAGGGTAGTTTACAGAACAAGTCTGGGCATGTCTGGGCATGTAGAGGTTTGCTAGTTACAAATTAAGCAAGGGTTGGGGGCTGTGTACAGAGCAAGAAAGACCAAGGGAGCTTTGAAGAGAAATTATTTCTGACATAGTTGTGTTCACCAACCTAGAAGTGCTCCTAACCTTGTCATTTAGGGACTTTATGGAGGTTTTGTTACATAGGTCAATCTCCAGCCCCACTCTGCCTCCCAGTGTCACTGTAGAGGGTCTTGACTGCAAGTTGTCCAGGTTCTTGGTGTTTTGAACAAAGAATTGGACAAAACACCCAGCAAAGCAAAGAAAGAATGAAGCAAAGAAAGAACAAAAGCAGGAATTTATTGAAAATGAAAGTACACTCCACAGTGTGGAAGTGGACCCAAGCAGCAGCTCAAGGGCCTGGATGTAGAATCTTCTTGGGTCCAAATACCCTCCAGAGGTTTCCCATTGGCCACTTTATGCTCACCTCATGTGAATGAGGTGGTATCCCACAATCAGTCTGATGGGTTGCCTAAAACCACCAATCAGAGGCTGAAATGGAGTTACAAAGGTCACACTCCTGTGCAAACATCTGATTGCTTTTTGCAACCAATCAGAGGCTAAGGTGAAGTTACAAAGTTGCAAACGAAGACCCCACCAACAATCAGTTTGATTGGTTGCAGACAGCCAATTTCCCATCTGCCAGCAGAAGACGTGGGGGTGGGGTTTGCAAAGGGAGTAGCGTGGGAAGTTAGGGTTTTCCTTTCAATTTCGTTCTAGGAAGTCAGTGTGAAACGGCCTTATGTTCCCTGCCTCCAGACCCTATTCTCCTGCCTCACCAGGAGGTGGGCATGAGAGTTGGGGGCTATCTGGAAGTTTTAGTCCTCAATCATGTGGTTGGTTTTCTGGTGGCCAGCCTGTAGACTGAAGCTATGTAGTCCTCCCGACTGTGAGTCATCTCATTAGCATACAGAAAACAGTAAATTCCAAGGGCTTTAGGGACTCTGTCCCAGGAACCAGGGACAAAGATCAAATACTTATTTTTCATTATACCACAGATACCTGTTGGGATTTTGTTATTGTTGTTTCTACAAAACATTCATTTATTCTTGTATTCAAGAGAAGTAATATCTTCAGTCATGATTAGATTTCAGATGTGAAAGAATTTTTGCTAGTCTTAGCCCCCAGTCATAAAATAATGTCATGAAAACATTTTTATTCCCTAATGATTATAACTAAGGGAAAAGATCTTAAAGAGTTGATTTTGGTAGTACAAGTGTATGCAAATGATTGATGATTTTGCTAATTGTTTCTCGTTGATTTGTGCATTAGCAGCTTTTAGTGTGTCATATCAAGAGGAATGCTGGGGAAATAATATAATGATTATTTATATGGAGTTCTCTGTTTTCTTGTTTTGGCAATATTTGAAAGTTAGGACTGATCCTGAGGGAGTTGAATTTTGTAAAGTTAATTACTTTCCTGCTGCCAGTAGTGATTTATATCTGTGATATTATATCAGCTAGTCATATGGGAATGAGAAACAAATTACTTTTCTGCAATTACCAACTCACTAGTAGGGTATTCAGGTGTCCCTGGATAGCACACAATATAATAGAGTAGTGGGTAAAACTTTTTTCCAATTTGAACAAAAAGGCCTTGTCAACTTTTTAAAGGTCTCTTGATACATATATAAAAGAAGTCATAAAGAGCACTTGGCATATAGAGAACATAATTTTTTAAATTACTTTTTTAAAGAGAGGTCAAACTTATCTCTAGGGACCCAGACTAGAGTTCATCCTCCTATTTTCTTATAGACCAAGAAGGAAAGAAAGTTATCAGATTTAACCTATCAAAAATTTTGACTATTTATTGGATACCATCCAAGTAATCTTAAAATTAAATATATATGTATGTGTGTGTGTGTGTGTGTATGTATATGTATATACATACAGTCAACCCTTTGTATCTGTGAGTTTCACATCCGTGGATTCAACCAACCTCAGATTGAAAATATCAGGGGAGGAAAATGGATAGTTGCATCTGTATTTAGTATGTACAGACTTTTTTTCTTATTATTCTCTAAGCAATACAGTATAACAACTATTTATATAGCATTTATATTGTATTAGGTATTATAAGTAATCTAGAGATGATTTAAAGAATACAGGAGGAGGCCAGGCACGGTGGCTCACGCCTGTAATCCTAGCACTTTGGGAGGCCGAGGTGGATGGATCATGAGGTCAGGAGATCGAAACCATCCAGGCTAACACAGTGAAACCCCGTCTCTACTAAAAATACAAGAATTTAGCCAGACTTGGTGACACCTGCCTATAGTCCCAGCTACCCAGGAGGCTGAGGCAGGAGAATCGCTTGAACCCGAGAGGCAGAGGTTGCAGTGAGCTGAGATCGTACCACTGCACTCCAGCCTGGGCAACAGAGCGAGAGACTATCTCAAAAGAAAAAAAGAAAAATACAGGAGGATGTGCATAGGTTATATGCAAATACTACACCATTTTATATCAAGAACTTGAGCATCCATGGATTTTGATATCCTTGGGGGTCCGGGAACCAATCCCTCTTGGATGCCTAGGGACAACTCTATATTATGTGTCTGTGCTGTATGTGCAACATCTTCTCAAAAGTTACATTGACAGGCTTATTCCTCCTGATCGTAATTTCTCAGTTCTTATGATGGGATATGGTTTTTATAGTGATAAGATGTGAAATGTATTAAACTGTGAAAATGTAATCAATGATTGAGGGGGGGATGTGTTTACCATTCTATCACTGGATCAAAATATATGCCTTTGAACTAGGGTGAGACATCCATAGCCTGGTCCTCTGTTGCCAGTGGCAAGATAGAGTTAGTAAAATATTCTAAGATTCAGAGTGCGGTGGTTCTTTAATTTATTTTGATTTCCATGACTATGTATACAAAGGATAGAGATGCTTTTCAGGAATGCCTAAGTTTTTGACTTTTAGTTGATGTGTTAAATCATATGTGCAAGCAGTCTGGTATTGGCTAACAGTGTCAAATTTTGATACTTACAGAAGTAGGCAGATGAGTAGTTATTTGGTTTTGTGGTAGCCCAAGATACTGAGTGAGCTGCTAGGATAATTCTTTGGCTACTAAGTTCCATGCCATACTTCAGAGTCCAGGCCCACATTTAGATTTTTTATCTTGAAGGATTAAGCCATGCGGTAGTGGTAGCTATGGGTTACAGTGACAAACCCCTACCTCAATATATTTTATGGCTATGTTTCCAGTGACTTCAATGAGCCTTCTAGCCTTACTAGTACTCATCTAATTACTTTATCTTTTAAAAAAATATTTTAGCCAACATTTAATTCAAAAGAAACCTTTAAATGTAGCCTACTCATGGAAAATATTTTATGTAAGTGGAATCACATAGTACCTGTCTTTTTGTGTCTGGCTTATTTCACTTAGCATGATGTTTTCAGGGTTCATCCGTGTTGTCGCATGCTTCATTCAGTTTTTACAGCTAAAGAAAATTTGTGTGTGTGTGTGTGTGTGTGTGTGTGTGTACATACTACATTTTGTTTACGCATTCGTCTGTTGATAGACATTTAGGTTGTTTCCTCTTCTTGGCTATTGTGAATAATGCTGCAACACACTGGGCATTTTGATCTGTGGTTTTTGATGGTCTTTGGCATATTTTTAAATAAAGCATTGTTTATATGTTTATTTGCCATAAAATATGAAATATTTTCATTGTCTTAATAAAAGAGAGAAGCAAAGCCTCTACTTATATGTTAATGAAAAGAAAAATTAAATGTACTGAGACTATGCCATCAAACTTTATCGTGCCTCCTAACCACTTCATCACTATGAGAAGATTCCCCAGAGAAGGCTGGACACATCATCAGGCCCCAAACCACCCTGTTTATAAAGCATGGCAGGCAATCATGCTTCCCCCAACCCCAGAAAACTAAAAGAAAAACTTTTGGTTACTCTGTAATCTTTGAAAAGAAAAAATTAGTTTAATAAGGTATTGCTTTATAAGATTTAATCTTAGATGTTCTGAAGAATACTTTTTTTTAAGAATTAAGTTTTAACTCAGGTAATTTTTACTACACCTTTTATTTTTTTTCTCTTCAAAAGTCATATAAGTCACTGTTTTTTTGTTTTTTGTTTTGTTTTTTTTTTTGAGACAGAGTCTCTGCTCTGTTGCCTAGGCTGGAGCGCAGCGGCACCATCTCAGCTCACTGCAACCTCTACCTCCTGGGTTCAAGTGATTCTTCTGCCTCAGCCTCCCGAGTAGCTAGGACTACAGGCGCCCACCACCACACCTGGCTAATTGTTTTGTATTTTTAGTAGAGACGGGGTTTTACCATGTTGGGTAGGCTGGTCTCGAACTCCTGACTTTGGGTGATCCACCTGCCTCAGCCTCCCCAAGTGCTGGGATTACAGTTATGAGACACCATGCCCAGCCAAGTCACTTCTTATAGACGGTTTCACAGAATATTTCCTTCACTTTTTGCAGACTATTTAGCTTTCCCAGTATTTTCAATCATAACTCATATTTGGTGGTTCATATGTGAAATATTACAGTTACACAAATATGATTATTTTACCTTGTTACTGTACATCATAGATTGCTTTTTATTTTTATTTTTTCACTGGTTATTGTCTTTTGATTAATACATAAAGATCTATGCAACTTGGCCTGGTGCAGTGGCTCACGCCTATAATCCCAGCACTTTGGGAGGCCCAAGTGGGCTGATCACTTGAGGTCAGGAGTTCAAGACCAGCCTAGCCAACATGGCAAAAAGCCATTTCTACTAAAAATATAAAAATTAGCCAGGTGTGGTAGCGAGCACCTGTTGTCCCAGCAGCTTGGAAGGCTGAGGCAGAAGAATCTCTTGAACTCGGGAGGCAGTTACAGTGAGCCAAGATCACACCACTGCACTCCAGCCTGGGTGACAGAGTTAGACTCTGTCTCAAAAGAAAACGAAAAAGGAAGATCTGTGCAACTTGTGTAGTGATTTCATTTATACAGTCTTAAGTCACGGGTTATCTACAAACTTCATCAGTAAACAAATGAGCTTGCCCTTCAGGGGTGCCCTTCTGGGGTCAAATGTGGTGGAGTCTGAGACAGCCACATTCTGGTAACCTGCAGGATGATTTGGGTGTTTTAGCTGGTGGAGGCAGTGACCTCAGACTCTGGACGGTGAACGGGGATCTCGTTGGACACGTCCACTGCAGGGAGATCATCTGTTCTGTGGCTTTCTCCAACCAGCCCGAGGGAATATCTATCAATGTAATTGCTGGGGGATTAGAAAATGGAATTGTAAGGTAAGAGGAATTTGGATTCTCTTTTATTGATTTCATAAGGACATAGGAGTTTCAGAAATTAATTTTTAATCCTAGGCATATTAATATTCAGTACTTAGAGATTTAAACTCACCTTGGGATATAGGCTCTTTAGTTATTCCTGTTTTATTTCTAAATAATAAAGATAGCTTTAGTACAGTTTTGAAGTTTTATGTTAACTATAAAAGATGAACAATATGAAAGTATACAAAGTTAAAAGTTCCCTTATTCCCACATCTACCCCCCACAGACTTCCTAGAGGGAACTACTGTTGTTTGTTACATTTCCTTCCAAATGAGTTTTAACAAATAAACAAATATGGGGGGCTTTTTAGGGAGAGTAATTTTAGTTTGCATAATTAGATGGTTTTTTCCCTTCTAGGTTGTGGAGTACATGGGACTTAAAGCCTGTGAGAGAAATTACATTTCCCAAATCAAATAAGCCCATTGTCAGGTAAGATCTTCTCCCCTTTATGCTTGAGAATATAATTTGTGATTGTATTTTTTGTAGAGAGGTATTTAAGCACACAGACGTAAAGAAATGTGTGATTGAAGTCATCATGAAAAGCCAGCCATGTAACACACAGTGTATTGTCCATGATCCAGCAGCAAGAGAGACCACACTCCTTGTCTTCATGGATCTTAAAATCTGAGTCAGTGACTCAAAGTCTAATGGAAAGACAGTGTCTCTGGAATCATAGAGACTGTATTTTTTCCTTTCATATTTGACAAGACCATAATGGTGATTGATAGCTGCAGGGGTGCTTGACAGGATAGATAAATAATCAGTTACTCTTTGCTTAGTTAACAAATTTGACTTTAAATAATTAGAAATAAAGTGATTCAAATTCTACTTTATTAAATTAAATGTATTTTCAGTATACCAAATTTAAAGTTGAAGGAACCTAAATTATTAATGTTACATTTTTTTTCCTTTTCTCTTTCAGGGAAATAATATATAGCCATAAAATACTTATTTATCTTTATAAGGAGAAAATATAGTACTGTTACATTTTTTTCAGTTTTGTACACCCAAATATTTGTTGTTTATGTAATAAAGCATAAACAAAGAGGCAAAAGAAGAATAGAATGTACTGAGCTTTGTGATCCTGATTTTATTCTATATCACCTCATTTACGAGCATCTCCAACTTACCAGTAGAGTGACTATATTAGAATTACAGGCAAAACCAATGAGTTATAGGCAGTCATTTAGTTTATGTCTCTCTGCGCCACTGAAGATAACTTCTTTACACTAACCTCAGTGTGATGACCGATATGCTAATACCATTTTAAGAAATATAATATACAAACGGGAATTTTTTTTTTTACAGCCTTACATTTTCTTGTGATGGCCACCATTTGTACACAGCAAACAGTGATGGGACCGTGATTGCCTGGTGTCGGAAGGACCAGCAGCGCTTGAAACAGCCAATGTTCTATTCCTTCCTTAGCAACTATGCAGCCGGGTGAATGCAAATGAACTTTGCGTTCTCCAAAGCACTTTAACTCCAAACTAGATTTGTTGACTTCACCAGTTTTAGGAGGTTGAACCTAAAGAAATGGATGACTGAACAAACCATCCAAATAATGATAAAGTCTATTCATCTGCACAAAATTCTGAAGATTCACATGATCCTAAGAGGAAAGTTCTGTTCTATTTTAATGGTAATCTGGAAGATTGTGTCAATATGCACTAGCCAACAAGTTTTAAGCCTTGCATGGTACATTAAAGTTATATTCTTAAAATTTTTTCCCACCAAGGTATTCCAAAGAAAATATTAAGGTCTCCCCTTTTTCTGTGATTCCAAAAGAACCAGTACAATTTAAATTGGTTAGCTAATTGTTTATATAAAACACACTAAAATTATATTTTAAAAGTTTTCTGCCATGAACTACTACTCCCACCACACACACATGCTCCAAAAGAGGAAAGAAAAAATGATAATTTTTAGGACTTGATAATTGCTTTATTTGAGAAGCAAATTATTCAGTAGGTGCCTCTGTACCAAATATTTTATGGAATATCTGAATACTAAAAATAAACTATGAATGAATCTCAAAGTTAGGCAGTTTTTGCCGGTTTCCCTCTTAGCTCAAAGGAGAACCAGAATTTTTTTGACAGCCACAAACAAGAATACAGGTATCTTGGATTTCAGACACATTCTGTTTCTTCATAAAAATTTTACTTAAAATCTGTAACACTAGATACTGAATATCCTTAAGTTGAGTCACTAAGGTTTAAACACAGTGGTAAGTCTTAAAGTCTGCTATTTATAGAGCATTGAATCTGTACCAAATTGCAATAGAAAGCCTCCAGTATGCAAGAAGTTTGCATGGGTATTAAGAATACAGCCTAAATAAGGCATTTAATCTAATCTGCAGGAAGAATTTTCTTCCCCAAAACAGAATTAGAAAAGAAAAGGAGACAGCTTACTTTATTTTAAACAGGAGGCAGAATAATTCTTTTAGGAAACCATTTTCATTCTGTTTCTACTAACCTATATCATCTGAGAATTCTAGGAAGAAGAATAAAATCTAGTGTATTCCACAGCAAACTTACATACCATAAAGACAGAATTCCTAAATGTCTTGGAACCGTCTGTCTCCTCCCATATGATGGCTGTCTGTATATTTTTACTTGGGGTGGTGCTTTATTGGCTTTGAAAACACTGTCAAATAAGCTCAGTAATATGTTACCATGGGATAAAAATATGTATCCCTGCCTAAGAATAACTTGTGCATTTGTTATGGAAATTTAATTCATATGGTGTTTACAGTACTACTTTTGTAACTTCCAGACTTTCTAAAACATTCTGCTTAAAAACCATATAAAATATAATTCCAAAGTCTCTGCTGTCAAGATAGATTCGAGAGAAAGCAAGTGGCCATGTATGCTTTAACCTTAAACTGCGTACACATGTAGTGATACCTAGGCTGCATTTAGATCACCATGTGCTCAGGCCAGGTGTTAATCCTGAGGTCCATGGAGGTGCAGAGATGAGATTACTCCATTCACGTTGAAGTGATTTGCTTTGTTAACAAAAAATTGCAGCTATTGTCTAGCTTTCATTTTTTTACTGAGAACTTTAAATTAGTCCCCTATTAGAATAGGGTTGCTACTCAGTCTTTTTTTAAAAACCGAATTTCTTCATTTATCTAAACAGAAAATATGCAAAATAACTGGTCTTGTTAAGAGTGCAATATTATATTTTTATGTACAAATAAAAATTAATTTGGGGGGATTATTTATTCAGCATGAAACCTAATATGTATATGTTTGAAATACTTCATAATGTGCATGTTGTAGCAAACATTTCTGTAAATTATCACAAGCTCTGTTACCTTTATATACACTGCCACTTCAATTTGGAAATAAATTTCATAAAAATAGATTTAAACACCTTTTCTTTAAGCTATTTAAATATTATGAGCAGATCTCAAATCAATGACTTTTTTTGTAACCCACATAGGTTTTGTCTTTAGCTCCACTATGCGTTTACATCACTAGATAAAGATAACTTTCTTTCTTTTTTTTTTTTTTTGAGATGGAGTTTTGCTCTGTCACCCAGGCTGGAGTGCAGTGGCGCGATCTCAGCTCACTGCAACCTCCGCCTTCCAGGTTCAAGCGATTCTCCTGCTTCAGCCTCCCAAGTAGCTGGGACTACAGGAGTGTGCCACCAAGCCAGTCTGATTTTTTTTTGTATTTTTAGTAGAGACGGGGTTTCACCGTGTTAGCCAAGATGGTCGTGATCTCCTGACCTTGTGATCCACCTGCCTTGGCCTCCCAAAGCGCTAGGATTACAGGCGTGAGCCACCATGCCTGGCCTAGCTTTCATTTCTTATTGTGGTTTTTGTATTAAAATTTTATGTTTCAACCTTTACTACCCTTAAATGGTGTGGACATTAGTCCCAAGAGCAAACCGTTCATTTTAAAGAAAAGACCATCTGCTCACCCCCATCCCCACAGCAGATCTATATTGAGCCCTGGCCAGGTGCCAGGCACCGCACCAAGTGCTGAGGATACTTGCTGCACGAAGCACAGTGGTCCCTGCACTCCTGGAGGTTACAGGCTGGTGGAGAAACCACCATAGACAACATACAATGTGTACAGTTACAAACCATGGTAGGTGTCAGGTAAAATATAGGGTACTCTGAAAGAATGTAAGAGGAAGGACTTTATTTAGATAGAGGTGATCTAGAAAGCCTCTTGAAAAATTGAAATTTTTGGCCAGGCATGGTGGCTCACGCCTGTAATCCCAGCACTTTGGGAGGGCGAGGTAGGCGGATCACTTGAGGTCAGGAGTTGGAGACCAGCCTGGCCAACGTGGTGAAACGCCGTCTCTACTAAAAATACAAAAATTAGCCAGGTGTGGTGGCGGGCGCCTATAGTCCCAGCTACTTGGGAGGCTGAGGCAGGAGAATTGCTTGAAACTGGGAGGCAGAGGTTGCAGTGACTGAGATTTTGACACTGCACTCCAGCCTGGGCAACAGAGCGAGACTCGGTCTCAAAAAAGAAAAATTGAAATTTTTGTTGAAACCTAACGAATGATTAGAAATCTGGTGAAGATGGGGACCGATGTGTTCCAGGTAATACATGTTCAATAACTGGGGCAGGAACATCAGCAAAGGCCCAGGGAAGGAAAGAGCATCCTGTCCATGTCTCAGCTTCTTGGTGGGTGGGGGTGGGAGTGAAAACGGTGGGTGACGTCAACAACAGCAGTCCAAGGACCCGAGTTCTGCCCTTCTTTCTGCTTTGCATCTGTGGTATTTTAAGACTCTCGAGACTACAGCATTCTCGTTTCTAGGTGTCTGTCCCAAAGAGAACTGAGCAGTAGCATTTTGTCAGTGTAAGCCTGCCAGCCCAGATGTCCCCTCTTTACCTGCTAGTCTCAGTTGGACTCACCCTTCCCACAGTGCTCACTGAATGCCAGTTCTGTGCAAGCCCGAGGCTAGAGGCTGGGTGGGGAAGGGAGAGGCGGGGGATTCTTTCCAGCTCAAAAGAGCTCATGCAGGCAGGCACGGTGGCTTACCCCTGTAATCCCAGCACTTTGGGAGGCTGAGGTGGGCGGATCATGAGCTCAGGGGCTCCATCACCAGCCTGGCCAACATTGTGAAACCCTGTCTCTACTAAAAAATACAAAAATTAGGCGGGCATGGCGGCACGCGCCTGTAATCCCAGCTACTGGGGAGGCTGAGGCATAAGAATCGCTTGAACCCAGGAGGCAGAGGTTGCAGTGAGCTGAGAGTGCGCCACTGCACTCCAGCCTGGGTGACAGAGCAAGACTCAGTCTCAAAAAAAAAAAAAAAAAAACAGCTCATGCCTGGTGACCTGCTTCTCGCAATTTTGGATGACTTGTTTATGTTCTGAGGGGAAAAGCAAAAAACAAAAAAAGAGCTACAAGGCCAACTTTTTTTTTTTTTTTTTGGAGACAGAGTTTTACTTTTGTTTCCCAGGCTGGAGTGCAAGGGCGCAATCTCGGTTCACTGCAACCTCCACCTCCTGGGTTCAAGCGATTCTCTTGCCTCAGCCTCCCCAGTAGCTGGGAATACAGGCGCCCGCCACCATGCCCAACTAATTTTGTATTTTTAGTAGAGATGAAGTTTCATCATATTGTCCAGGCTGGTCTTGATCTCCTGACCTCAGGTGATCCACCTGCCTCGGCCTCCCAAAGTGCTGGGATTACAGGCGTGAGCCGCCGCGCCCGGCAAGGCCAATGTTTATAAAACTGAGTATGGAGGAAACAAACTCAGCAAGTGAACGTTTTTTGTCAATAATCGCAGAACAGTGGGGGTTCTCGGATCATCCGTGTTGCAGGCCCTCTTTCTTTGCTGATTACCCTTCAAGTGTCCCCAGTTTGTCCCAAACTGTCTCCCATCTTGGACAGCTATATTATTTTTTAATTGTACTCCTTCTCAAGATAACACTCCATGTACTGTGAAGCGAAAGCACTTTAAAACCTAACGAACTTAAAACCTTGAACCAGAAAGACCAACTGAAAAGCATTAGCAGTTGGAGGGAGACGGGGAGGAAACAAAAGAACTGCCACTGGAGACCTCACAATTGAGGTCAAAGGAAGCAAAAGAGCTTTTAAGTTGAGCACAAACTGGTATTACGGAGTATTGCAAAAGCTTCATGTTGCATGCAGGATTTTCCCTGGTGTTATGTCGTTTTCCACTGCATAATTAAGGCAGCTACATTTGCCGATACCAAACATACACATATATGTCCACTCAGGTGAGAAAGAGGTGCCACCAATACCGTGTGTCATGTGACAACAGAAAACTATATCTTGCCACTTTGGGACACTGGGTTGCAACTCAGCTGTTTGAGAGAAATTAAATAATACAGTGTATCCTTTGAGGCCAAAATGACTAGAAGATCATTTGAGACTAGGCTACAATATTCCTGCTCGAGAGCTGAGCTCGTTTCTTCCCCCATGAACGAAGTTAATGAGAGATGAGGTTGGAAAAGATTGTCTTGTGGCAAAGTTTGGCTCATTTCCAAAGTAAATTCAACTGGTCTTGCCAAAACTTCTGAAGACTGACAATAATGAACTGGTCTTTCATTCTCAGATTTTAATTTTGTTAAAATAGCTATAAAAGTTCCTGTAATCCAGTTCCAAGAGTAAAGAAAAAAGACTGTCTTTTCTGAGACTTTTAGTAAAAATTAACCTATAATTTTCACAGTAGTTGATATAATCTAAATACAAATGAGTCATTAGGTAACTTCATTATGTAGTTTCTATACACAATTTTCCACACAGTAGTAGTTTATTACAACCAAGTAAGAGCTACTTACATGTGTTCCTATGTGGATATGAATTAGACATTCTATTTTGTTTTCTACACTGGTCTGGAGAACAGGGTGAGGAGGTAAAACGCCTCACAGCCTGAGGTGGAGACTGGAAGAACAGCTGTTTTCCACCACCCTTTCCACCATGTGCATTTTTAGACCCAAGCATTGTTCTCTGTTCCCTGCTGCAGGCATTTCAAAGCCAGCTTCAGCCCCACCTCATGGATACATGTGCTCAATGGTGCTGCTCACTGCTTTATGTTTAACTGGTAGTCTCTGCCGCTGTGTTCTCCTGAACTTTAAATTTCCTCAGTTATTACAATCAGTTATTCAGAATATACTTAGTGTTGGACAATCTTTCTCTTGTGAACAGCGATGAGTTTCAAAAACAAAAATCGTCAGAGCTGAATCTGAGAAATAGAACTGTTTTAGTCAAAAACAAGTTACAGTTACAAGGCACTGAAAAAAATGTGTAATTTGGCAAGTAATTCCAAAAGAGGAATTTTTTTAAGATTTTGAGCAATGGGTAGTATCACTGGAATAGGGTAGATTAGGTACTTGGGAGAAATGAAGGAAGAAAGCAAGCCAGTGTCACAGCACGGATGGACAGGTACCTGTCGCATTGTTTCTTTTCTTGATTTTTTGTTTGTTTGTTTGTTTGTTTGTTTCGAGACAGAGTCTTGCTCTGTTGCCCAGCCTGGAGTGCAGTAGTGTGATCTTGGCTTACTGCAACCTCCACCTCCCAGGTTCCAGAGATTCTCCTGCCTCAGCCTCCCAAGTAGCTGGGATTACAGGTGCGTGCCACCATGCCTGGATAATTTTTGTATTTTTAGTAGAGATAGGGTTTCACCATATTAGTCAGGCTTTGTCTCAAACTTCTGACGTCAGGTGATCTGCCGGCCTCGGCCTCCCAAAGTGCTGGGATTATAGGCATGAGCCACCGCACCCGGCCTTCTTGAACATTTTTAGAAAAACTTCCCAACCCCAAATAAACTACCAAGTCCTGCTTGCTTTTCTTTGTGTTTGGATAACGTCCTTCACAAAGTGAAGCCACACTGGATGATCTGCAGTTACACACTTTCCTTGGCGTGGACTTATTTCACTCCCCCAAAGGTTCTCTTAACTCTTTTCTTGTCCTCTGTTTTAGTAGCTTACAGTTCTTCCTTATTTATCTCAGGATAGTCCCTTATACAAATACTAAAACAAGAGTAAAAATGACAAGAGTTGTGTACACATGTCCTGCCAGAAATGACAAGCGCTCCTTTTAGATCCACTGAAAGAAGGCTTGTTTAGAGCCCTATTTAAGACCAACAGTTTCATTATCAGTCAGGGACAAATTGTGCCAGAAGCAACCCGTCTCTCTTTCAATCTGGTAATTCTTATATTTTCTCTATGCATTAAATCACTCCATATTAGACAATATTTTGCAGTTTTTATTATCCTGCTATCAACTGATGCTTGGGAACTTTTTATTGAGGAATAACATTCAAAAGCTAAGGCTGTTCTTTTAGTAATTTCCTTCCTAAGTGATGCCACTCATATATACCAAACTACCTTTGCCAAATCTTCAAAAAAAATTAAATTTAAGCAAGTCAATGAGTACATGGTTTTCCTTGATGTCCCATTAAACATGGAGGCATGGTTGCTCATTCTTTTAACATTTTTGGGCTTCTACAACATACCAGATACAAAGATTTATAACAGAGAATCTGCTCTCAAAAGAACTCCATGAGAAAGGAAATGTAAAAGGAGAACTGTGACACAACCAAGTAAATTTTATAATAGAAGCAGCTACGCATCAGGGTGACTAAAATGGGAAGATGGAGCAGTCAGACTAGGTTTCCCAAAGATATTAAAGATGTAGGAAAATCTTGGCCAGGTGCGGTGGCTCATGCCTGTAATCCCAGCACTTTGGGAGGCCGAGGCAGGTGGATCATCTGAGGTTGGGAGTTCGAGACCAGCCTGACCAACATGGAGAAACCCCATCTCTACTAAAAATACAAAATTTAGCTGGGCATGGTGGTGTGTGCCTGTAATCCCAGCTACTCGGGAGGCTGAGGCAGGAGAATCGCTTGAACCCAGGAGGCAGAGGTTGCAGTGAGCCAAGATCACACCATTGCACTGCAGCCTGGGCAACAAGAGCGAAACTCTATCAAAGAAAAAAGGTATAGCAAAATCTTGAAGACAACAATTTACCAGATTTGGGTCAAGGTGGAAGGAAACCAGTAGTGCCAAGGCTCAAAGGTATAAGAAGGCAGGGAGTGGAAGTGCTCAGTGTGTCAGGGACAGAGGTGGAAGAGGGGATCGGGGGAAACGAGTGTTAGACTATAATGGGAACTTCTGCCTCTGTCCACTTGGGGAAAACTGAGATCAGACTTACCCTGCTATCAAAAACAACTGGGAAACGCGGTGATCTATGAGGCAATGATTTTCAGTGTGGAAGGCAGACAGCACAAGATATGGTGCCTGAAAGAAGGGAAATTAACTGAGTAAATCGTACTGTTGTCTCGGTTTTCTGTACTTAAAAGGTAGCTACAGTGCAGAAAGATCCAAACAAGAGCACAGAAATCATGCTGAGATGAGGAAATGGAGACCAGAGTTTGGGGGAAACTCTGAGAAACTGGAATTTGTGGGGCACAGAACACCATACAGTAGGTTGCTGCTCAGCAACGAAGAGATCCAGATTGAAAACAAACAGAAATCATCAGAGCTGAACCAAAAACTAGAACTGTTTTAGTCAAAAACAAGTTATAGTTATGAGGTACTGAAAAAAAAATTATGATTCTGCAAGTAATTCCAAAGAGGAATTTTTAAAATATTTGGAGCAACGTACAGTGTCATTGGAATAGGGCAGGTTAGGTACATACTTGGAAGAAACGAAGGAAGAAAGGAAGCAAGCATCACAGGCCGGATGGACAGATACTATGTCTCATTGTTTCTTTTCTTAATAGTTTTTAGGAAAACTTTCCGACCCCAAATAAACCACCAAATCCTGGTTGCTTTTCTTTGTCTTTGGATAACGTCTTTCACAAAAACAAAGCCCACACCTGATTATCTTCCCTTACAGGGTAATGCCTGTGGGTCCCATGGAGGCTCTGGCTGAATACTAAGCTATATGTGCATAACACAAAGCTCCATGGGTCTGAGCAAAGAATGTACAGGCAGCTGTAAGCTGAGCAATTCTCGGAGTTCACAGGGGATTGAGATACAGCTGAGTTCCAACCCACCAAAGGGGAAGAGTTCATTGAACACACAGGCATTCAACTGTGACCCCAGAAGAGTCACACCCTGGTAGGAAGGCTAAACTAGTCCTAGAATAAACTAATCCTATAATAATAGCCATGAGCCTTTAAGACAACCATCAAAAGGATCAAACATCTGTAAGTACCTTCCAAAACAAAGTCCCTATTCTTTAAAAGAAGAGAGCATCTACTAGAAATACAAAAATTAGCTGAGTGTGGTGGTGCATGCCTGTAGTTCCAGCTACTCTGGAGGCTGAGGAAGAAGAATCACTTGAACTGGAAGGCGGAGTTTGCAGTGAGCTGAGATTGCACCACTGCACTCCAGCCTGGGCGACACAGCGAGACTCTGTCTCAAAAAAAAAAAAAAAAAAAAAAAAAAAAACCTAGGCACACAACGGTGTATATTTACAATGTCTAGCATCCAATCAAAAATTGAGATATACAAAGAAATAGGAAATGTGACCCAAAAATGTGACACAAAATAGGTGAAACTGTTAATAAAAACAGAAAAAGAAGGAAGGAAATGAAAGAATTCACATACGAGCATATTAAAATAGCATTAAATGTGCTCAATATATTCAAAGGTTTAAAAAGGAAACAATAAATTTAATGAGAAAAAATGGAAAATTCAAAAAACTAAACAGAACTTCTAGAAATAAACATTGAATATCTGAAATGATTTTTCTGTCACACCAAGCATGTGAATAAAGAAAAGTTTACTGGCTAGGCTTAACAGCAGATTAGACACTTCAAAAGAAAGGATCAGTGAACTTGACATTGCAGCAGAAACTGTCCAAACTGAAACAGAGAATAAAGAAATTCCTAATGAACAGAGCTTCAGTGACTTACAGTACAATATCAGATGGTCTATAGAAAAAAGAGACGCATTACATACCCAGGAACAGGACAAAGATCTGCAGATTTCTTTTTTTTTTTTTTAAGACAGAGTCTCACTCTTGTTGCCCAGGCTCTAGTGCAATGGTGCGATTTCTGCTCACTGCAACCTCCACCTCTTGAGTTCAAGCGATTCTCCTGCCTCAGCCTCCTGGGTAGCTGGGATTACAGGCGCCCACAACCACGCTCAGCTAATTTTTTGTATTTCTTTTTTTTTTTTTTTTTTTTTTTTTTTTTTGAGACGGAGTCTCGCTCTGTCGCCCAGGCTGGAGTGCAGTGGCCGGATCTCAGCTCACTGCAAGCTCCGCCTCCCGGGTTTACGCCATTCTCCTGCCTCAGCCTCCCGAGTAGCTGGGACTACAGGCGCCCGCCACCTCGCCCGGCTAGTTTTTGTATTTTTAGTAGAGACGAGGTTTCACCGTGTTAGCCAGGGTGGTCTCGATCTCCTGACCTCATGATCCGCCCGTCTCGGCCTCCCAAAGTGCTGGGATTACAGGCTTGAGCCACCGCGCCCGGCCTTTTGTATTTCTTAGTAAAGATGTAGTTTCACCATGTTGGCCAGGCTGGTCTCAAAGTCCTGACCTCAGGTGATCCACCCACCTCGGCCTCCCAAAGTGCTGGTATTACAGGCGTGAACCACCATGCCCCGTCTGAAGATTTCTTCAGAGAAAGTATGCAAGCACAATGAATGACATCTTTAAACTTCTTCATGGTGTCAATCTAAAAAAATCCGCCAAAAACAAAAGCAAAATACTTATATTCAGAAAAACAAAAACAGACAATCACCAGCCAATCTGTATTACCAAAAACAGGTTAAAAGATGTTCTGCAGGCAGAAGGAAATGATATCAGACAGAAATCTGGATCTTCAAAAATAAACAAAGAGCATCAGAAATGATAAAAATAAAAGACTTTTCAAAATAATTTCTAAATGTTTCAAAAGAAAATTGACAGCTTAAAGTAAAATAATGTTCTGTGGGGTTATTACATATGTAAAAGCGAGATGTAACAAAAATAATACAAAGGATGGAAGAGGGGAAATGGAAGCACGCACTAAAAAGAATCTAATAGTGAAGAAGAAGTGGTCTGATGTTACTTGAAGGTAGTCAATGGTAAATTAAAGATGCATTTTATAAACCCTAGAACAAAGAAACAGGAAGAAAATGAAGGTCAATACTTGAGATAAAATGGAATACTAAAGTATACTCAGGCAGGAAAAAAACGGAATGAAGAATAGGACAAATAGAAAACAAATAACAAGTTAGTAGTTTTAAACCCAACCACATGATAATTATATAAGAAGTTAATGATCTAAACATTCCAATTAAAAGTAGAGATGGGGCTGGGCGCGGCAGCTCACGCCTGTAATCCTAGCACTTTGGGAGGCCAAGGCGAGCGGATCACGAGGTCAGGAGATCAAGACCATCCTGGCTAACATAGTGAAACCCCGTCTCTACTAAAAATACAAAAGTTAGCTGGGTGTGGTGACGGGCACCAGCTACTCGGGAGGCTGAGGCAGGAGAATGGCATGAACCTGGGAGGCAGAGCTTGCAGTGAGTTGAGATTGCGCCACTGCACTCCAGCCTGGGCGACAGAGCGAGACTCTGTCTCAAAAAATAAAAAATAAAAAAAAGTAGAGATGGGGTGTCACCATGTTAGCCAGGACAGTCTCGATCTCTTGACCTCGTGATCCTCCCGCCTCGACCTTCCAAGGTTTTCCTTCTTTATCCCTAGTCATATTCTTTGTTCTGAAGTCTTCTTTGTTTGTATCTATATAACCACTGCAGATTTCTTACTATTAGTTGTCAAGCTGACAGATTGTCACGCCGAATTTTAAAAAGCAGATCCAACTCTGTGCTGCCTACAAAGATGGAGAATCCCACTTTTAAGAATAAAGATACAGGCCGGGCAGGGTGACTCACGCTTGTAATCCCAGGACTTTTGTGAGGCTGAGGCGGGAGGATCACCTGAGGTCAGGAGTTTGAGACCAGCCTGGACAACATGGTGAAATCCGGTCTCTACTAAAAAGGCAAAAATTAGCTGGGCGTGGTGGCGGATGCCTGTAATCACAGCTACTCGGGAGGCTGAGGCAGGAGAATCACTTGAACCTGGGAGGTGGAGGTTGCAGTGAGCTGAGATGGCAACATTGCACTCCAACCTGGGCGACAAGAGTGAGAGTCCTTCTCAAACAACAACAACAAAATACAGATGGATTTAAAAATTAAAAGGATATAAACACATATCATGTAAACACTAATAGTAAGAAATCTGCAGTGGTTATATAGATACAAACAAAGAAGACTTCAGAACAAAGAATATGACTAGGAATAAAGAAGGAAAACCTTAGGAGGCCGAGACGGGCAGATCTCGAGGTCAAAAGATCCAGACAATACTGGTCAACATGGTGAAACCCCGTCTCTACTAAAAAGACAAAAAGTAGCCGGGCGTGGTAGTGTGCGCCTGTAGTCTCAGTCACTCTGGAGGCTGAGGCAGGAGAATCGCTTGAACCCGGGAGGAGGAGGTTGCAGTGAGCCGAGATCGCGCCACTGCACTCCAGCCTGGCGACAGAAGAAGGCTCCCTCCCCCTCCGCCTCCCCCCCCCCAAAAAAAAGGAGAGGGAAAACGAATATCCAGGGTCCTGGTGCCAGACTTTACACTACTACAGCAGTCCTGGGTGATGTCGAGATGAACGGAATCAGAATTACCTGCAGGGCTTGGGGAATCACGGGTTGCTGGGCCCCACCCCCAGAGCTTGCTGATTCCTTAGGTCTGGGTGGGGCCTGGGAGTCTGCATCTCTAAAAAGTTCCCAGGTGACACGCTGATTCTACTGGTTTTGGGATTCACTCTGGAACCACTGGTTGACTGACCTCTCTCCTGTCTAAAATTGACACAATCCTATCTTGAATGACAGTGTAACAATTCGAAAGATAAAATAAGGAAATGAGGCGCTTGAAAGTGTAGACACTGATTTCCCTTGTGATTGATTAATTGAGATTGGGATTTGGGATAAAAGGAAACCTAGGATTCTGCCTTAGCCAACCAGCCTGGGTCGTCGGGAGGTGGGCAGGAAATGCAGGAGAAATAGATTTTGGGGTGAAAACAATGAGCTCAGGTTTGGATTTACTGAATTTTCAATGCAGTACTCATATATCTTTCTCATTTTTAAAAGTCTGTGCGGTGGACATTGACTGGCTTAGTCATTTTGCCAAGGTTTAATTTTGTGCCTTAAATGGGCACTTGGGAGCTTTGTAAAAATTAATGTGTTTGCTGGCCCCATACGGGCCTTTGTGATCTGCACGTTTGCATCCAAGCTGGCACTTGGGCTCCGAGAAGGTACACGTGTGTGTAGGGCAAAGATCCAAGCAGTGGGGCCAGGATCTGAGCAACAAGCGCGCCCTGTGTGCTTTGTGGCAGGGACCGCTGCGGACGGCGGAGGAGGACGAGGCGCCCAGATCTTCCTGAAATATTTCCTAATCGTTCATCATGATGTTATGTTGTTGCTTTCACAAAGGGAATTAATACTGGCCTCCTTTTCCACAAATCTTGCCAACACTGGCGTGAAATGTTTTCGTTGCTTCTCTATTCCCAAGGTTTTGTATTATTTTACCAAGTCGGAAAATGGACGGTGCTTAAACTGTTTTTTCCCTGAAAGGAGGAGGGCTATGATCACTAAGATCACTAAAATCTCCAGCGCAAAAGCCTGCGGTGCCAGGGACGAGGCCTGGAGAGCAGTCGCTCCCAGAACCGGGGCGCCAAGGGCACCCCCGTCTCCAGCACGCGCCCTCCGCCCTCCCGGCCTCGCTCCCCCGGGAGTGGGAGCCTCTCCCGCCCCGATGCCGGTCACTCAGCAACGTCTGGGCAGTCTTCGCCCGGTTAGTGGCAACGCGGCCGCGCGAATTCGCACAGGTGTTCCGCGTTTCTCCGCCGTTCCCCGCCTTGGCGGGAGGCGTCCGAGGAGTCCCTTGGTGCAGGGCGGGAAGCGGCCGGCGCCGCCAAGGCCCAGGCGCTGGAGCTCACCTGGGCGAGGGCGGTACCTGAGGCTTCGGGGAGCCCACGCTGACTGCGGCCCGGTCCCCAGACACCCCCACGCGACCCCAGTCCAGCCCCCAGATCCCTCCAGTGATTTCCCCGGCCCCGCCCCCCAGGCCCCTCCAGCGGCCCCAGCCCCGCATCCCAAGGCCAGTCCAGTGGTCCCCAGGCCACGCAGGCTCCGGACGGGTGGGGCGGGGGCGCGGCCCTTTGCTGGGTCGGGGGCGGGGGTCCGAGTAGCGGGCGGGGGCGCAGGCCCGGGCTGGGGCGGGGGCGGGGAGCGCGGGAGCCCCGATGACGCAGCAGTGACGTTGGTGGCAGCGGGCGGGATTTCCCGGGCGAGACCCCGCGGCGGAGTGGGCGCGGCCAGCGTGGAACGGGGGCGACGAGGGTCGCAGGGTCGCCGGCTCCCCCTTCCCCCGCCAGGGCCCCCACGGCACAGGGGGCCGAACAGAAGCCCCCAGCGTCCAGGGCCGGGGAAGGGTCAGCCTGCACCCCCGGGCCCGCGTGGTCGGGCCCTGCAGGGCGGGAGGCGCGGCGCGGGGCGGGGCCGGTGACGGGACGCGGAGACCCCGCGGGCGGCGGGAGGGGCGCGAGGCGCGCGTTTGCACCCGAGCCCGGCCCGCGCCCCGATGCTGAGCGATGCCGCTCGGCCTGGCAGCCCCCCGCGAGCACCGCGCTGGAGACGAAGCCCGCGCGTGACCCCGCTCCGGGTAAGTGGGCGCCCGGCCGGAGCCCCGGGTGTCCGCGGGGAGAGCCCAGCCCCGGTGCAGCCAGACGCGGAAGGGAAACTCGGGGAGAAAGTCTCCGGACCTAGGGAGACGGCTCTGGCCGCGGTGGGGTCCTCACGCCGCCAGCTGCTGCACGCGACACAAAGACCTGTGGTTCCCTCGGCCTCCTCTCCCGGGACCTCCCGCCGGGCCCCGAGGAAGCCCGCGCGTGGGTGTGGACAGCCCCCTTGGGGCGCGTCCTGGGGCTCCCGGGACTGGGGGCGCCCAGTCCCTCCGGCATGAGGCAGGCGGGGGGCTCGGAGGTCCCCTCTTCCATTTGTAGGTCACAGAGCGTTTGTTGTTCTCCCAGCGGGGACGTCCCCCGGGGAAAAGGACCACAGTGGCAGGAGATGGCGTGGCCGGTTGGGCGTTTTCTTTGGGGAAATGTTTCTGGCGAGTGCCTGAGGAAGCCCTCCTGGCTCCCCCGCAGCCCGGACGCCGCCTCGGGAGCACTCGGGGTGACGGTGGAGCCACCGCAGCGGAGGGTGGTTTTCCTCCCCTCCTTGATGGCGTCTGTCCCCGAGGCTGGTGCTGAAATGTGCTTCGCTCGCCGCGCGCGCCCGGCAGCACCCGGGGAGCTTTGTTTGGCTTGATTTTTTAAATTGCCTTGGAAAAAACGCGAAACGGCGGGAGGGTGAGGTGAGAAGGAGGACAGAGCGTGGTCGGGAAAAACTCCGTAATTTAAGATTTGCTTCATTTCGAGTATTTGGGGCTAAGGTGTTAGGAAACCCAAAATGTTAAAGTTTGATCAAGTGATAAAGTGGATGATGGACGCCGGGCCTCCCACCGTCTCCCCGGCTCCCGCGGCTGCCGCGTCTCTCCTCTGCCCGTCGCCTCCCAGGACTGTCAAAGGCTGGCACCGGGCCCGTGCCTCTCAGTTGGAGCAAAAGGCCGCCTAGGCTGCGCCCGTGTTCTCCATTAAAACGTGCCAGTCCTGTCGTCTGCTCATGAGTGAGGTGTGCCGCTTCCCACAGTAGACAGGAAATTCGCAGCGGCGAATGCCTCACAGTAGCCATGGGAGACCTGGGCTCTGCGGCCGGCAACTCCTTTTCCTGATTTTTGTATGAGGCGGGGGAGGGGAACCAGCCGCCATCTGATCTGGCCCTGTTCCCTGCAAGAGGCGACTGGGGGGACAACTTAAGTTGATAAATGGAAAGCCTTTTCCAACCCAGAGAAACAGACAGAGCACCTGAAATCTAGATTGTTTTTGAAATGTATCGCTTGCTCAGTGACCAGTCATCATAAGAGATGACTGTGGCACTTAATAAATGGTAGGTGTTAATGCAAATGCAAGGTTTACTGTGATGCCTTGCTTGTTAATGAGCAGCCTCACCATGGGGTTAGTTAGGCTGAAATGATTATTTAGGACAATGGACTTCCTGTTGGCACCCATCCCCATGCACAACTCCAGTCCTCATACGCGCCTTAAAATAAAATTGCCCGAGGAAGCCAGTGGAGGATGTAGGGCTGGCTCAGAAACAGCACAGCAAAGGGGTCATTCCCAGCAGTCCCGTGGTTGGCATTTCTCATGCAAACTGATGGTGGAGAAACCAGGAAAAAAAAAAAAAAAAAAAAAAAAAAAGCTTTTCCTAGATTCACTTTACAGTTTTTAAAGCAAAAGTGACAGTCCCTGAAGTCCCCCAATAGTCAGTGCATTCTTTGAAATGGTAGAACATCAGGTGGGAACATCGCCTGTAATCCCAGCACTTTGAGAGGCCGAGGCGGGCAGATCACTTGAGGTCAGGAGTCCAATACAGTCCTGGCCAGCATGGTGAAACCCCGTATCTACTAAAAATGCAAAAAATTAGGCGGGTGTGGTGGTGCATGCCTGTAATCCCAGCTACTTGGGAGGCTGAGGCACGAGAATCGCTTGAACCCAGGAGGCAGAGGTTGCAGTGAGCTGAGATCGTGCCACTGCACTCCAGCCTGAGTGGCAGGGCGAGACTCTGTCTCAAAATAAATAAACAACATGAGGTGGGAACGTGGACCCTGACCCCTGGGGAAGCAAGAGCCACAGCTGTCTCCGGAGGGCAGGAACACTGTAAAATGTGTACAATGCCCCTTACCCCCTAGACCTACACGCCCATACCCACGCTTACCACAAAACTACTGCTTATGCAGAAAGTAAAGACTAAGGTCTGTAACCAACAATTTGTTCCTTTATTTATAGTTGCATCTCACTATGTCACTATCACATTTTTCTTAGTTGGTCTCAGTTTCTTCATGGAGGGGGGAGAATGCCTAATAATGTATGTCAGAAGATTGCCCCTTTCTTCATGGAATTTTGAAGCGGTTACCTTAAAATATTACTGGGTTTTTGTTCTTGAAACACCTTTTGAGGATATACTAATCTAATCTTGCTGGTTTTCCCTTTTTATCTTGCTATCTAATCTTGCTGGTTTTCCCTTTTTAAAATGTGGTATTTTTATTCATTCTAGATATACTCAGGCATACAGACTTGTATTATTCAAGGTAGAGAGATTATTTGTTTCTTTTTTAAAAGCAGAAACCAAAATTTAACTCCTTTAATACAGTGTAAGTACTACACAAATATCTCATCAACAGTGGATAGCAAGGATATTTTAATTGAAAGTCAGAAAAGCTAAATGAGTATCAGGAAAGAAGAGGAGATTGCAGGGTAATACTACTGAAAGACTGAAAGAAGCTGGTTAAAAACCTCTAAGAATAAGCCAAAGACAGTTAATAAATGATCAAAAGTAAAAACACAAATGAAATTTTTATTTTAGGAAATGTTAAGAAATAGAGGCGAGAAAAGCTGCTGAAAGAAAAAATTACTGCAGAGAAAACAATGGATGCTTAAAAAGAGATCAGTTCAGTGAGGTTGCTGGAGCGTTCCAATTTCCCCTAATTTCCAAGGAGTTTTTGTTAGGCTGAATGGTGGCTGGTGGGCAATCAGGTTCCCTGCTGGAACTTGGTAGACAGAATGACAGGTGCCATACAGGTAAGGGAAAGCCGGCTGTGTGGAAGACGCGGTGCTCATTGTGGAATGAGCACACGTGTCACACCACAGAGAGCCAGCCCAGCAACTCAAAGAGAAATGGTTTTAGAAATCTAAGAAGTGCCCAGAAGGAGTGAGGAAGTATAGGGAGCTATGGAGGAACTGTTCATCTCCATGGCCCTGAGGTTTGTGGGCCACCAAAGTCCCCGTCTCCAAGGATCAGATAGGGCAAGGAGCCCAAGTTAGTGGGCAACAAGGGGAAAGAAGGGTGATGCTTGGGCTGGACGTGTCATGTGGAGGATCTCCTTTGATAGTCACAGGCTACCTGCCAAGTTTCTAATTTGCAAAACAACAGCAGTGACGGCTTGTGTCCTCTTTGTCCAGGAGTGTTCTGGCAGCGGGTTGGGTGGGTGGTGGGAACCTTTTTTAACTGATATAGGAAAAGTATGCACAAATGACAAGTGAAAGCGACAGAGATGTGTGGAAGAGAAGAAAGCAGAGAAATGTCGAGAGACTCATGCTCAGGAAATGTGGAGAGACCCTCATTCAGGAAAGGTAGATAGACCCACACTCAGGAAATGTAGATAGACCCACACTCAGGAAATGTGGAGAGACCCTCACTCAGGAAATGTGGAGAGACCCACACTCAGGAAATGTGGAGAGATCCTCACTCAGGAAATGTGGAGAGACCCTCACTCAGGAAATGTGGATAGACCCACACTCAGGAAATGTGGAGAGACCCACACTCAGGAAATGTGGAGAGATCCTCACTCAGGAAATGTGGAGAGACCCTCACTCAGGAAATGTGGAGAGATCCTCACTCAGGAAATGTGGAGAGATCCTCACTCAGGAAATGTGGAGAGACCCTCACTCAGGAAATGTGGAGAGACCCACACTCAGGAAATGTGGAGAGACCCTCACTCAGGAAATGTAGATAGACCCACACTCAGGAAATGTGGAGAGACCCACACTCAGGAAATGTGGAGAGATCCTCACTCAGGAAATGTGGAGAGACCCACACTCAGGAAATGTGGAGAGACCCTCACTCAGGAAATGTGGAGAGACCCACACTCAGGAAATGTGGAGAGACCCACACTCAGGAAATGTGGAGAGACCCTCACTCAGGAAATGTAGATAGACCCACACTCAGGAAATGTGGAGAGACCCACACTCAGGAAATGTGGAGAGACCCTCACTCAGGAAATGTAGATAGACCCTCACTCAGGAAATGTGGAGAGACCCTCACTCAGGAAAGGTATATAGACCCACACTCAAGAAATGTAGATAGACCCACACTCAGGAAATGTGGAGAGACCCTCACTCAGGCACTGCACACGGGCTCCTTTCCCAGGAGGATTTGTTTCTCTTGCTTCTTAGATTTCTAAAACCATTTCTTTTGGAGTTGCTGGGCTGGCTCTCTGTGGTGTGACACGTGTGCTCTAAGGCCACGGAAGGCCCTAGAGATAGAGGAAGCACTTTAAATATCCCTGTGGGCCAGATAGATTGTTTCTCCCCCGACACCCTCTGCACGAGGCGGGGAAGAGCCACGCTGGATCATATGAGCTGGCACTAACTGTGCCTTTATGCCTTTCTCATCAGTGCCTGGACCTCCTCCCGGTGCCCCTGCCTAATGGACAGCTGTGAGGCCTTGTCTTCTGTCCCCTCCCTTTGGGCTCCAACAAAGAAAGAGAGGCAGGGCAATGAAATAGGAAGAAGGAAAACATTTTTAACACTTTTGAACATTTTTTTTTTTTTTTTTTTTTTTTTTTGAGATGGAGTTTCACGCTTGTCATCCAGGCTGAAGAGCAACGGCATGATCTTGGCTCACTCCAACCTCTGCCTCCCAGGCTCAAGCGATTCTTCTGCCTCAGTCTCCCAAGTAGCTGGGATTCCAGGCATGCGCCACCACGCCTGGCTAATTTTGTATTTTTAGTAGAGACTGGGTTTCTCCATGTTGGTCAGGCTGGTCTCGAACTCCTGACCTCAGGTGATCTGCCCGCCTCGGCCTCCCAGAGTGCTGGGATTAAAGGCATGAGCCACCGTGCCCGGCCTGAACATTCTTATTCAAGCACCTCTACAACTACAGCAGAAAATGTGTTTACATGTTCCCCCAAATTCCAGCACCCAAACTTAACCTTGTTTCTTCTGGTGTCCCACCACACAAAGAGGTAAAACTGAGAGATTTCTAGCAAAGCAGTGCCCATGTATGAAAGCCAAAGAGGATAAATGAGCTTAGGTGGCAGGAAGAAAACAGCAAGAGACTGTTGAGATTGGGGTGGGAGGCAGGGCAGGGCAGGGAGGCTCCTGAGGGCTGAAAGCAGGCTCTTCTCCATGATGGTCCAGCAGGACTCTGTGGCTCAGGTCCAGACACTGATGAACAGGAAGAGCGGATGGGGTGGTCATGCCCCATGCTGGGACTCTGTCTTCCCAGAGGATCAGGCTCTTGGAGGCCAGAGGTCAGGCAGCAGTACAGGCAGCCTGGTTTTGCAGGCTGAGCCAAGTCATCAACACACCTTGGAAAGGGCCATGTGTTACCCTTCCACACCCACACGTCCACGTGGGCCCTGGGGTCTCTGGCAGCCCAGGGCCCATGTGGACGGAGTGTCTGCTGCTGTGTCTCCCCTTCCTCATCAGTGGTCTCTGTCTTCCCACAGCTCCCTGTCCATAGGAAGGTCCAGCTACACCCAGCAACTGGCGTCCTCCTCCTGGATGTCTCTCCAGCCCGATCTGGGGAGCCATCTGCCCTGCCCTGTGGCTCTGGGGTACCCACCCTGCACAGACCCTGGATGGAAATTTCCAGCAGGGCCTTTCCGCTGCCCCTAGCCTGTGGCCGACTAAACCAGCATGAGTCAGTCCTTATTTGGTTTTAGTTTTCCTTCAGCAATCTTGGGAAAATTCTGTTTTCTGTGTGCCCCAGTTAACTCTGCATATCACTGAGAGGCTGCCCCAGTCGGAAGGTGCTTGTTTGTTCCCCCGTCAGCTGTGAGGCCGCATGGCAGGGTACTAGGGGGCTGCAGCCTGGTTAAGGAGACCCGATGATTTCAGTCTACAACGTGCATGTGTTTGACGGGGTGTGCGGGGGAGGAAGGTGTTACCAGGATGTAGAGACACCCTCAGGCTTGCTCATGCCCAAGGGCAGTGATGGGCCTGGAGTGTGAGTGTGGAGGTGGCCGAGGAGGGTCTCTTGGTGGATGTGAGTAGAGAATTTCAACATGTTGACCTCAAGGGAAATAAAGGGGAACTGGCAGTGTTGCTAGCCACTGAATTCTCTCTGGACCAGGGTGAGGCGCAGATCCAGGGCGAGGCCTTCGTGGGTCTCACACGCTCCCTCCCACTGTGGCTGAATTTGATCTGATGGAGACAGGGTCACTGGCCTCTTTTGCTGATCTGGACCTCTGGGTGCCCGGGTCCCCGCCACCCACCCCTGTCTCTGGAAGGCTGTACCCATCAACCTTTCAGCAGGAGTTTGGCATTTCACTGCCATTCCCCTCCAGTTGGTTGATTCTGTAGAACTGTGCCTTTTTGGACTGTCTTGGGCAGACCTTTCTGTGTGTGCTCCATCAACACCGCTGCAAGTGTGCCTGCAGTCCCTGCTCTGCCATGTCCCCGCCTTTTCGGGTTTGCTGTGCTCACTGATGGATGGTTCAGCATCCTCTGAACAAGTTTCTCTTTAGACCTTCTCCTTGTGCTACAGTTTGTTGCAGTCAATAGTGTCTGAAAGAAGCTGATGGCTGGCCTGGACCCAAGCACGTTTTTATTCAACAGAAATTTTCTTTGTCATGGATTTGCCATCCTAGGGTTCTGCTGATCTCACTGTGGATCTTCATGGTGTTTTTAGTTTTACTGTCCATTACTGCTCCCTGCCACCTTCCTTTTCATTACTGGATGCTATGGAAGGACTTTTTCAATACAGATATATTGCTGGATGCGATAGATGTGTTCATCAAAGACTGTATGTGAAACATCCAGCAATAGATGCCTTTATCAAAGACTATGTAAACCATGCATTCGTGAGGCGTTCATTGACTGCATGTGTGATAAGCACCTGCAATAAATACATGCATCAGAGAGTTTAGGCACTGGTGACAGAGAAACAAATAAGATATGGTCACACACTCCAGAGAAGTCAGAACCTGGAGGGGGTGCATGTGTGAAAACAGCCCACCTATCCTGGGTTAGTGCACAGACAGGGAGAGTGTTAGTTCTTCCTGAGAGCAGTGCAGAAAGGGTGTGACAACAGAGGGTGTCTTGAGCTGGCCCTGCTGAGCTGAGGCGGGGTTTTCAAGCCAGACAAATGAGAAAGGGCTTTCCAGGCGGGGACCCAGCAGGGGCCCAGGGTCGTGAAAGAGGAGTGGAGAGAGCAGAAGGGTTGATCAGAGCCCGGGTGTGAAGGTGGGACTGACCATGAAGAATGGGGAATCCAGGGCCTTTGTCTGGCAGAAGCAGCAAGCAGCAGGCCCCGCCTTGGCCCTCTGGCTGTGACTGCTGTGTGGGGAAGGTCGGAGGCGTGGGGCAGGAGAGGAAGGACAGGGAGACTGGATAACATCCAAGGGTGCCCCGGCCCTAGTGTCAGTAGGGGCGGCTGTCTGATCAGAAACGGAGGGGCAGGGAGAGGCTGGTGTCTGGGATCCCAGGGTTTCCAGACTGAGCATGGATGGACGAGGGGTAATGTAACCTGGTTTTGTGAATGAAGCTAGGCAAGTAGAGAGAGGGTGTGTGACTTGCCAAGTCAGGAGGTGACATCCAGGGAGCGTGTATGTGCAGAGCTGAGCAGAGGTCTGGCTGGACCCAGGCGAAGCCACACGGGTGAGATTGCCCGGAGTGATCCAAGGTGTGATGACAAAGCAGGGAGGCCCGCACCTCAAAGAACACACGGCAAGTTTAGGACAAAACAAATATCCTTCTGTAAGAGGCACACCCTTTCTTAAGCAGACTTTCACGCACTGGATTTCCTTAAAAGAGACCCCTCCCCCACCCTGCCTTCTCCCCGGCCCCCTGCCCCTCCTGCCAGCCTCTGCAAAACCACAGCCAACCCGCCACCACCTTGCCTTCCTGGATGACTCATTCTTTCTGCATTGGAGCAGTTGCGGTTCTGCCTCTTGTTCATGATTCCTTCATCCCCCTGATGCTTACAGATTGGCTCGGATGCTGTTAGCACCTGTCTCTTGCTGCAGGCCCACGTTGGGGAACCGCAGTGTATCATCCTTCTGTGCATGGGTCTCTACTGAGAGGGAGTTTCTGTTCTGTGTTTTGCTCGGTTGCCCCCGGTCACTCTTGTCCCACCCCCAAATGATGGTGGCCTCGAGGCAGGAGGGCTGGCCCTGGCCCTGCTTCACAGTAACTAACTGTGACAGCTTACCCATGACACCTGCACGGGAAGGGGGCCAAGGCTCACCCCGCCCCTGCCCGGCCTCCCTTGGGTTCTTCCACCCCACATTCTCCTCGGACCTCTGTGGTAGTTAGCTGTGAAGTACCCCTGCGGTCTGTTTTTCTCCCCTTTTCCGCACAGTTCTTACTGTGTTTCTTTGCTTTTCCGCACTGTACTTTCGAAGTTCTAGGGCTACGAAAACGCAGGCAGTTGCGGGCGGGGCAGAGGGAGGGAGTGAAAAATCCCTGCCCTCGTTCTGTTCTGTTCTGTTCTGTTCGAAGTTCTGTTATGGTGGAGGAATCAGACCAAAGATAAGAAGTCAGAAAATCAAAAGTAGTTTAAACAAGTACATGAATAAATACGCATTTAAGATATAGTAAGTGCATGACAAAAAAATAAAACAAGGCTGGGAGGTAGGGAATTCCGGGGAAGGGGTGGCTCGCATTTTAAATAGGCTGCTTGTGGGAGGACCTGCTGTGTTGATTCAAGGTTAAAGTGACCTCCCAAATGAGCTCATCTGATGCACGTGGAGCCAGCAGGTGAGAGTGTTGGTGGAGTCACAGATTATTTATTTATTTATATTTTTAGGTGGAGTCTTGCTCTGTTACCCAGGTTGGAGTGCAGTGGCACCATCTCAGCTCCCTGCAACCTGCGCCTCCCAGGTTCAAGCAATTCTCTTGCCTCAGCCTCCCTAGCGGCTGGGACTACAGGTGCCCGCCACCACGCCAGCTAATTTTTTGTATTTTTAGTAGAGACGGGGTTTCACCATGTTGGCCAGGCTGGTCTAGAACTCCTGACCTCAGGTGATCCACCCGCCTTGGCCTCCCAAATTGCTGGGATTACAGGCGTGAGCCACCATGCCCGGCCGGTTATTTATTTATCCAGTTTTAGAGGCAGGGTCTCTCTCTGTCGCCCAGGCTGGAGTGCAGTGATGTGATGGTATTTCGTTGCAATCTTGAGCTCCCCAGCTCAAGTGAACCTTCCACTTCAGTCTCCTAAGTAGCTGGGGCTACAGTTGCCCACCACCATGCCCGGCTAAATTCTTTTAAAATTGTTGTGTAGAGATGGGGGTCTCACTATGTTGCCCAGGCTGGTCTGGAACTCCTGGCCTCAAGTGATCCTCCCACTTCAGCCTCCCAAAGTGCTGTAATTACAGGCATGAGCCACTGCACTCAGCCTATAGATTAATTTATGCCCAACTGCCTTCCTGACAGAAGAAGTTTTTGGTTCTCCCCTCCCCTCACCCCTGGCATATAAGAAAGCTACATTAACCAAAAGGAGCATTTGGTAGTGTAACTCAAGGTAGAGGAAGAGACAGAGATTCTTTTTGCAAAATGACACGTGAGAGGTGTCCTCTTCTCACTCCAAAGTGGGCCTCTTCACAGCCTGGCTGTTTTGTGGGTGCTCCACCCATCCAGGGACTGCGGCTTCTGGGCCCAGTGACCTCTGACCTGCCAGGCACCAAGCAGCAACAAAAGGGAGGGAGAGCTCTGGCCCCCCGGGCAGTGGACCCTTCCTGGAGCCCTACAGCGGGTGGTGGCCCCAAGAGGCTGGATCAGAGACCCTCAGGTCCGAAGGCCTGGGGGCTAAATGAAGTAGACAGGCCGCCCTCAACTCCACCCTGCGGGGATTCAGGCGGGCTCGAAGACTCAGCTTAGCAAGGACTGTCTTATGTATTCGCCTTGATGTGTGGTCTGGCACCTTCACAGTCAGTCTGTTGAATGATGTGTGTATCGTGTGTATCCTTCCTTCTGTTTTACACACCTGCTTTGAGAACCATTTACTTGGAGCACAGTCTGTGTATACAGTCTAAGGTAGATGCGGCAGTGGTTCCCAAACCTGGTTGCATACATTTTGGGCAGTTTTTAAAATGCCCCTTCTTGGGCCTCCCCCCCGGACATTCTGACGTAGTGGGTCTGGGCTAGGGTCCGGGAATTCATCTTTGAGTTCTGAGAGGCATTGAACCAGGTGATTTCTGTGGGCCCTTCTTCCTGACGTCTGATTCCCCCCAACCTGCTTAAGCATCCCCAGGCTCCCGTGTCCTGTGCCAGCCTCTCCCTCTCCTCGTGGGGCTGTAAGGGTTTGACCATTGTAGGCACAATGTGCTTGCAACACCAGGTCTCCCCCGCAGGCTGAACGCGTGGATCTGTTCTCCCCTGCTTGGGGTGAGAGACAGCTTTCTGTGTGGGAAAACCAGCTACCACCCTGAAGAGCTGCCTCTGCCGGAGCACAAGACCCCCACCTAGAGACTCCCCCCACTGCTCCCCTCCCACCGGCAGCAACGGCAACTCTGAGGTTCTGGGTACCCCAAAGGACACAGACCTACCTTCACCCATGAGCCATCCAGGAGACATTTGACAGCTACTGTGTGCCATATCCTTGGGGTAGGAATGCAAAGATAAGTCAGAGGCTATCCCTGCTCCTGAGGCATTTACAATCCAGTAAGGGAGACAGACGATTATGACACAACACGGGGCAGGGCACGGTGGCTCATGCCTGTAATCCCAGCACTTTGGGAGGCCAAGGCAGGCAGATCACCTGAGATAGGGAGTTCAAGACCAGCCTGGCCAACATGGGTGAAACCCCGTCTCTACTAAAAATACAAAAATTGGCTGGGTATGGTGGCACATGCCTGTAACCCCTACTCAGGAGCTACTCAGGAGGCTGAGGCAGGAGAATCGCTTGAACCCAGGAGGCAGAGGTTGCAGTGAGCCAAGATCGTGCCACTGCACTCCAGCCTGGGCAACAGAGTAAGACCCTTTCTCAAATAAAAATTTAAAAAGCACACAATGCGGAATTAAGAACAGCTCCCACCTCAACACAGCAGGACACCAAGCCCGGCCCAGAAGGACAGGGAAGGCCTCTGGAAGGAGGTCTCGTGATTTGGCCAGATGGAACCATCAGGGCACAGCCAGTGCAAAGCGAAAGCCTTCCAGGCTGGGGGCTCTGTTTGAGCAACAAGTGAGGATGGTTCTGGCTCACATTTATGAAGTGCTTCCTGCAAACCAGGCTCTAAGTGTCTTATGTTGTATGAACTACTTACTCCTGACGACTACTGTGGTAGGTGAAATCATGGTCCCCAAAGATGGTTACCCTCTAATCCTTGGAACTTGTGAATCTGTGAATCTTACACAGCAAAAAAGATTTTGCAAACATGATTAAGGGAAAGATCCTGAGATGGGGAGGTGATCCTGGAACGCCTGGAGGGCCCAATGTCGTCACAAAGGTTCTCATAAGAGAAAGATAGGAACGTCTGAGAGAGAGGTGGGGGATGCTGCTGGGCTGGCTATAAAAATGCAGGAGGACCCATTACTGGGTATATACCTAAAGGATTATAAATCATTCTACTATAAAGACACATGCACGCGTATGTTTATTGCAGGACTATTTATGATAGCAAAGACTTGGAACCAACCCAAAGACCCATCAATGATAGACTGGATAAAAAAATGTGGCACATATACACCATGGAATACTATGCAGCCATAAAAAAGAATGAGTTCTTGTCCTTTGCATGGATGAAGCTGGAAACCATCATTCTCAGCTAACACAGGAACAGAAAACGAAACACTGCATGTTCTCACTCATAAGCGGGAGCTGAACAATGAAAACACATGGACACAGGGAAGGGAACATCACACACTGGGGCCTGTCAGGGGGTGGGGGGTAAGGGGAGGGAGAGCATTAGGACCAATACCTAATGTATGCAGGTCTTAAAACCTAGATGATGGGTTGATAAGTGCGGCAAACCACCACGGCACATGTATACCTGTGTAACAAACCTGAATGTTCTGCACATGTATCCCAGAACTTAAAGTAAAATTTAAAATAAAATGCAGGAGGAGCTACAAGCTAAGGATTGCAGATGGCCATAGACACTGGAAAAGGCAGAAATACAAATGCTCCCCAGCGCTTCCACCCACAGCCCTCTTGGCACCTTGATTTTAGTCCATTGAGACCCATTTCAGACTTTTGAACTCCAGAACTATAACATAATAAAACTGCATTGTGTTAAGCCATAAGCTTAATGTGTTGTAGCAGCAATAGGAAACCAATACAGCCATTCCTCTATTTTGAAGGGAGGAAAGCAGGAGGTGAAGGGAATTGCCCAAAGTTCGGGAGCTAGAAAGGAGCAGATTTGGGCTCCAGGGCCTGCACCTGCCTACTCACCTCTGTTCTGTTCCTCCTGCCTGGGAGGGATTTAAAACCAGCAGTCCAGCAGCCGGGGCTTATGGGGAGACCAGGAGCATTGGAAGATGAAGCTGGCCAGATGAGCAGGCAGGAGCTAGGGTCCGGGAAGCTCTTCTTGGCCAAGTGGAGGGAAGTGGCTTTGCAGGCCATCGGCCTGGGCTCCTTTTCGGTGGTCTCTTCAAGTCTGTGCCAGACTGGGAGTGCCACAAGAGCAGAGGTCAGCTCCTTGGGCCCTGTGCACCTACACGTGGCATCAGCTGCAGACCGAGCTGTGTGCCCAAACAGACTGTGCCGCCTCTCTCCATTAGCAGATAGTTTAAAAGTGCCACCCTGGCCAGGCAGTGAAGGGCAGACATCTGGTGTAAGTGCCCACAGCATCCTTAAGCAGCGAAAATTCTCCTGTGTTCAAACATCTGTTTCCACCTCACCATTGTTTTCCTCATTCTGATTCTTTTTTTTTTTTTTTTTTTGAGACAAAGCCTTGCTATGTGGCCCAGGCTGGAGTGCAGTAGCGCAATCTCGGCTCACTGCAACCTCCACCACCCAGGTTCAAGCGATTCTCATGCTTCAGCCTCCCCTAGTAGCTGGTATTACAGGCACGTGCCACCGCGCCCAGTTAATTTTTGCATTTTTTGTAGAGGGGGGTTTTGCCATGTTGCCCAGGCTGGTCTTGAACTCCTGGCCTCAAGTGATCCGCCCACCTTGGCCTCCCAAAGTGCTGGGATTACAGGTGTGAGCCCAGCCTCATTCTAATTCTTTAATGTAAAGAATCCCCCATCTTCCAGCATTTGACTGAAATAAGTGGTCAGAGGAATCTTTAGGTGGTGTTTTAAGTATTGTTTTTTTAAATAAAGGACACGTAAGCATAACCTGAAACTACTCCCGATATGTCTGCTCAATTTATATTCCAAGTATTTTGCAGGCTGTGCTTGGATTTTCAAAGGAGTAATCACTAGCATTTGATTAGCATTTTGCAGTTTGCTAAAAGCATTCATGTACCCTGTCCACTTGATCTTCACAGAAATGCCAGGAGGCAGGGATCTTTATCCCCGTTCTTGATTGAGGCGACTGTGATTCAAAGGAGAGTTACCATCAGGACTAGGTGCCTAGCAGAGCAAGGCACCCAGGGCTTCCACTCGAACTCCACACTGTTCCTAGAGCATCCTCTTGCCTCTTAAGCACGGCTGGGGTAGCAGGGAAAGACCCAGAATGCACTTACAAGGAAATAGGGTCCCAGAATCCAGTTCCAGTGTGTCCCTCCCAGGTACAGAAGTACAACGCTGGGGCATCTGCATACCAATGCCTGTCAGTATCGGGGACCCCACCCTCCTTTGGGGTTCATCGGATCTCTGGTCTTAACATGAGATTGTTGTACGGAGTAATTTGGTTGAGGCTCAACAACATCTCAGGGCACAGGCAAGTGCCCTGCTGGAGGACCCATGGTGATATGCAGGTCTCAGACGAGAGGCCTCAGCGTGGGCGCTGTGCCCCTGCGTGGCCATGGCTTGCTGCAGGCACTGCTCCCCATGTCACAAAGAGGAGGGAATTAGGCCTGCTGCTCAGCGCCAGCTGCCCTCCTCTCCACGGGGCTCCCCCAGACCTTGCCCCAGGCCTCACCGCAGGACTCTGGTGCCTTTGGGGTTCCCCTTTTCTGAGACCCCAAAGAGCCTTCCTCAAATAAATCAAAAGCTTTGGCATCTAAAACTTGTTCCTGAGGAAGGCTTTCAGAACCCACTTTGGAAGTAAAAAGCAAAATTCCTCTTTGCACTTCTATTTAATCATCTTCATTCCCCATGAGGCAGTGCGGATAACTGGCTGGTCACAGGAGGGGCAGGCACAAGGAAGCACGGTGAAAACAGCCCAGCCCTGTCTCTCAGGATATTCTCCCTCTGCAGAGAAAGAGCCAGTTCCTCCCCACACTAGTCTGGGCTCACCTGTCCAGCGAGAGGAAGGTTCCTGGCCGCTACCTGGGTGTCCCCTGGCAGTGCAGCAATACCAGGTTCTCAAACACTAACTGGTTGGTTAAGGAGGTTAAGTTGCCTTCCATCTTCTGCCCTTCAGCTTCCTCAAGGTGGAGGCTGGGGCTTCAGAGCCACTGCAAGGGGTCTCTGAATACAGGTGCACAACCCAGGAAACCTGTGTGGAGCAATTGCAGACTGCCACGTGTTTGTGTCCTGCTAATTAATTTGCAAGTGTGCATAGACACCTTTGGGATTAATAAAAATGAATTTAAGTGTGTTACTGAATTAATCACAGCTTTGTCATGATGTATCTTATGAGGCAACAGATAGTGAAAATACAGCCATATATTAGTCAGTTTTGTGTTGCTGTAAAGAAATACCTGAGGCTCAGTGATTGATAGAGAAAAGAGGTTTATTTAGCTCACAGTTCTGCAGGTTGAACAAGTATGGCACCAGCATCTGCTTCTGGGGAGGCCTCAGGAAGGTTTCACTCATGGCAGAAGGTGAAGGGGGAGCAGACATCTCACATGGTGAGAGGGAGCAAGAGAGATAGGAAGAGGTGCCAGGCTCTTTTTAAACAACCAGCTCTCCTGTGAACTAATAAAGGGAAAACTCATTTGTTATCACGGGAGGGCACCAAGCCATTCATGGGGGATCCACCCCCATGACCCAAATGCCTCCCACCAGGCCTCACCTCCATACACTGGGAATCACATTTCCCCCCCCACCGAGATGGAGTTTTGCTCTTGTTGCCCAGGCTGGTGTGCAGTGGCATGATCTCTGCTCACCGCAACCTCCACCTCCCAGGCTTAAGTGATTCTCCTGCCTCAGCCTCCCAAGTAGCTGAGATTACAGGTGCATACCACCATGCCTGGCTGATTTTGTATTTTTAGTAGAGACAGGGTTTCTTCATGTTGGTCAGGCTGGTCTTGAACTTCTGACCTCAGGTGCTCCGCCTGCCTCAGTCTCCCAAAGGAATCACATTTTAATATGAGATTTGGAGGGGACAAATATCCAAACCATATGAGGCTGTAAGAGACTGCATTTGTCTGATTGACTTTAGAAGGAACCTGACTTCTAAATGTTTAAACTTTGTGCTTTAAAACCGTTGGAACCATGGTTTGCAAAATCCTTCCATTTCTGGTTACTCCATGATTCATTAACAATGCCATGTTCTGCTACATTTTCTAAATTTATTCACTGGCTTTGTATTGCCTTCCTCTATCAGCTGCTGACTTCAGCAAAGGAAGTATTTCTTTGTTGTTGTTGTTGTTTGTTTTTTGAGACGGAGTTTCACTCTTGTTGCCCAGGCTGGAGTGCAATGGCACCACCTCGGCTCACTGCAACCTCTGCCTCCTGGGTTCAAGCTATTCTCCTGCCTCAGCCTCCCGAGTAGCTGGGACTACGGCATGCGCCACCACGCCTGGATAATTTTGTATTTTTTAGTAGAAATGGGGTTTCTCCGTGTTGGTCAGGCTTATCTCAAACTCCCAACCTCAGGTGATCCACCCGCCTCGGCCTCCCAAAGTGCTGGGATTACAGGCGTGAGCCACCGCACCCGGCCAGCAAAGGAAGGCAGCCTTACTATGCAGTCCTAATTAGGAACAAGGAGCCAGGCTGGGGGGAGCAAGGGAAAGCAGAAAGAAAATACAGATAAGCTATAAGTCTGCATTTCTTCATGGTCCAGGACACACAGCCCATCTGTGCAAATAACTCACGATCTTCCTGCACCCAGATATCACCATACCCTCGGCTGATAGCAAAATGCAAATTAGTTCACTGCCACCTTGACATTATCAGTACTGCACTTAGCCCTCTCCAGCACACAGAACAAGTTCCATCCTATTAAATCCCCAGCAAGCCTTTGTCTCCTCCAGTCAGCTCCTCTCTTGCTGACTTGCCTGTTGCTTTCTTGCAACATATTTCCATGCTTTTGCTAATAAATCTGCATTTCTTTACCTGTGACTGTCTTGGTAAATTCTTTTTAATGCCCATGCCACTGGCCCCAGACAGTAACCACCTGTGACACAAGGGCATTGACTGGGAAGCTTTGCGGTGGGTGAGTCTTCCTGGTGCAGGGGTGGAGGGTAATTTTGAGACTGGTTGATCCCTCACCCTCCCTGGAGGAGTGGGGACTAGTTAGTGACCAGTGGGACTAACTCTGCCACCCCGTAGGACCCCAGTCTCAGCTCTCTCTGATTTTGAATCCTCCCATCTCCCACCACGAACCTTTCCTAGGACCAGAGCTTTATTTTTCTGCTTCTCACATTTGGATACTGGTCTTTTTATCCTTCCCTATTTGCTTATAAAGACTGTCCATGAGCTGGGCCATGTGTACATTTTTCTTGCTTTTTATGGCCTTATCCTGGTTAGACTTTTCCCATCCAGGTGCTTCTTCACCCACCACCAGGTGACTTCTGGTTGAGAGGAGAAATAGGCTGAACGCAGTGGCTTATGCCTATAATCCCAGCACTCTGGGAGGCCGAGGTGGGAGGCCAGCCTGGGCAACAAAGTGAACTTCTGTCTCTACAAAAACTTTTAAAAATTAGCTGGGCACAGTGGCATGCACCTGTAGTCCCAGCTGCTTGAGAGGCTGAGATCGCTGAGCCCAGGAGTTCAAGGGTACAGTGAGCTATGATTGTACCACTGCACTCCAGCCTGGGCAACAGAGCAAGACCCTCTCTCAAAAATAAAAATGTTTTTAAGTTTTAAGATAAAATAAAAAGGGAAATAACCAGAGCCAGCCTCCCTGGCAGATTGTCCTGCTCAGAGGGTTGCCAGCACTGTCCCACCATATGGTACCTGAGAAGTTCTATCATTTCAGGTGAAGGGGTGCTGGCACGGAGGGCAGATCTTGTCATCTGTGGCTTTTTTTGGCTGCTGGGAAGCAGTGGAACTTATCCCTGCTTGTCTCCATCCCCAGCCTGCCATTCATACCGCCAGCTCTGCTGCTCAGGGACAAGTCTCCATGAACAGCCATATCGCAGGGACCAGCAGCAGGCTGTCACTCATTAAAACAACAACAGCAACTGCGTCAGACTCTATGTCATTTTTCCTGGAAAGTATCCAGATTATTTCCAGGCTTTTTAAATGAGTCCTTTTTTTTTTTTTCACCGCTGCCAAAATACTCTCTTCCATGCATGGCGTACTTGAGCCACAGACATCAGCCTGTCTGCAAAGTCTGAATAACCACCGTAGAGAGATCCTTTGAATGGTCAGCAGTGTCTGTGGGTGACAGCCTTCAAGATCAGTCCTTCCTTCCTCTTTTAAAACCAATTGTCTTTGAATAGTTAGTCGGTCTCATCCATGCTTCTAATCTGGAATGAAAACTACATAACTACATTTTTTCTTTTTCTTCTTGCTTTTGTTTTTTCAGAATCGAGCCATTAAGTTGTTACTTAATCTCAACAAAGGCCGATGACAATGTCTAATAGTCTATGACTGTACCAAGTTATCATCTTGGTTTTGTTCCCAGCTGAGGCATTTTACCTAATTCTAATCATTTTAGAGCAGGAAGATGACAGACAGTTACAAAAGGAAACACTAAAACGCAGAGAGAAAAAACCTTGTTCAAAGTCATACAAATAATTTTTTAAAATAGAAATATGATTAAAAGCAAGTCTCATGGCTCCTCATCCACTCTTCCAGTCTGAAAAATACTTTTTCCAGTCGGTTAAACCACATCTCCAGAACCACTTCTCTGCGCTTGTAAGGCAGAATTTTCTAATTCAATTCTGGGAGCTCATTTTGCAGCCTAGGTATTCAGTCTTTGCACACAGATGAAAAACATGTTGGCTGGGTGCAGTGGCTCATGCCTGTAATCCCAGCACTTTGGGAGGCCAGGGTGGGAAGATCACTTGAGCCCAGGAGTTGGAGACCAGCCTAAGCAATCTAGTGAGACCCTGTCTCTACAAAAAATAAAATAACTAGCTGGGCATGGTGGTGTGTGCCTGTAATCCCAGCTCCTCGGGAAGGAGCCAGGAGGATGACTTGAGCCCAGGAGGGGTTTAAGGTTGCAGTGAGCCACTGCACCCCAGCCTGGTTGACAGAGAAAGACCCTGTCGAAAGAAAGAAAGAAAGAAAGAAAGAAAGAAAGAAAGAAAGAAAGAAAGAAGAAACGAAAGAGAAGAAAGAAAGAAGAAAGAAGAAAGAAAGAAAGAAAGAAAGAAAGAAAAAGAAGAAAGAAAGGAAAGGAGGAAAAAGGAAGGAGGGGAGGAAAGGAGGAGAAAGAGGAAGGGAAGGAAAGGAGGAGGAAAGGAGGAAGGGGAAAGGAGGAGGAAAGGAGGAAAGGAGAAAGGAGGAAAGGAGGAGGAAGGAAGGAAGGAGGAAAGGAGGAAAGGAGGAAAAGGAGGAAGGAGGAATGAGGAGGAAGGAAGAAGGAAGGAAGGAAGGAAGGAAAGAAGGAAGGAAGGAAGGAAGGAAGGAAGGAAGGAAGGAAGGAAGGAGAGAAAGAAAGAAAAACATGTCAGCTAAGCCTCGCTCTGTATGAGGTGCTGTTCAGCTGGGAAGCAGCAAGCCTCGGTACACAGCCCTCTGCTGGTGACCTCCCAGACCCTCCCAGGCTTCACTTAAACTCTGCTGTTTGAGGTGTGCACCTAAGGAAGTATTCTTGCTATCTTTTGGCTAACTGAGAACTCATCCACGTATTGCCACTCATAGGAATTAGAAAAAAGTGGCCGGGAGCGGTGGCTTACACCTGTAATCCCAGCACTTTGGGAGGCCGAGGCGGGTGGATCACCCGAGTTCGAGACCAGCCTGGCCAACATGGTGAAACCCCATCTCTACTAAAAATACAAAAATTGGCCAGGCATGGTGGCGCACACCTGCAATCCCAGCTACTTGGGAGGCTGAGGCAGGAGAATCGCTTGAACCCAGGAGGAGATTGCAGCGAGCCAAGATAGCACCACTGCACTCCAGCCTGGGCGACAGAGTAAGACTCTGAAAAAAAAAAAGAAAAGAAAAGAAAAAGAAAACAGAAAGAAAAGAAAAAAGTAAGCTACGCTGGGCATGCAAACAGTGTTAATGCAGAAACCACTTTGGGGTCCAGGCACCGGGCCTCCTCTCAGGGCATCGATGCCCATCAGCCCTCAGGGCTGCATGCTCCAGGACGGTGCTTCCCAGAGGTTCTCAGCTGATGGAGCAGCGTGCAACCGGTGTGGAAAGATCAACCTAGACACATTACAATTTTAGAGAATTTATTGGAGCAGAGGGTGATTCATTAATTGGAGAGCATCAAACTGTAAGAGGTTCAGGGCTCCACTAAGGGGGTGTGAGGCATAAACATTTATAAGGTTTTCTTGGAAGCAAGACAAAGGAAAAATATTTGATCAGTTAAAGTGGAGAGTCTTGGCTGGGCACAGTGGCTCACACCTGTAATCCCAGCACTTTGGGAGGCCGAGGAGGGTGGATCACCTGAGGTTGGGAGTTTGAGATCAGCCTGACCAACATGGAGAAACCCCATTTCTACTGAAAAATAGAAAATTAGCCAGGCATGGTGGCGCATGCCTATAGTTACAGCTACTCGGAAGGCTGAGGCAGGAGAATAGCTTGAACCCAGGAGGCAGAGGTTACAGTGAGCCGAGATGGTGCCATTGCACTCCAGCCTGGGCAACAAGAACGAAACTCCGTCTCAAAAAACAAAAAACAAACAAACAAAAAACAAAAAAAAGAAATACTTCCTTTGCTGAGGTCAGGAGCTGGAGACCTGACCAACATGGTGAAACCCCATCTCTACTAAACATACAAAAATTAGCTGGGTGTGGTGGTGTGCTCCTGTAAATTCCAGCTACTTAGGAGGCTGAGGCAGGAGAATCGCTTGAACCTGGGAGGCGGAGCTTGCAGTGAGCCAAGATTGCGCCACTGCATTCTAGCTGGGGTGACAGAGGTCTCAAAAAAAAAAAAAAAAAAGGAGAGTCTCTCATTAGAAGTTAGCTGGTGGTTTGTGATTGGTTAGACTAACGTTTCATTTTACCGTTGACATTGAGTTGGGTTTAGTTTGCTTAGGTACGAATCTTAGGCAAAACAGCCATCTCAGCCTCTGGCCACCCAATTAATTTTTTTCTAACACCAGCTACAGTAGCATTTCAGAGTTCCTCTCCCACAGCCCGTGTCCCTCGAGCCTACAGGCCCTGTGTCTCGGTCATTCTGAGCTGCGTCCACACGCCCATGGTGACTTTCTGGTCATTCCTGGGGCAGCCTGAGCCATTGGACAGGCCTCGTGTATGACAGGCGACCCTGGTTGAGGGGCCTCCTTGAATCGCTGTCTCAGGCTGTGCTGGCTGGCACTTTGCAAACTGTGTGCTCTCATCCGAATTCCCAGGACAAACAAAACACCCGGCTTTGGCTGCTCAGCCTTGATGACAGCATCTGATAAGTGATGAGAGCGTGGCATCATCAGGCTGTTGGTCTTGATTATTCAAGTAGTTGAGTCACAGAGTGCTGCTTTCAGCAGCAAACATTAAGTACTTACGGCATTTGAAGATGTGTATCTGGCAGCTTTAAGGTGCTGACAATTTGGGGATCTTTCTGAAACAGACCCACAAGAGAATTCTTGAATATCTTGAGTAAAGATGACCAGCCTCTTTCGTGAGTGTGTGTTTAGTGTATGTGAAGTTATGGGGAATGGAGGCTACTCTCATTCTATTTTAACAGACAGGGAAGGGTAAAAGTGAAGATGTGTGGCATCCCTACTCACCAACTCTAATCCTATTGTAATATCTACCCTGGAAAAATTCTCATGCAAGAGACATGCTCATAACATCATTGTACAAAACAAAATATTGGAAATAACTCATTGTCAACCAACATGAGAAAGGATAAGTAGAGGTGAATACTGTGATGAGGACAATAAAAACCCAGAAGTGTCATAGAAATGAAGGGAAGTGCTCAAGTCCAGGGGCCAAGGTGGCTGGCCAGCTCAAGAAAGCTTTGAGCCGGGCACGGTGGCTCATGTCTGTAATCCCAGCACTTTGGGAGGGCTAGGCAGGCAGATGACCTGAGGTCAGGAGTTCGAGATCAGCCTGGCCGATATGGTGAAACCCTGTCTCTACTAAAAATATGAAAATTAGCCGGGCATGTGGGCATGCTAGTCCCAGCTACTCGGGACACTGAGGCAGAAGAATCGCTTGAACCTGGGAGGTGGAGTTTGCAGTGAGCTGAGATTGTGTCACTGCACTCCAGCCTGGGCCACAGAGCAAGACTCCATCAAGGAAGGAAGGAAGGAAGGAAGGAAGGAAGGAAGGAAGGGGGAAGGAGGAGGAAGGAGGAAGGAAGGAAGGGAAGGAGGGAGAGAGGAGAGGAGGGAGGGGGAAGGAGGAAGGAAGGAAGAAGGAAGGAGAGAGAGAGAGAGAAAGAAGAGAGAGAGAGGAAGGAAGGAAGGAAGGAAGGAAGGAAGGAAGGAAGGAAGGAAGGAAGGAAGGAAGGAAGGAGGGAGGGAGGGAGGGAGGGAGGGAGGGAGGGAGGGAGGGAGGGAGGGAGGGAAGGAAGGAAGGAAAGGAAGGAAAAGCTTTGAGAGGCTGGTAGCCTCAGAATGAACCCTTGAAGATGGATAGAGATGGCTTTTCACAAGAAGATGTGGGTGCTGAGTCAAGGAGGGGTAGAGTAAATAAAATAGTGGAAGCAAAAGCATGCAAGTGGAAGAGGCCTAGGTCCCTGAGAGTAGAGGCAACTGCATTGAAATTCTTTAATTTTTCACACCATACAGGAGAAATTGGGACCAATTTTTTTGTTTCTTGTAATTCCATTTGACATTTCAGAAAAATTATCCCAACTTGGTGTGGTGGCTCACACCTGTAATCCCAGCACTTTGGGAGGCCAAGGTGGGAGGATGGCTTGAAGCCAGGTGTTTAAGACCAGCCTGGGCAACAAAGCAAGTCCCTGTCTTTAAAAACAAAAATTTTTTTTAATTGGAGGGGCATGGTGGCACGCTTCTAGGGTCTCAGCTACCCAGGTGGCTGAAGCGGGAGGATCTCTTGAGCCCAAGAGTTTGAGACTGTAGTGAGCTGTGATGGCACCATTGCACTCCATCCTAGGCAACAGAGTGAGACCCCATCTCTAAAAACAAACAAAAAAGCAAAAAAAAAAAAAAAAAAAAATCAAGCAAGTGTTTGACTTTATCGCTTCCAAGGAGAACAAGTGCCAGTTTTGTCAGAGAGGAAATGCGTGTCCGTCTCCTGGGTCGTGCTCAGAACCAAAGGAAGCTGAAGACTGTACAAATACAGAAGTGAAGGGAATGGCGAACAGTGAGAGGAGCCGCGCAGAGCAAGGAGGCTGGACTTGCTGCAGGGACGCTGGCGATAGAAAGGGCCACCGCTAGCGCCCATGGATCGAAGTGAATAGGGCTGATGCGAGTCTCAATCCACACATTCGGATATGTGGAAAAAGTGACTTTTCTAAATTTTTAAAAACTCAAATGGAAGCATGCATTCTACCTAGTTGGCTTGCTTGGGGTTGCCTCAGCGTTTCCCCAGAACTTACGCAGGACTAGGTATCTGTCTGTTGAGTGACCCATAGGGCACCATCATCTGGGTGTGGACTCTTTAGGCTGGTTGCTGTTGGTGGTCTCGGGTCCTGCCTGGGGGCACAAAACTCTCCACGAGTCTGCCCATGACCTCCTCCATTTCAGGGCACCCAATGGCCATTTTGTTCTAGGGTCTTATAACCCCCCCTCCCCCATCTCCTCACAAGGCTTGTGGCCCCCAGCCACCCCAGCTTGCAGAGAGGGTCACTCTCTGGTCCTGGGGGCAACGCTCTTCTTCCTCCTGCTTCTGGCCAAGACGTTTTCCTCCTATTCTCTGAATTCTTTCTCATCTCTGGGGTTTAGGCTTTTGGAAACAAAAACCAGAAAGACCCTTGGGCCATGTCTGTTTTTTGTTGTTATTGTTGAGACAGAGTTTCGCTCTTGTCGCCCAGGCTGGAGTGCAGTGGCGCGATCTCGGCTCACTGCAACCTCCACCTCCCGGGTTCAAGCCATTTTCCTGCCTCAGCCTCCTGAGTAGCTGGGACTACAGACATGCGCCACCACACCCGGCTAATTTTGTATTTGTAGTAGAGTCGGGATTTCTCCGTGTTCATCAGGCTGGTCTCAAACTCCCAACCTCAGGTGATCTGCCCGCCTCGGCCTCCGAAAGTGCTGGGATTCCAGGCGTGAGCCACTGTACCCAACCCCATGTCTGTTTTTTAACCCATCACACCCATCCCTTCCTTGAATGGGGAAATATTGGTTGATATCACAAAATACTATCCAGTCTCATGGTTGAAACTAAGGAACTTGGTTTTCCTTTCAAAGAGTTCAGTATACTCCAGTCTTCCTCTCTGATGAAGTTAACATCCCCAGAAAACTTGCAGTTTCCAACAGTGTCCTGGGGAGACGCCGTTGTAAACGGTCTTAGCACAAGTCTAAAACACAGATTCACTGCGGCAGCTTGTTCCTGCGTGCATGCGTGGTGGTCAGAGCTGCCACTTCCTTACGGTCCCTGAGCCGTACTAGACAGTTTTCCAAACCCTTCCACTCACATGATCTCATTTCATCTAAAACTATGTCAGCCGGGCGCAGTGGCTCACACCTGTAATCCCAACACTTTGGGCGGCCAAGGCGAGCAGATCACAGGGTCAGAAATTCGAGACCAGCCTGACCTATATGGTGAAACCCTGTCTCTACTAAAAGTACAAAAATTAGCCAGGCGTGGTGGTGGATGCCTATAGTCCCGCTACTCGGGAGGCTGAGGCAGGAGAATCGCTTGAACCCAGGAGGCGGAAGTTGTAGTGAGCCGAGATCGCGCCACTGCATTCCAGCCTAGGAGACAGAGCGAGACTCTGTCTCAGAACAAAACAAAACAAAACAAAAAACCCAAAACGAAAAAACTGTATCATAGGATAAGCTCATTTTACCTATTCCACAGGTGTGAAAACCCCAGGCTAGGAGAGATAAGGCAACTTTCAGAAAGTCATGCTGCAAAGTGACAGAGCCTCCCTCAGGTCTGTGCATAGTGATGGTGCATTTCTCCTCCTCTTGTCATGAGGAAGTCTCCCAGTCCCAAAGACAGTCTCTAATTTGGGTTCTAAGTTCTTTCTTTTTGAGACAGAGTCTCACTCTGTTACCCAGGCTGGAGTGCAATGGTGCAATCTCAGTTCACTGCAGCCTCCACCTCCTGGGTTCAAGCTATTCTCCTGCCTCAGTCTCTCGAGTAGCTAGGATTACAGGCGTGCGCCACCATACCCAGCTAATTTTTGTATTTTTAGTAGAGACGGGGTTTTACCATGTTGGCCAGGCTGGTCGCTAACTCCTGACCTCAAGTGATCCAACTGCCTTGGCCTGCCAAAGTGCTGGGATTACAGGCATGAGCCACCGCTCCTGGCCTGCTGTTCTTTATGAAGCTGCTGTCTTGGCAGCAACGGTCAAGGAAAAGGTCCTATCAGAGAGTGACGAGTTTACTCAGTAGACAGTGAGGCTGGACATTGTGCCGCTGAGGTCTGACCGCATTGGCAGGGCCAGAATTAGATGAGAATTTAAAGAGGCATTCTGCCATTTCGCATCACACTTGCAAGGCCCTGAGATAGATCACCTCTTTAAATTCTGTGTTCTGGGTCCCTCACTAGCCTCCCTCTAGTCCAGGCCCTGCCTATGAGCTTTGAAAAGCTTGGCAACGTCAAGAGAATGAGCAGACAAGCCACGGATAGGGAGAAAACATTTGCAAGACATATCTGATAAATGCTGTTACTCAGAATACAAAAGAACTCTCAAAACTCAACAGAAAACAAAACAAAATCCTATTAAAGATGAGCAAAAGTTTTGAAAAGACACCTCACCAAAGATGCAAAGATGGCATTTGAAGAGAAACTCAACATCATATGTCATTAGGGAAATGCAAATGAAAAGGAGGAGAAACCACTACACACCATTTAGAATGGCCAAAATCCACAACCCTGAGAATACACAAAGCGGGCCAGGACCTGGAGAAACAGACACTCTTGTTCATTGCTATTGGGAATGCAAAATGCAACAGCCACTTTGGAAGACAGTTTGGCAGTTTCTTACAAAACGACACCTCCTCTTCCCATATGCTCCAGCAACTGCACTCCTTGGAATTTTCCTGAGTTGAAAACTTATGTTCACACGAAAACCTGCACACAGATGTTTATAGCAGCTTTATTCATAATTGCCCAAACTCGGAAGCAGCCAAGATGTGTTTCAGTAGGTGAATGGATAAATAAGCAGTGAAACGTCCAGACAATGGAGTAGTATTCAGTACTAAAAAAGAAATGAGCTATCCAGTCATGACACACATAGAAGAGACTTACATATGTATTGCTGAGTGAAAGAAATCAGCCTGAAAAGGTTACATACTATATGACATCCCGCAAAAGGCAGAAGTATGGAGACGGAATAAAGATCAGTGGTTGCTGTGGCGGAGGCAACCCCCGCTCTGAATTTGGAGTCGGGGAGGGATGAGTAGGTGCGGCAGGAAACTCCTCTGTGTGACACCATCATAGTGAGCATGTCATTAGACATCTGTCAAAGCCCGTAGAATGTACAGGGCCAAGAGTGAGCCCTGTTGTAAACTATGGACTTTAGGGGATAATGATGTGTCAGCGTTGGGTCATTGATGGTCACAATGGACCACTCTGGTGCAGGATGTTCATGGGGGGAGGCTGTGCCTGTTTGGGGACAGGAGCTGTATGGGAACTCTGTACTTTCTGCTCACCTTTGCTATGAACCTAAAACTGCTTTAAAAAATAAATTTTGTTGTTGTTGCTGTTGTTGTTGTTGTTTAAAGCCGGGAAGTTTGCAAAAGAAGACTGGGAAAATGGGGAAGAAAAGTACTGTCCCAGGGCAAACGGGGAAAGCCAGAGAAAGGGATATCATTCTTGTGGCTTTGTGACAGGGTCGGCCTGCAAAAGACATCAATCTTCGTTCCCTCCCCCAAGGCCCCAGAGCCCCTTTGCCATGCTGGGGCCCTGACCTGCTTCTTGCAAACCCTTCCTCCTCAGCTTGGCAGCTGCCCGCATCCACCAGCACCTCAGTGTGGGTCCTCAGCAGGCTTTGGTTCCTCCTTGGACCTACAGGTCAGCTGTTCCCCACATTCCAGAAAATCAGCTGTGTGTTGCAGATTTTCCCACAAGCTGCAATTTACCAGCAACCATCTTCTCCCAGCATTCAGGAGCCTGTTTGCAAATAGCACTCCTGGTCAAGTAAATAACCAGTCGGCCAAGTGGCTGGGAGAGGAAAGGGTAGTGGAGCCAAAGACAACAAGGAAAGCTTCTTTGATCTGTCTTGGTGCTAAAACAAAATCTCATAGAAGTAAATGAAATGAGAAGTAAAATTATACACTATGTAAAGCAAAACCTTGATATTTTGGAACAAAGTCATCCTGTTTCTTAAAAAAGTTAATTCTTCAGGAATGTGAAAATGAATGGTTTGCCTGAGGAATGTTTATAGAAAATTCATTCTTCTTGAATAATGCTAGAAGCTGAAATATGACAGCTTTTGTCTTTTCTTCAGTTAAAAAATGAAATGGAAAACTCAAAAGTATAATTTTCCTCTGTCACTTTCTACTTTGTAAAAATAGCCTTTCTATTGAAACAACATCATGTCAAAATGGAATTGGCAGCTGGGCGCGGGGGCTCTCGTCTGCCATCGCAACACTTTGGGAGGTTGAGGCGGATGGGTCACTTGAGGTCAAGAGTTTGAGACTAGCCTGGCCAACATGGTGAAACCCTGTCTCTACTAAAAAAAAAAAATACAAAAATTAGCCAGGCGTGGTGGTGTATACCTGTAATCCTAGCTACTCGGGAGACTGAAGCAGGAGAATCATTTGAATCCAGGAGGCAGAGGTTGCAGTGAGCCAAGATCATGCCACTGCACTCCAGCCTGGGTGACAGGGCAAGACTCCGTCTCAAAAAAAAAAAAAAAAAATGGCCACACAGACTGAACTACTAGATGATCTTCGAAGGGACTGCTAGAGCCACGCTTTTCAGACACGTGCTGTTCACCTGTACTCTGGCCAGGCAAAGGCTTGGAGGGCCCTCTGTCTTCGGCTCACAGCATTTAAACATTGTGGAGTTTTTGTGTTATTGTGATTATTATTTTTAGATGTCCATTCTGTCTCTTTAGTAGAGAATCAGATAGATAATAAAAATAACCATTCTTCCATCAGCTTTTTGCAAGCTGGGAATACAGAGATGTGCATGGAAGAGGAGGTCTTTCTCCTACCCCAGCTGCTGGTTGCTGGGGAGACAGACAGACAGCACGATGAGGGGGGCTGCTGTGGCGGAGGCATCCCCCGCGCTGAATTTAAAAGGAGAAAGTGGTCAGGAAAGCACCCCTGGAGGTCAGAACAGCTGATGCAAGGTATGGGAGTGGAATGGGTGCTCACCAGACAAGAAACGAAGAGCGTTCTCAGCAGAGGGAGTGGCACACAGAGAGCCTCGGATGGAGCAAGCCCACAACAGTCCGTCTCCCCTGCAGAATGCAGCAAAAACACTGGAAAACACATAAACAGCAACTCCCCGAGGACTCAAGAATCACACAAGAGCATGTGGATTGCGGAGGACAGGCAGAAGCCACGAAGTGACCTGTGTGGATGGGAACGTCCCTTACATTTGTTTCCTCCTTATTCTTGCGACTTTGCCCTGAGTGGGCCCAGGAGCAAGGCTGCAGCGGTGGCTAGGCAGGTAGCGAATGTTCTGACGGAAAGCCCACATGGCTGGCCAGAGGAACTGGGGAAAGGGAACCCTGTGATCCTTTTTTTTGTTTTTCTCCTTTCACAGCTTTGCCCCAAGAACGGGGCCCAGTTCAGAGTTGTGCAGTGGTGGCTGCATACAGGCTAAATCTCCAAGATAAACCCTGTCTTTCTGGTCAGGGAAACAGGAAAAGGTGCCCTTTTGAACTGGAGGGTGTGGCAGAAACCCTGGAGAGGAGAGAGTGGGAGAAGTGGATCATCTCATTCTTTTTTTTTTTTCTTGAGACGGAGCCTCGCTCTGTTGCCCAGGATGGAGTGCAGTTGCACAATCTCGGCTCACTGCAACTTCTGCCTCCCGGGTTCAAGCCATTCTCCTGCCTCAACCTCCCGAGTAGCTGGGATTACAGGCATGCACCACCACGCCCGGCTAATTTTTTTTTCTTTTTTTTTTTTGAGATGGAAGTTTCACTCTGTTACCAGGCTGGAGTGCAATGGTGCAATCTTGGCTCACTGCCACCTCTGCCTCCTAGGTTCAAGCGATTCTTCTGCCTCAGCCTCCTGAGTAGCTGGGATTGCAGGCACCAGCCACCACACCTGGCTAATTTTTGTATTTTTAGTAGAGACAGGGTTTCACTATGTTGGCCAGGCTGGTCTCGAACTGCTGACCTCAAGTGATCCACCAGCCACGGCTTCCCAAAGTGCTGGGTGAGCCACCTGACCTCAGGTGAGCCACAGCGCCTGGCCGAATTTTTGCATTTTTAGTAGAGACGGGGTTTTACCCTGTTGGCCCAGCTGGTCTCAAACTCCCGGCCTCAAGTGATCTGCCCACCTCAGCCTCCCAAAATGCTGGGATTACAGGCGCGAGCCCAGCCTCATCTAACTCTTTCTATGAACCACAGAAGTTCCAGCCTCACCCCTTAACTGCACATGCTTAGGACAGCAGGAAAATAACATAGCAAAGGCTTTGAGAACAGAATTAGGATTCATACCACTGCTCACGTCTCTTGGAGTTGCAAAGACTAAAAATTAAGCTGAGATCAGAATCTAACCTCACCTTATCTAACACCACACTTCTAAATAGCCCATGGGTCAAAAAGGAAATCAAAAGAGAAATTAGAAAATATTTTGAATTTATGTAAAAATGGATGGGACTCAGTGATTAAAGGGAAATTTGTACCATTAAATGCTGATTTTGTTCCATTTCATTTTTTATAGAATATAGCTTTATTTATAGAATCTTACCAATCATTTACAGGCCACATAAGTTAATTTTATTTTCTAATTCCTTTTCATAACAGCTGAGTTATTTTTTAAAACAATGTGCTGGAGGCCGAGTGCAGTGCTCATATCTGTAATCCCAGCATTCTGGGAGGCCAAAGTGGGAGGATCACTTGAGCCTTGGAGTTCGAGACTAGCCTGGGCAACATGGCAAAACCCCATCTCTACTAAAAATACAAAAATTAGCCAGATGCGATGGTGCACGCCTGTAGTCCCAGCTATTCAGGAGGCTGAGGCAGGAGGCACACTTAAGCCCCGGAGGTCGAGGCTGCAGTGAGCCGTGATCATGCCTTTGCACTCCAGCCTGGGTGACAGAGCAAACCCTGTCTCCAAAAAAAAAAAAAAAAAAAAAAAAAAAAAATGTCGCAGTGGAATTGCAGACCTGCAAAGGGAAATAGGAACAATAAAATCCTAACTTCTCACACAAATATCAGACAACTTTTTTTTTGCCGGGTGCAGTGGCTCACTCCTGTAATCCCAGCACGTTGGGAGACTGAGGCGGGCAGATCACTTGAGGTCAGGAGTTTGAGACCAGCCTGGCCAAAATGGTGAAACTCCATCTCTACTAGAAGTACAAAAAAAAATTAGCCAGGTGTGGTGGCACACACCTGTAGTCCCAGCCACTCAGGAGGCTGAGGTGGGAGGATCACTTAAACCCAGGAGACAGAGGCTGCAGTGAGCCAAGATTGCACCACTGCACTCCAGCCTGGGTGACAGCGCAAGACTCTGTCTCAAAAAAAAGAAAAAAAACATATATATAGACTTCTTTTTTTAGCTAATCCCCAGCATATTACCATCTTGTCAGAAGGGGGCTTACTAAGACCAGGTCTTAGGTGACCCAAACAGAGCCTCCTTTTTTAAACCCAAGGTGACAGACCAATGAGGAATAAGCCCCCCAAATTAACACTAGACACAAAATACCTGTAGGAGCAAGGACAGGGGCAGCCTGCCTGCCAGTGACTAGGTGAGAAGGAGCAGACACCTGGTGCTGGCTTACTATTCCTGCATGTGACGTGTACTTTCCTTGCTAACATTAACTGGGGCTGGTCCATCCAGAAGGAGGTTGAAGCTACTAATGCCAGGGGTGAAAAGTCTTTAGAACAACCGGCAACTCCTTAGACTTCTACATGTACAAAAGCTTAAAACAGCGCATTCAACACCCAGAACCAACTCATGAGGCTAAGCTGTTGCCAACGGCAGCTTACAATCAGCAGATGATAAGTGTCTCCAGCCCCAAGTTCTGACTAGGACTGACCTCTGCACCAAAAGAGTTTTGTTTTGTTTGGTTTGGTTTTGTTTTGTTGAGATGGAGTTTCACTCTTGTTGCCCAGGCTGGAATGCAATGGCGTGATCTCAGCCCACCACAACTTCCACCTCCCAGGTTCAAGCGATTCTCCTGCCTCAGCCACCCAAGTAGCTGGGATTATAGGCATGTGCCACCACACCCGGACTAATTGCTTATATTTTTAGTAGAGACAGGGTTTCTCCATGTCGGTCAGGCTGGTCTCGAACTCCCGACCTCAGGTGACCCACCTCAACCTCTCAAAGTGTTGGGATTACAGGCGTGAGCTACCGTGCCCGACCTTCAACAAGAGTTTTAAAAGGATTAAGGTAGCTGTCTATGAAAGGAAATTTCTTAATATAGGTGTGCACAAAAAGAGAAAGCACCTATTATTTCATATTTTATTATTCAACTTGTTAAAGGTTATATTTTTGAACTCCTCTCCTAAACAAGAAACCTGCTAACTCTAATTTTGTGTTCTCCAAAACAAAAGGTATTATTTTAAAGGTAATAACAAGATCTATAGGGAATGCTAAAATTACGCACTTAATGCATCAATGTGAGTTAGGGAAAGCAAAATCTTCCAGAGTCTTAAACTTTGAGTGTTATTTTCTGGTAGCTCCTGAAAGCAATTTGAGAAAAATACAACAGAAAAGATGAAGAATTGTTTTATAACAACAATAATAAAGATATTATAAAAAGTTAGATTCCAACATTCAAGGAATTGGTTCTTTGGTTAACCTGGACCATAATACTATCAGGAGTCAGTCCTGATATTTCATCTAGAATCCCAATCACTGAAGTTTTCCTCCCTCTTCAGCCTGTTCTCAAATCTTTTGAAGTTAACAGGCAAGATAAGGAGAGAAACTTGTATCACCAGCAGTTTCCTTGCTCATGCTCTTTTCAAGAATATCCCTGGTTTGAGAGATGTCTCCCAAGAAGGGAAAACAAAACTTTTGCTTTTTTGTTTTTTTCGCTGAGAGAGTCTTGCTCTGTCACCTAGGCTGGAGTACAGCGGCGCTATCTTGGGTCACTGCAGCCTCGACTTCCCAGGCTCAAGTGATCCTCCCACCTCAGCCCCCCAAGTAGCTGGGACTGCAGGCGCACACCACCACACCCAGCAAATTTTTTTTTTTTTTTTTTTTTTTGGGACAGTGTTTTGCAATGTTTCCCAGGGTAGTCTTTAACTCCTGAGCCCAAGTGATCCTCCCACCTCAGCCTCCCAAAGCACTGGGATTACAGGCGTGAGTTACCACACCCAGCTGATGCTGATTTTAATGACTAAGAGTGGACAGTTTTTCTAAGAAGATTAAGAACTCACTGGCGGCGTGCAGTGGCCCATGCGTGTAATCCCAACACTTTGGGAAGCCAAAGTGGGAGGATCACTTGGACTCGGGAGTTCAAGACCAGACTGGCCAACATGGTGAAACACCGTCTCTCCTAAAAATACAAAAATCAGCCAGGTGTGGTGGCACATGCCTGTAATCCCAGCTACTCGGGAGGCTGAGGCAGAAGAATTGCTTGAAGCCAGGAGGCAGAGGTTGCAGTGAGCCGAGATCACGCCACTGCACTCCAGCCTGGGTGACAGAGTGAGACTCTGTCAAAAAGAAAAAAAAAAAGATTAAAAACTTAGACAATGGCAATGAAGCAGTACTCTTATGCACACGAATCAGTTTGTGAACACAGCCCTTGGGCTGCAACTGTGGGCACCACTGAGAAAGGCTTCTGGAGAGGCTGGCTCCCCAAAGTGGCTAAAGAATCTCACATTATCCATATGATAGTAATAAATCGATTCACCCAGTGAACCCTGCAGATGAGCTTTCCTTGAAGTCAGGGTTCTGAGGCAAGGGCTCCAGAGTGCCTGAGGCTGGCCCACGATTTTACAGACAAGTGTATCCGTCCATTTTCTGGGCAGAATTAGAGCAATTCATATTCATATTCAATTCAACATAGGATTCAACCTTTTTTTTTTTTTGCAAGGGAGAAAGCAGTAACCCAGACAGATGGTTGAAAGCCCATCTGTAGCGTAATCATTAGGGCCGCCATTCTGCAAACAGCTGTAGTGCCCCAAACTAAGTTTGTGACCTTACATTTCAGAGACCCCTGTTATTCATGCTTTTATTTACAGAAGTTGCGAATCCTAAATTTTGCTTGCACTGATTCCATTTCTGATTACCCTTGTTCAAGCAGAGCATAAACTGCATTCCAGTTCTACCAGTCAGCTTGCCACTGTGCAGACATCTCCACTAGGGGAGGATAGTTGTGTGGTCTCCTTTCTAACAGAGACGTCTGAAATATGCTCAGAATGTGTTTCTAGGGAGGCAGCTCCCAAGTCTTTTCTTTTTTTTTTTAGACAGAGACAGAGTCTCACTCTGTCGCCCAGGGTTGAGTGTGGTGGCACGATCTCAGCTCACTGCAACCTCCGCCTCACGGATTCAAAAGATTCTCATGCCTCAGCCTCCCAAATAGCTGTAACTACAGGTGCACACCAACACACCTGGCTAATTTTTGTATTTTTGGTAGAGACAGAGTTTCACCATGTTGGTCAGGCTGGTCTTGAACTCCTGGCCTCAGGTGATCCGCACACCTCAGCCTCCCAAAGTGCTGGGATTACAGGCGTGAGCCACTGCAAGTCTCCTAGAAGACAGGAGTTGGGAAGGGAAGTGGGAATCAGAGCAAAACATTGTTTCCTTGTAGACTCTCTGACCCTCCATTCTGTCAGTGTTGACTTGAAAGAGGAGGTCCAGGCAGCTACATAACCTCCACATTATCTCACCTGGACAGCCAGGAAGCACCAGGCACTGCCTCCAGATTAATACCCAGCAGTCCACTCGGAGCAGATGAGCATCATGACAAGACACAGAGCATCCGTTCCACTTCCTCTCCCACTCCAGATGAGCCCTGCCTTCCCTCTCACCCTGTCATCTGTTCTCACTTCCGGTTCTCTCTGAGAGAAGTAATAGGCAACTGAGCAGACTTCGAAAAAATAAGAGGGATTCCTGCATCTTCTCTGTAAGAAGAGGTGAACCTGTTTCAAAACTGGCCAGCCGGAGGTCCAGGATGTCCAGCCGGTGTCATGGGCCCTGAACTATGGATTCACCTCTCGATATTTCTAACCAAGTTATAACCACTGGCTCTATTTTTTGCATTGTCAGGTAAAGGATTCAAAATCTTTTGGCACTGGGCAGGGCGCAGTGGCTCATGCCTGTAATGGCAGCCCTTTGGGAGGCTGAGACAGATGGATCACCAGAGGTCAGGAGTTCAAGACCAGCCTGGCCAACATGGTGAAACCCCGTCTCTACTAAAAAAAAAAAAAAAATTACAAAAATTAGCCAGGCGTGGTGGTGGGTGCCTGCAATCCCAGCTACTGGGAAGGCTGAGGCAGGAGAATCGCTTGAACCTGGAAGGTGGAGGTTTCAGTGAGTTGAGATTGTGCCACTGCACTCCAGCCTGGTGACAAAGCAAATCTCCATCTCAAAAACAAAACAAACAAACAAACAAAACACAAAAATCTTTCAGCACTGGTTCCAAGGGAAAGAAGCCAGGTTAATCAGAGAAAAAGTTAGGTTTGTCTTGTAAGCTGCATTCAGGTTCCAGAGTAACAGAGAGAAAAGAGGGTGAAGAGAGGGTTAGAGGTACTACCTGGAGACTTGTTGCCAGGGACGCTTCTTCCTAGGATAGAGCATTTTAAACACCGCTGACATCTGAAGGCAGGAATATGGTCTGTGTAAGTTATGTGTAAGGCAGGAATATGGTCTGTGTAAGTTTAATGGAACAACCTCTTTTATGGTGCTTTGTGGATACCGAGTCCTCAGACCAGGGATCAGGCAGCCCAGGGCCCGACTTCCCATCCCACAGGCTCCTAGCAGGGCCCTACCCAATCTGGATCTGTCCTGAATACATCATGAAGACCAGCATGATGATGAATCTGGCCAAGAGGCCCAGGTTCTGAATGACAAAGGGGATGGGGATGCTGCCCTTCATTCCATCCTCTTGGCAGACCTCATTCATCTCAGGGAACATATTAGCCAGAGCAATATTCAAGAACATTCCTCTAACCAGCACGAAAATCCATTTGGCAGAGAAGTGGCTGCTGGCCAGGATGCCAAAGGCCAGACCCACATAGCAGCAGGTGGAAGGAGGTTGAAGAAGATAGCTTGCCGGATGGTCCTCCTAGTGCTAAGCAGGATGACAAAGTCACGTGGGAACTCCTCAGGGAAGATAGCCATCAGGTGCCGAAGCGTTGGAGCACAGACACGGTGAAGGAGGCGCCAATGGCCAGGCTGCTGAGGACATTGTGGAGGCTGTTATTCAGGGTGATCACCCAGGCCAGAGTGCTGATAAAGTCGTGGAAACCTTTCAGCTCCAGCAGGCACTCTGGGGAGCCTGCAGGGCCAGCACAGAGAATGAGCCCACCACGACCTTCCCATCCATCATGGACCGCTTGCCATCCAGTTCGCTGTTGCAGTGCTGAGGGGTCCCGTGGTCCAGGTCCCCATACCGCCGCTTCTCCATCACCCCCTCCTCCTGGTGCTTCGTGGAAGGAAGCCTCTCAGAGGCGTAATGGCTGTGTCTATGTGATGTTCATTTTCCTGTTTGAGAAACGTCTTCAAGATCTCCAAAAAATAAAAATAAAAGCCCCCAAACACCACTGCAGACTTGGAGACATAATCATCTTCCAGAGGGTTGAAACCAAAAGCCCCAGGAATGAGGTGGGAGAGGACGTTGGACTAGAGGGTTCCAATCGCCAGAGCTATGACATGGAGCGGCAGCCTCCTTCTGTAAAAGGCCTTCCTGAAGGCACCACGATGGTGTCCACGAGGGAGCAGAGGGAGATGACAGTCACACAGAGGAGATCGTATCCCCACACTTCAACTGCACTAGATGGCCATCCCAGCATTGAGCAGCGTGACAGAGAATCCTTTTTCTTGCCTTTTCCAGCATCTAGAGGCTGCACACTCCCCTTCACTTGTGGCTCCCTTCCACCTTCAAAGCCAGCAGTGTAGCATCCTCAAATCTCTCTCTGACTCTGACACTGACTCTCCTGTTCCCCCTTTCACTTACAAGGCCTTTCGTGATTACATTGGTTCCACCAGGATAATCCATGATAATGGTCACGCAGAGGAGACCGTATCCCCACACTTCAGTTGTGCTCAGCCTTCCCTCTTCAGTCTATGCATTCTCCTCATTCTCCAGGTTAACAGAGGTGCAGGCTGGGAATCTAGCTTCTGGAGAATGGCGGCAGAACTCCTGGAGCTCACTCCTCCCAATCCATGACTGCCACTGAAATTGTGGGCAGCAAAGAGGTCTCCAGAACTAAAGCACATCAAGAGGTTCCTCTGTCCGTGCATGGGCCGAGTGGCCTTATCCTGCCTCACTCCAACATCCAGGTAGTTGAGCAGGGTGAGTCTGCTCCCAGCCCACTGCCACATCCAGGTTCAGCTGCTGCATTTATCCCACAGGAAAGAGGTAGCACTGATAGCGTGCACCCCTGTGGGTGAAGCATGATCCTCAGGAGCATAAGCTGAGCAGGGCCAGTAGGAGGCAGCTATGGAAGGCTTGGTACAGCAGCTTCATGGTCACCAAATAAGCCTGGCACTCAAGGGGACAGCAGCCACCCCCATGCAGCCTCACCTGCAGGGCCTCAGGGTGGCTGACTACGGCAGAAGCAGCTCAGTCCATACGTCCGCACAGGCACCCATTTGCCCAAACTCCGATCCCTGTGTCAGGCAAAAATGTTTACTTTAGAAAAAAAGAAAGGTCTCTCTAATCATTGACCTCAGTTTTTGCTTTAATAAACTAAAGAGAGAGAGAGAGAGATTCAAAAGAAGCAGAGAAAGGAAATAATAAAGATAGAATAATAGAGCAGAAATCAGTAAAATTGAGGACAGAAAAAAAAGTCAGTGAAACCAAAAGCTGTTTTTGTGAAAAGATTCATAAAAATAAATCTCTAGCCAGACCATCCAAGAAAAAAAAACACACAAATTACTAATATCAGAAATGAAAGAGGGAACATCACTACACACCCTACATACATAAAAAGGATAATATTACGAAGAATGTTATGCCCATAAATTCAACAGCTGAGATGAAATGGATAAATTCTATGGAAAACACAAACAACCAAAGATCACATAGAAGAAATGGAGAATCTAGGCCAGGCACAGTGGCTCACACCTGTAATTCCAACACTTTGGAAGGCTGAGGCAGGCAGATCACTTGAGCTCAGGAGTTTGGGTAATATGATGAAGCACAGTCTGTACAATAAATACAAAACTTAGGCATAGTGACTCGCACCTGTGGTCCCAGCTACTCAGGAGGCTGAGGTGGGAGGATCACTTGAACCCAGGAGGTGACGGTTGCAGTAAGTTAAGATTGCACCACTGCACTCCTGCCTGGATGACAGAGGGAGACCCTGTCTCAAACAAAACAAAACAAAAACAGAAGAAGAAGAAGAAATGGAGAATCTAAATAGTCCTATATCTACTAACAAAAGGGAATTTGTAGTTAAAAACCTTTTAGCAAAGAAAACACCTAGTCCCACCTGGCTTCATTGGTGAATTTTACCAAACATTTAAGGAAGAAATGATACAAATTTAATCCAAACTTTCCCAGATAATTAGAAAATGAGGAGATACATATCAACTCATTTTTTGAAGTCAGAATTATCCTAATACAAAAACCCAACAAAAGCATTGTAAGAAAACTGCAGATCAATGTTCCTCATGAACACAGACACAGAAATCCTCGAAAAATATTAACAAACTGGACTCAGTTGTGTGTAAAAAGGTACATTGTGACAACATGGGGGTTTATCTTACAAAAGAAAGGCGAGGAAATAGGAGGCACATAAGTTTGGGGAACTACAGGAGTTCTATGTGCATGAAACAGGATGAAAGATGGGGAGAGCCAGACATGAGGCTGGAGAAGGAGCAAGAGGCCAGCCTTGTATGTCAGGACTGCTTGAAAGGTTCACAAACCTTTTTCCTCTACTGCATGAGAACCCAACCTTGGCAACCACCTAGCTCTGTTACCATGTATTGCTGCTGTAACAAATTACCACATACTTAGTGACTTAACACCAGTTTATTATATTACAGTTCTAGAGGTCAGAAGTCCAAAATGGATCTCAGTGGGCTAAAACCAAGATGTTGGCAGAGCTGTGTTTCTTCAGGAAACACCAGGAGGAAATCCTTCTTGCCTTTTCCAGCTTCTAGAGGCTGGACACTTCCCTTCACTCGTGGCCCTGTTCCACCTTCAAAGCCAGCAGTGTAGCATCTTCATCTCTCTCTCTCTGACTGACACCGACTCTCCTGCCTCCCTCTTTCACTTACAAGGCCCCTTGTGATTGCATAGGGTCCACTAGGATAATCCATGATAACCTGCCTGTCTTAAGGCCAGCTAGTTAGCAACCTTAATTAATTGCATCTGCAACCTAAAACCCCCATTATCATGTAACATAACATGTTCACAGGTTCTGGGGAGTGGGACACAGATAACTTTGGAAAGCCATTATTCTGCCTGCCTCACCTTGTAAACCAGTTAAGATGCTACATGTCAACTACATTGCCAGGCAACATTGCTTACGGTAAAAATGGCCCCTGACTGGTGAATTACATATGGACTGGGAGTAGCTAGGAATGGAATTTAAATATCTGATGTAGACACCATGCTTGGAACTTCTCAGCATTTTGGTGACTGCTATGGTCTGAATGTTTGTGACCCGCCCCCAAAAAAATTCTGTGTTGAAACCTAATCCCCAGTGCAGTAGCACTGGGGCTTTAGGAGGTGATTAGATCATGGGGGCAACGCCCTCACAAATGGGATTTGTGCCCTTATAAAAGAAGCCTGAGGAGCTTTTTTGCCCCTTCCCCCATGTGAGGACACAGTGAGAGGTGAACAGTCTGCCACCCAGAAATGGACCGTCATCACCACTTGACCATGCTGGCACACTGAGCCTGAATTTCTAAGCTCAGGGAACTGTGAGAATACATTTTTGTGGTTTAAAAGCTACCCAGGACAGGCATGATGGCTCATGTCTGTGATCCAAGCACTTTGAGAGGCCAAGGTGGGTGAATCGCTTGAGCCCAGGGGTTCAAGACCAGGCTGGGTAACACAGCGAAACCCCACCTTTACTAAAAATACAAAATTTAGCCAGGCGCAGTGGCGTGCACCTGTAGTTCCAGATGCTTGGGAGGCTGGGGCAGGAGGATCACTTCAGCCTGGGAAGTCAAGGCTGTAGTCAGTCACAATTGTGCCACTGCACTCCAGCCTGGGTGACAGTGAGACCCCGTCTCAGAAAAACCTACCCAATTTATGGTATTCTGTTGTAGCAGTCCAGGTGAACCAAGGCAGTGATACTTGTGAAAGGCACATCCCCTGCGAACTGTTACAAGAGATACTGTCCCTGTGGTGAGCATCTTCCCACGCGGACCCTGCCCCTCCCTGTGAAGGCCCCATCTGCTTGCACTATGACCATCACATGGGGCTAAGATAACTCCTGGATGTTACATACTCTGCTGTGAGAACTTCTCCAGGACTCCTCACGCAAGGCAGCCTGGCGCTGTTCTGCTGGCAAGCCGGGGCCTCTGTCCCTGTCCTTCTGAACAGATCAGAGCACATTCTGTCATCGTCTTGTGAGTCTGAATGTCTAGTCAATCTTCGACATCATCCTGGGCTAAAGAGGGGCTGTCTTCCATCTAACAACCAACGAGGCACCAACCCTTATATTTGTAAATACTTCATTTTCTTTTTCTATCTCTCTCTCTCCTTTTTTTTTTTTTTTTTTTTTGAGACAAAGTCTCACTCTGTCGCCCAGGCTGGAGTCCAGTGGCACAATCTCAGCTCATTGTAACCTCAACCTCCCAGGCTCAAGTGATTCTCATGCCTCAGCTTCCTGAGTATCTGGGACTACAGGCGTGCGCCACCATACCTGACTAATTTTATTTATTTTGTATTGAGACGAGGTCATACTATGTTGCCTAGGTTGCTCTTAAACTCCTGGACTCAAGCAATCCTCCCACCTCAACCTCCCAAAGTGCTGGGATTACAGGCAAGAGCCACCACACCTGGCCAATACTTCATCTTGTTATCACCTCTTCATATATACTGGCAATGCTCAGGCAACCTCAGTTGAAACTGAGACCCAGAATGGTTGGTAATTTGCCCACATTTGCCCAGAAAGTTAGTGGGCTCTTCCCCCTTCTCAAATATGCTAAAAAACAACCCACCTGCTTGGCAACATTGTCTAATGCGAAGTTGGGATTAGTGCCCAGTTCTTCAAAAGATCTTTATGGACCCTAAGTCACAGATATACATCCAACCAATGAACAAATCTACTCACTGACTTCCTGCTGGTGCTGGGCACTACATATTCAAGAATCTCTGTCCAGGGAGGACGCAATGGCTCACACCTATAATCCCAGCACATTGGTAGGCCAAGTGGTAGGCCATGTGGTGCTGGGCACTACATATTCAAGAATCTCTGTCCAGGGAGGACGCAATGGCTCACACCTATAATCCCAGCACATTGGAGGCCCAAGTGGGAGGCCAAGTCTGAGCCCAGGAGTTCCAGACCACCCAGGGCAACATAGCAAGACCCTGTCCTACAAAAAAATGAAAAATGATAAAAATTAGTCCAGCATGGTGGCACACACCTGTAGTCCCAGCTACTCAGGAGACTGAGGTGGGAGGATCACTTAAGCCCAGGAAATCGAGGCTGCAGTGAGCCATGATGGTATGATGGTGCCACTTCACTCTAGCCTGGGTGACACAGTGAAACCCTGTTTTAAAAAAAAGAGAGAGAGAGATAATCTCTGCCCTGTGGGTAACTGCATTTTATCTTTCTTGCAGTTCTTCTTTTTTTTTTTTTTTTTTTTTTGAGACAAATTCTCACTCTGCCGCCAAGGCTGGAGTGTAGTGGCGCTATTTCAGCTCACTGCAAACTACACCTTCCAGGTTCAAGTGATTCTCCTGCCTCAGCCTCCCGAGTAGCTGGGACTACAGGCATGGGCCACCACACCTAGCTAATTTTTGTATTTTTTTTTTTTTAGTAGAGATGGGGTTTCACCATGTTAACCAGGCTAGTCTTAAACTCCTAACCTCAGGTGATCTGCCCTCCTCAGCCTCCCAAAGTGTTGGGATTACAGGCGTGAGCCACCGCGCCTGGCCTCTTGCAGTGCTTTTTTATCTTGACAGAGACACATGGCCAGGGTGAGAGAAAGAGGAAACCAGCAGTTTGATAGGAATTTGAAACAGGAGGCTTATTCTAGCACCTTGAATTGGCAACAGTAGGAAAGCCAGAAATTAGTCAAAGATGATCAAGACATTCGAGAAAGACACAGGAACCAGCTTGAAGGGGCTCCCACTGGCCAAATCCAGGACAATTTATGCACCAAAATAAATACTGACAGTAATGAATTGTAGCCTACTGAATAAAACAGAAAACCCTGAGTGCCTCCTAATAGCAGCCAATAATTGGATATATTGAAAGTTTGGTAAGGAACAAGTTTAGACAGTTTCAAGGTATCTTTCCACAAATTCTTATTCACTACAAAAATAAAAAGTAACTCTACAGCGAAGAAACTTGGTAGACACCACCTTAATCACATGATGACAATGAACATCATTAATGGGACAAGGTGACATCTTGGGCTACTGGATAGGATGCAATGAGAAGAATGCAGTTTGTCTTCTGTGATATTCCTGCCAAAGGATAATACCTGCATCTAATGAGGAGACAGAAAAGAAGCCCAAATTGAGGGGTGTTCTACAAAATAACGGCCGCCATCTTGGAAGGTGCTGTGGGTCATCAAAGTCAAGGAAGGGCTGGAGGGAGCTAAAGAGACATAAGAACTACATGGGGCGTGTGATTCTCAGCTGAATTCTACTGCTATGAAGGGCATTCCTGGTACATTTGATGAAACCTGAATAGGGTTAGAGGGTTACATGATGGTAACGTATCAATGATAGTTTCCTGACTTTGATGGCTGTATCATGGTTACGTAAGAGAATGTCTTTCTGTGTAGGAAATAAAAAACATTCAGGGCTGACAGGGAGTTAGGTTGATATCTCCCATTCAAGTGGTTCAAGAAACATTTTTTTTTTCTTTTTTGAGACAGGGTCTCGCTCTGTCATTCAGGCTGGAGTGCAATGGCGTGATCTCGGCTCACTGTCGCCTCCGCCTCCGCCTCCTGGTTCAAGCAATTCTCATGCCTCAGCCTCCCGAGTAGCCAGGACTACAAGTGTGTGCCACCACGCCCGGCTAATTTTTTTCTAGAGATGGGGTTTCACCATGTTGTCCAGGCTAGTCTCGAACTCCTGAGCTCAAGTGATCTGCCTGCGTTGGCCTCTCAGAGTGCTGGGATTACAGGTGTGAGCCACTGCACCTGGCCAGGAAACTTTTCTTTATGCTGTACTTGCAACCTTTCTGAAAACTTGAATTGTTACAAAATTCAAAACAATTTAATGTTAAGATTCTTTTTTTAAAGTAAATGATGCCAACAAGCATATGAAAAGATGCTCCACATCATTAGTCATTTGGCAAATGCAAATCACAACCAAAAGAGGGTACCGCTTCACACCCACAAGGATGGCTATAACCCAAAAAGTGAAAAATAACAAATGTTGGTAAGGATGTGAAGAAATTGGAGCTATTGCTGATGAGAATGTAAAATGGTTCCAAAACAGGTACCCAAATACATGTGCGTGGTGGCATTATTCACAATAGCCAAAAGATGGAAACAGCCCAAGTGTCTATCAGCAGATGGGCGGATAAACTAAATGTGGTGCACCTGCATCATGGAATACTCTTCAGCCATAAAAGGAATGAAATACTGATACGTGCTACAACATGCATGAATTCTGAATACATTACGCTGAGTGAAAAAAGCTGGCCAGGCATGGTGGCTCATGCCTATAATCCCAGCACTTTGGGAGGCCAAGGTAAGAAGATTGCTTGGAGCCAGGTGTTTGAGACAAGCCTAGACAGCAATGTGAGATCCCTGTCTCTATTTAACAAGAACAACAACAAAAAATTGAGAGGCCAGACACAGTGACTCACACCTGTAATCCCAGCACTTTCAGAGGCCCAGGCGATTGGATCATCTGAGGTCAGGAGTTCAAGATTAGCCTGGTCAACATGGCAAAACCCCATCTCTACTAAAAATACCAAAATTAGCTGGGCGGGGTGGCAGGTGCCTGTAATCGCAGCTACTCTGGAGGTTGAGGCAGGAGAATCACTTGAACCTGGGAGGCGGAGGTTGCAGTGAGCTGAGATGGCACGACTGCACTCCAGCCTGGGTAACAGAGTGAGACTCTATTAAAAAAAAAAAAAAAAAAAAAAAAAAGTGAAAAAGAAAACAAAGGAAGAATCTAGTCACAAAAGACTGCATATTTTGTGATTTTATTTGTGTGAAATGTCCAGAATAGGTAAATCTGTAGAGACAGAAAGCAGACTGTTGGTTGCTAGGATCTGGGAGGAATGGAAAGTGGAGAGAACTGCTTAATGGAATGAGGTTTTATTCTGAAGGTGTGGAAGTGCTTTGGAACTAAATAGTGGTGGTGGTTGCAAAACATTGTGAATGTACTAAATGTCACTGAGTTGTTCATTGAAAAATGATTAATTTTATTGTAAGTGAATTTAACCTCAATACTTTTTTAATTCAAGCATTTTGATGTGAATTTGGTATTTTTTTAAAAAGGAAATGGGAAGTGATAAAACATAGTTGGCAGCAACTGGCAGCAGCCTTTAGAAACAGCATTTCCTAGCCAGGCGCGGTGGCTCGCACCTGTAATCCCAGCACTTTGGGAGGCCAAGGTGGGCAGATCACGAGGTCAGGAGTTCGAGACCATCCTGACATGGTCAAACCCCGTCTCTACTAAAAATACAAAAATTAGCTGGGCATGGTGGTGGGTGCCTGTAGTCCCAGCAACTCAGGAGGCTGAGGCAAGAGAATTGCTTGAACCCAGGAGGCAGAGGTTGCAGTGAGCTGAGATCGTACCACTGCACTCCAGCCTGGGTGACAGAGCGAGACTCCGCCTCAAAAAAAAAAAAAAAAGAAGAAGAAAAAGAAAGAGAAAGAAAGAAAGAGTATTTCCTGTAGCTGGTCCCAGAAGATGGAGTCGCCTCGTCTTTCTTGGACAGCCTTGAAGTCCCACATCAGAATGGACCAAAGTGAGGGGAGGGGGCTGGGCCCTGTGCTGGGCAGGAGAAACCCTCCAGGAGCCAGGCAGGGAGGCTGGCCTCATGACAGCTGCTCATGTGGCTCTGCTCTGAAGTTGGAGGCGGCACCCTAACCCTAGCAAGATGACTGAAAAACCATGCTGATGGGATGGCATGAAAGAGAGTCAGGCTGGGAAGAGTGAATGGAGGAACTGCCGCGAACTCATTCTCCCTGATCAAAGCGCGTGACCCACTAAATTCGTGCTGGTGGTTTTCTACTACAGAGTCTGTGAAGTACAATGCATTTGCTTCAGATAATTCACAGAAGCGCTTGTCTGCATGGTTTCCGCTATAGACGGCTGCCTCCCGAGGGTAGGCCCCATGTTGCACCCAGCAGCGATGGCCAACAACCTCATTGAACACCACACTGTCCATCCGTGCTGCGTAATCTGATGTCGATGGTGACACCATAGCTCATCTGTCACTTCTCCATTTAGCACCATTTCACTATTTGGTCTAGAAAGAATAATTTATCAGTTTTATTGGCACTAAAATCTTTTACCTCCACAAATCTGAAAAGTGCAGATTGAAGAATATAGAAAGAAACCTTCAGGGCCAGGCACGGTGACTCACGCCTGTCATCCCAGCACTGTGGGAGGCCGAGGAGGACAGATAATTTGAGGTCAGGAGTTCAAGACCAGCCTGGCCAACATGGTAAAACCCCATTTCTACTAAAAATACAAAAAAAAAAAAAAAAATTAGCTGGGTGTGGTGGGCGCCTGTAATTCCAGCTACTCGGGAGGCTGAGGCAGGAGAATTACTTCAACCTGGAAGGCAGAGGTTGCAGTGAGCCGAGATCATGCCACTGCACTCCAGCCTGGGTGATGGAGTGAGACTCCGTCTCAAAAAAAAAAAAAAAAAAAAAAAGGAAAGAAAGAAAAGAAAGGAAGGAAGGAGGGAGGGAAGGAAGGAAGGATGAACAGGGGGCTTCCTTCCTCTGCCCGCCGCGCCCCCGCATGCTGCTTTGGGCCAAGGGTCTGCACGCAGCCCAGCCTTCTGACCCATGCTCCCCCTTGCCCGTGAGCCTCCCACAGCCCAGACTTCCACTACCCCTGCAAGTCATGAGTTGCTCAGCTCTGTCTTCAGCCCAAACTCCCTGTGAACTCCATCTCTATCAGTCCTCCCGTCTGCTGGCCATGTGCTTCTCAGTTTCCTAAAGGCCTCCTAAGTTCAGCCTGGCCCCATGTGAACTCATGGCACACCCCATTCCACTTGCTTTTTCACAGCACCGTCTCCCTGGTGGTCAGCCCAGACGTGCCTTCCTTTCCCACCTCCCCAGCATCCAGATCGTAACCACATCCCCTGCTCTTCCACCCTCCTCACCACCTGGCCCTCCACCCCGTCTCCCTACCAGAGCGTCAGTATCTAGACTCCCGTGGTTTCCTCATTGGTCTGCTTGATTTTATTTATTTATTTATTTATTTATTTATTTATTTATTTATTTATTTATTTTCAGATGGAGTCTCACTCTGTCACCCAGGCTGAAGTTCAGTGGCACGATCTCAGTTCACTGCAACTTCTGCCTCCCATGTTCAAGCGATTCCTCCTGCTCAGCCTCTGGAGTAGCTGGGGTTACAGGCACATGCCACCACACCTGACTAACTTTTTGTATTTTTTAGTAGAGACGCGGTTTCACTACATTCAGGCCAGGCTGGTCTCAAACTCCTAACTTCATGATCCTCCCACCTCGGTCTGCTTATTTTGTTCACCTCTGATCCATTCTCCACACTAGGTTGAAGTGATCTTTCTAGAATGTAACAGCAGAGCGTGGTGTCGAACCTACAATCCCAGCTACTTGGAAGGCTGAGGCCAGAGGATTGCTTAAGCCCAGGAGTTCAAGACCAGCCCGGGCAACATAGTGAGACCCCCCCCCCGCCCCTAACACTCAATCAAAAAAATAAAATGTAACAGCAATCGTTTTACTTCTCTGTTAAATAAGCCTTCATTTGATGACACCTGCCTACATGATACTAGCCCCACACTCTTGTAGCACTCAAGGCCCTTCCTGGTCTGCTCCCTGCCCTCCTGGGCTCCAGTAAGGGACCACCCAGGCTTTCCAGAAAGTGCCAGCCTGGTTTTCAGTTGCTCCGTCTTTGCCTATTCTGCCCCACCACACTTGCGTGGGAGTTCTGCCTGGAACTCGCCCTCTCTGCTCACAGTGCCTGGTGGGTCCCATTCATCTTTCCAGGCTCAAATTAAGTATAAAGCCCTTCCTAACCTTATCCTTACCTCCCGCCCCAAAAAGAATTGATCATCTTCTCCTTCTTGGCTCCTGTACCCTTTACCGACGTCTGTGGTGGCACCTTGATTTGATCGTTGAGTTTGCTGCTGTTAGTTTTGTCTACAAATAAATAGAAGGCAGAAATCACGGGCCGGGCTCAGACGCTCACGCCTGTAATCTGAGCACTTTGGGAGGCTAAGGAGGGCGGATCATGAGGTCAGGAGTTTGAGATCAGCCTGGCCAACATAGTGAAACACCATCTCGACTAAAAATACAAATATTAGCGGGGTGTGGTGGCGCATGCCTGTAATCCCAGCTACTGGGGAGGCTGAGGCAGGAGAATCGCTTGAACCTGGGAGGCAGAGGTTATGGTGAAACGGGATCATGCCACTGTACTCCAGCCTGGGTGATATAGCGAGACTCCATCTCAAAAACAAACAAATAAATAAAAAGCAGGAATCATATTCCACCTCCACCCACTTCCTCATTTCCTCAGTGTGATACCTGACATAGTATGTGTTGAATGAATGAATGAATGATATGGGGTTCTCATCTTATTTTCATACTTATTAGCTATTTAATAGCTCTGGACAAATGACTTAGCTGACTGGATATCAATTTTCTCATTTTATAAATAAAAAAATTGAGGTGAGTATAGGTTACAAATTCTGCTTCTCAGTTCATGCACCCATCACTGTAAGATATATTCCTCTCCCGGCCAGGCACGGTGGCTCAAGCCTGTAATCCCAGCACTTTGGGAGGCCGAGACGGGTGGATCACGAGGTCAGAAGATCGAGACCATCCTGGCTAACACGGTGAAACCCCCGTCTCTACTAAAAAATACAAAAAACTAGCCGGGCGAGGTGGCGGGCGCCTGTAGTCCCAGCTACTCGGGAGGCTGAGGCAGGAGAATGGCGTAAACCCGGGAGGCGGAGCTTGCAGTGAGCTGAGATCTGGCCACTGCACTCCAGCCTGGGTGACAGAGCCAGACTCCGTTTCAAAAAAAAAAAAAAAAAAAGATATATTCCTCTCCCACAGCCATGAAACACCATACAATTCTCAGAGAGGCATTTCTTGTAGGTATTACAAAGAACAACAACAACAAAATCTGATTCTTTGTAGCAGTGAGCACAGACTTATAGCCACGTTTCTGGGTTTCTGACTATACTGAGTTCAGAGTTTGCCCCCAGAATTCATATATACCCAGAACTTTGGAATATGACTTTATCTGGAAAGTGGGTCTTTGCAGATATGATTAAGTTGAGGTCATACTGGATTAGATTAGAGTGGGACCTAAGACCAATGGCTGGTATCTTTATAAGAAGAAGATGGGGCTGGGCGCAGTGGCTAATGCCTGGAATCCCAGCACTTTGGGAGGTCAAGGTGGACAGATCACGAGGTCAGGAGATTGAGACCATCCTAGTTAACACAGTGAAACCCCGTCTCTACTAAAAAATACAAAAAATTAGCCAGGCGTGGTGGCGGGTGCCTGTGGTCCCAGCTACTTGGGAGGCTGAGGCAGGAGAATGGCGTGAACCCAGGAGGCAGAGCTTGCAGTGAGCCGAGATCGCACCACTGCACTCCAGCCTGGGCGACAGAGCGAGACTCTGTCTCAAAAAAGAAAAAAAAAAAAAAAGTGAAGATGACACAGTGAGACACAGAGAAGTGGGTTATGTGAAGATGGGGGCAGAGTTTGGAATGATGTCAACAAATCAAGGAATAAATGCCAAGTGCTATCAGAGGTCACCAGTTGATAGGAAAAGATGAGGAAGAAGGATTTTCCCCTAGAGCCTTCAGAGGGAGCATGACCCTGCCAACACCTCGATTTTGGACTTCCAGCCTCCAGAGCTGTGAGAGAATACATTTTTGTTGCTTAGAACCACACGGTTTATAGTAATTTGTTCCTGCAGCTCTAGGAAGCTGAGACATAGCCCAGCCTATGCCATCTCTCAACTGCCTTTTCGGCCCCCTTGCAGTGAACGGCCCACTTGGGTAGAGCTGCCATAAGACTCAAATGAAAATGAATTCATCCTAGACTGTAAGGTTTATAGACTATACAAACACATGGGACATGGATTTGTGTTCCTCCGTACATGCCGGTCAACACCGTGGTCCAGTTTGAGTAACCTGAATAGCCCCAAAGTCAGAAAGAATTAACATCGCAGTCAGTGAGGGCTGATTAAGAGCCTCAGGCCATGAGTAGACTTCTAACATCTTCTGTTGATTAAGATTTTTGGTTTCTACCTGTAAGGCCGAAGCAACGGTCAGGGAGTGTCTGGGAGTATCTGGGGGGCCGGCTAGGTGAGGGAGTGAATGGCGTGAACGGTCCCACGGAAGGTGGATCTAGTTTCTCTTTCTGTTATTTATTCTGCACTAATTTGTCAAATGTCCCTCAAATATAACTACGGTCTGCCAACCTTCTCTAATTTTCTTGACCTTAATAAGAAACAGATAAGGTGATGGGTGTCCAGTAGGCCCCAGCGTCGTTCAGATTCCACGTGCTCTTCCTAAGAAACTGTGGTTGTCTCTCAAGTCCATTACAACCCATGCCATGCCCAAAGCTTCGAATCCCTGGACGTGTTTAGCATCTGTGTGATTAGGTGTTATTAGATCAGCCGGATGCTATCAGGCACTCAAGATGTAAATTGAGTAATTGAGACCCATACTGTAAAATGCATCAAGCTTGCCTATCACAGTATTTAATTTGCAAAATCGTTGAAGTCGGAGTAGGGAAGAGTCATCCCCCTGCGAGGGGGACCATGTTCCTACTGCAGACATAGAGCCCTGGGTGTCTGGGTGGGAGGGCACTCCCTTCAGGGCTCAGGACATTCAGCCTAGGATGACTGAGAAACTGAGAAACATCATGTGGTGCTAAAATGCCACCTTACACATCCATGTGTACAGATAGAAAGGCTGTGCCCTTTGCTGACGCAGCGATTATCATGTCCAGGTGAATTAGGACTTCCCCTGCCTATTATTATTATTATTATTAAGACAGAGTCTCGCTCTGTTGCCCAGGCTGGCGTGCAAGTGGAGCGATCTCAGCTCACTACAACCTCCATCTCCTGGACTCAAGCAATTCTCCTGCCTCAGTCTCCTGAGTAGCTGGGACTACAGGCACCTGCCACCACACCTGGCCAATTGTTGTATTTTTAGTAGAGACAAGGTTTCACTATGTTGGCCGGGCTGATCTGGAACTCCTGACCTCAAACGATTCACCCGCCTCCCAAAGTGCTGGGATTACAGTCGTGAGCCACCGCGCCCGGCCCTCCCCTCCCTTTTGGATCCCGGTGTGGAAGCGAACGTGACCTCCATTCTTGGAGGAACGCCAAGATGTCAACTCAGTTAGTGAAATTCTTATGACAATTCAAAGCCAATTTATCTTACAGCTGAAAGTGTGGAATCTTATCAGTGCTCACGCTGAATGCCAGGAGAACCCAGCCTGAACATTGGAGCAAAAGTAATGCTATCTTGTGGGCCTAGCATCTAACAGAATTTTAGGGTAAAATGTTAGACCCTAGAAATAAACACAGTTTCACTAGGTGGAATCCTTGTTAGACCTGAGTGCCTCGTTGTATTGAGTTTCCCAAATAGAAGCTCTTAAATGAGTACTTCTGTCTCAGGTTTAAAAGCATTTTCAAGGCGGTCGTCCAGTATACTAACCTTTGCTGAAATACTGTATCGGTTAGTGAGATGCAAAGCTGCTGTGACAAAGAAACCCAGAAGCATAGTGACTTAAAGAGTGTGGAAACGTATTTCACTTTCTCATATAACCCCAGAAGTAAGAAGCCAGGCTAACGGGGCCGCTCAGCTCCACGGGGGATTTGGGGACACGGGCTCCTTCCATTTTGTTTCTCTCTCATCTCCCAGGACTGTGCTTCTCAGATTCTCTTGAGCATCAGAACCACCTGGAGGCCTTGTTAAGCCCCTTCCCATGCCCAGAACTTCTTTTTTGTTGTTGTTGAGACAGAGTCTCACTCTGCTGCCTAGGCTGGAGTGCAATGGCACGATCTCAGCTCACTGCAACCTCCGCCTTCCAGGTTCAAGCGATTCTCCTGCCTCTGCCTCCCAAGTAGCTGGGATTACAGGCACCTGCTACCACGCCCGGCTAATTTTTGTATTTTTAGTAGAGAAGGGGTTTTACCATGTTGGCCAGGCTGGTCTCAAACTCCTGACCTCGGGTGATCCACCTACCTCGGCCTCCCAAAGTGTTAGGATTACAGGCATGAGCCACTGCGCCCAGCCCCAGAGCTTCTATTCAGTAGGTCTGAGTGGGCCCAAGCATTTGCATTTCTGACACGCTCCCAGGGGACATTGATGCCTCTGGTCCAGGGACCACACCTGGAGGCACCACTCAGGCCACTGTCCTTGCCTGTCCTTGTTGAAGTTAAGCTGCAGACACATCCACGTGTGATGGGAAAGAGCTCAGAAGTCCCCAAATAGGATGTGAAAGCCCAGGCCTGGAAGTGGCACCCATCATTTCCACTCATTCATCATCGGCATCTCCGCTGGCAAGACATGAGTCACAAAGCCACACATAGCTGCAAGCGACCCTGGGGAAACTCTAGCCAGGGGCCACCTGCCCTGCCACCATGACATTCCTGTGAGAGGAAGGGGAGCACGGATTCTGTGGACAGCCAGCCCACATACACCCATGACAATATGATTATTGCTTATTTATACATCTCCCCCTCAGCACCTGAGCTCTTTGAGGGCAGGCAAGTCTCATTCCATCTTACGGCTTCAGAATCTATCATAGAAAGCAACGTAGATGCTACGGTCAAGGTCAAGTTCTTTGGTTATACACTGAGAGCCGGGCGCCTCCCTCATAAGAATTTTCATCAATCAGCATGGTGATTCCAGTAGTCCATGGCACCCCTCACCAGACAGTAAGCTCTGTGAGAGCAGAGACCTCACGCCTGTGCCTCAAAGCCGAGCACCACTAGGGGGCTCCTCTTCTAGATGATTTAATTAATTCTATAGCTCCATCTTTCATCCATTGCTTGGAATGGATTTCAGACGTCAGATCACCAACCTATCCCATACCCTAAGAAGGGGTTTTACACACCTTCCCTGTATCATCACTATTTCTCAAAATAAGGAAGTTGTTGGAGCCATCAGTACATCTGTGTGACTCTGGGTCATTACCCATCACAACCCAGAACTAATTTAGCTCCATTTAAGAACTGAAACAGCAGCAGCCATGGGGAATTAAAGTCACTGTTGAAGCCTCAGTTTATTCTTTCACGCATACAAGAGTCACGTTTGTATGGACTGGCTACGGCATGCCTGCCCTGTCTTGGCAATGGGGGCACAGAAGTCAAAAAAACAAGGCCTCTGCCCTTGAGGAGCTCCCAGTTAGCTCATGGCCAGCCAGTGGGTCTTCCCACCACCTCACAATGAAACACAGCAATTTATTCAAAGATGAATATGTTTTCTTCTTTTGAGAGGGAAGAAAAGCTTTTGAAAACATCATGGTAAAATTTCGTGCTATTAAAAAGCAGCTTTCAGCCAGGAGTGGTGGCTCATGCCTGTAATCCCAGTGCTTTGGGATGCCAAGGTGGGAGGATCGTTTGAACCAAGAGTTCAAAACCAGCCTGGGCAATACAGTGAGATCCTGTCTCTACAAAAAGTTTAAAACTTAGCTGAGTGTAGTCCTAACTACTCCAGACGCTGAGGTTGGAGGATCACTTGAGCCCAGGAGATTAAGGCTGCAGTGAGCTATGATTGTACCACTGCTCTCCGGCCTGAGTGACAGAGCAAGACCCTCTCTCTTTCTTACACACACACACACACACACACACACACACACACACACACATAAAAGCCAGGCGCCATGGCTCACGCCTGTAATCCCAACACTTTGGGAGGCCAAGGTGGGCAGATCACTTGAGGTCAGAGGTTCAAGACCAGCCGAACCAACATGTTGAAACTCCATATCTACTAAAAATATAAAAATTAGCTAGGTATGGTGGCACACGCCTGTAATCTCAGCTACTTGAGTGGCTGAGGCAGGACAATTTCTTGAACCCAGGAGGTACAGGTTGTGGTGTGCCAAGATCGTGCCACTGCACTCCAGCCTGGGCGACAGAGAGAGACTCTGCCTGTCTCAAAAAAAAAAAAAAAAAGCAAAAAAACAGCTTTCTCCCGCAACCAGATAAAGGAATCCAGTCAAGAGCTGAATTCCCATCAACTCCAACAACCTGCGTTATTCTGAGAACTAGCAATGATACAGAGAAGGTGTCTAAAACCACCTCCTGGGGTAGGCTGGTGGGTTGACATCTGAAATACGTTTCAAGCATTGCATGGAAGATGCTATGCAAATGCCAGAAGGACAAGGATAAATTGATAGTGTCTTTTCTGATGTGTGGCCTCTCAAAGAGCTTCTAGAGTTAGTAAGTCATCTAAAAGAGGCATCTAAAAAGCTGATGGGGCTGTGAATAACACTAAGGGTCAGGAGAACAGCAACTCTGCTGTCCACCACTGTTACGACTGACTCCTGTGTCTTCAGCCGGGCTCTTCATCTCGGACACTGCATAAGGCAGGACTGGGCCCTGCTGGTCTAGCTCAGAACTTCTCAAACTCGAACGTAAACCTGAATCACCTGGGTTAAAATGCAGATTCAGCTGGGTGCAATGCCTCACACATGTAATCCCAGCGCTTTGGGAGGCCAAGGCCGGTGGATCACTTGAGGTCAGGAGTTTGTTATTAGCCTGGCCAACATGGTGAAACCCCATCTCTACTAAAAATACAAAAATTAGCCGAGCATGTTGGCTCGCACCTGTAATCCCAGCTACTTGGGAGGCTGAGGCAGGAGAATCACTTGAACTTGGGAGACGGCGCTTGCAGTGAACCAAGATGACGTCACTGCACTCCCGCCTGGGCAACAGAGGGAGACTCTGTCTCAAAAACAACAACAACAACAACAACAAACCCCGCAGATTTGACTTCATAGGTTTGGGTAGAACCTGAGATTCTGCATTGCTAATGAGCTCCCAGGGATACTGAAGCTGATGCCTCCCACCAGGCTGTGAGTAGCAGCACCCAGCCTCCCCCAGCCAGTCCTGTTGAGTGAGAGCCTGAGATCCGGGTGACACGACATCTGATGGGACACCAAAGTGTGGGACGCTCCAGCTAGATGCAGACTTGAGCAGTGTGTCTCAAACACGGCTGCACATTAAAACCACCTGGAAAGGCCGAGTGTGGTGGCTCACTCCTGTAATCCCGGAACTTTGGGAGGCCAAGGTAAGTGGATCACTTGAGGTCAGGGGTTCAAGAGCAGCCTGACCAACATGGTGAAACCCCATCTCTACTAAAAATACAAAAATTAAGCTAGGCGTGGTGGCATGCACCTGTAATCCCAGGTACTTGGGAGGCTAAGGCAGGAGAGTCACTTGAACCTGGGAGTCGGAGGTTGCAGTGAGCCGAGATCACACCACTGCACTCCAGCCTGGGCAACAGAGTGAGCCTGTCTCAAAAAATAAAAATAAAAAAAATCACCTGGGAAGCTTCAACATCCATGAATTCCTCAGTCCTCCTCCAGAGATTGTGGCTTAAAGGGCCTGGGGTTTGACTTGAGCATCAAGATCTTTATTTTTTTAATTTTATACTTTTGGGGTTTTTTGAGACAGGGTCACTGTTGCCCAGGCTGGAGTGCAGTAGCATGATTATAGCTCACTGCAGCCTCAAACTTCCAGGCTCAGGCAATCCTCCTGCCTCAGCCTCCTCAATAGCTGGGAACACAGGCATGTGCCATCACACGCAGATAATTTTTAAATTTTTTGTAAAGATGGGGTCTGACTGTGTTGCCCAGACTGGTCTTGGACTCCTGGGCTCAAACAATCCGTCTGCTGCAGCCTCCCAAAGCACTGGGCTTACAGGCATGAGTCACTGCACCCAGCTGGAATCAGGATCCTTAAAAGTCCCCCCCAGTGGTTCAGATGTACAGCAGAGTCTGAGAAGCTCTGGTTGCCGATAGAGCAGTGGTTTTATCAGAATCCTCAAGAGAGCTAAGACAGAACTCTAAGGTCATGGAGGTGGGTAGAGCAGGGCCTTAGTCTCATTACATTCCCAGAGGATTCTGATCCCAACCAAATTTGGGGAAACGATGGTAGAGAACGGCTTCCCCACAGTGGGCTGAGGAGTCTAGGGTGCAGCCTACAGGTGCTCTGCCTGGATCCAGCACCTCAGCCCTCTGGGTGGGGCCTTGGGTAGCCAGAGTCAGGGAAGCCAGCTGCCTCGGTGGGTCTGTTTTCCCCAGAATGTGGTGGAAAAGTATAAGAAGCACTGTTAGATTAAAATACAAAACCAAGGCCGGGTGCAGTGGTTCACGCCTGTAATCCCAGCACTTTGGGAGGTGGGTGGATCACCACCTGAGGTCAGGAGTTCAAGATTAGCCTGGCCAACATGGTGAAACCCTGTCTCTACAAAAATAGAAAAAAGACATTAGTCAGGCGTGTTGGCGGGCACCTGTAATGCCATCTACTTGGGAGGCTGAGACAGGAGAATCACTTGAATCTGGGAGGCGGAAGTTGCAGTGAGCTGAGATCGCACCACTGTACTCCAGGCTGGGCAATAGAAAAAAAAAAATACACACACACACACACACACACACACACACACACACAAATCAAACAAATTAAAAAAAAAAAAAAAAAAAAAAGCTAAAACATGAAGCATTCCTGGATCTCTGTCAGAGCTCTTTACAAGGTCACGAGTCCCATTCATAAGAGCTCCATCCACATGACTTAACCACCTCTCAGAGGTCCCACCTCCTAATAGCGTCACCTTGGGGCTTTGGATTTCAAAATAGAAATTTGGCGGGGGACATAAACATTCAGACCATAGCACAGGCTGAGAAAAATGCACCAAACACAACTTCAAACCATCTCCCCTGAAGTTGAAGCCAAAATGAATTCGGATTCCATTTTAGCCAGGGGAGCAAACAGGTCTGTCAGCTTATTCTTGCCAGGCTTTTAGCTTTGCTCCAAGTTCATTAGGATCCCTCAGAGATGGATGCTGTAGGGCAGAGCACTGGGTAAACCCTTGGGGAATGAACTCATTACCCCAGAGTCAGCCATCCTAGAGAGACTGTCCTGGAGAAGGACAGTCCTTGAATGGGCTGTAAGAAGCATTTCAAAGGCCAGGCACAGTGGCTCATGGCTATAATCCCAGTACTTTGGGAGGCCGTAGGTGGGAGGATCACTTGAGCCTAGGAGTTCAAGATCCGCCTGGGCAAGACTCCATCTCTACAAAAAAAGAAAAAGAAAAGTAAAAATTAGCCAGGCATGGTAGTGGACGCCTGTAGTCCCAGCTACTCGGGAGGCTCAGGTGGGAGGACTGTTTGAGCCCAGAAGTTCAAGGCAACAGTAAGCTGTGATTGTACCACTGCACTCCAACCTGGGCAACAAAGCGAGACCCTATCTTGAAAAATAAATATAAAAAAAGAGAACTTTCAAGTTATCTGATCTCTTCTGTGCTAAATGTCCTTTGGTTGAAATCAAATTTATAATGCATGTAAATATACTATGCATCAACAGGCTAACCATAGTTATCTCTGGGAAAAGGTATTATCATTGGTCTTTACTTTCTTTGTTGTAATTTTCTTTATCTGCACATTTTTTGATAACAGGTGGGGTTTTTTTTTGTTTTGTTTTGTATTTTGCTCTTGTTGCCCAGGCTGGGGTGCAATGGCGTGATCTCGGCTCACCGCAACCTCTGCCTCCCGGGTTCAAATGATTCTCCTGCCTCAGTTTCCCAACTAGCTGGGATTACAGGCGTGTGCCACCACACCTGACTAATTTTGTATTTTTGGTAGAGACGGGGTTTCTCCATGTTTGTCAGACTGGCCTCGAACTCCCCACCTCAGTTGATCTGCCCACCTGGGCCTCCCAAAATGCTGAGATTACAGGCATGAGCCACCACGCCCAGCCAGGTATATATTTTTATAAGAAGAAAACACATGACCTGTTTCCATTTGGCAGAGGTTTGGCAGGAGCTGGGGCTGCTCGTGTCGGGGGTGGCAGAGCGACTGGGCATGCAGGTTTGGGGGGGCAGTCTGGTGAGGACTGGGGTGGCCTGTGGCCCTGAAGTTGTGTTTCCAGTCTGCTCTGGGTCAGATCTGAGGGTTCTCTGTCTGCCTTGAGCTCCCCATCTCCCCAAGGTCTGACATGGAGTCCCCAGGCTTTGGGGGAAGCCTGCTGAGCTTGAGGAGAGGGGAACCATGGGATGGGGTGGATGGGGATGCTGGGAGCAATGTCAGGGGGTCCCCACACCTCTAGACACATCTCTGGTTGTGCTTTCAGGTGACCTCAAAGCAGCAGCTCTGAATTCGCCTCTCATCTGACGACTGACCGCTGCTGCTGCCGCCAGCCTCTGTCCCCTTCCCGGGCCTGTCACAGAGCTGCCTCTCAGCAGGTAAGGAGATTGACTTACCCTGTGCAGGGGCAGGGGGACAGCAGGTGTCTTCGCCAGGAGCGTGTGTGGGGGCCAGGGTGAGACTCAGTTCTCAGGATCCTTGATGGTGGCCAGGTCCTCACAGTGTCATTTTCTTCTAGCAGTCGTCACTGTCCTGTCCCCTTCTCCCACCCTCCATGGCAGACACGGGGCCCTTAGAAACCTTTTACCACCTCCTGTTATCCCCTAGTGTGAGTGGATGCGCCCCTGTTGGGGGAGCAGAGGAGGAGAACTGAGCCATCGCCGAGGGCTGCTGGGCCTTGGCTGGGGAACCGTGCTGTGTGCTTCCCTGTGGGAAAAGAGACGCTATTGCGGTGAGCCTCCTTGTTGAGCAAGGATGAAAGGAGGTCGACCACTCACTCCCTCCCCATCCTCAGTTTAAGCTGCTGGGTCCCTTCAGGCTCAGGGATAGCTGTCTTTCAGGCATTGCCCGGGAAGGCTGGCTGCAGTATTCTACTGGCAGATACTTATCAACCGCTCATGGACAGAAGTCATAGTTAGGGAGGATGGCTGCAGAGGCACAATGCCATCCGTCTTCCAGAAATTCTAAATACTGTGCTCCGAGTCAAGTCAGATCAGAAGCACTGGGGATGGAACCACCTTTCATTGGTCTCCCAGCCCCAACTTTGCATTTACTGAGTTGTGTGCTGCAAGATGCAGCCCATCAGAATATTACAGAGCATGGTCGTACGCAGGGGTTCATGCCTGTAATCCCAGCATTTTGGGCGGCCAAGACGGGTGGATCACCTGAGGTCAGGGGTTTGAGACCAGCCTGGCCAACATGGTGAAACCCGTCTCTACTAAAAATACAAAAATTAGCCAGGTGTGGTGGTACGCACCTGTAATCCTAGCTACTCGGGAGGCTGAGGCAGGAGAATTGCTTGAACCCAGGAGGTGGAGGTTGCAGTGAGCCCAGATCGCACCACTGCACTCGCAGCCTCGGTAAAAGAGCAAGACTCCATCTCAAAAAAAAGAATGTTACAGAGCAAACCGGGGTCTGCTTGCCCAGTGTGGTAAGACCACCGAGGTTTTGCAGTGGAAGAAAGGAGGGTGTTTAATTGCTGGGCACCAAGGAAGGAGGACTCGGCGGCTCATGCTCAAATCCTGACCAGTGGCTTGCAGGTAAGGGTTTTTAAGTCGGGGGTACATTTCAGGAAAGCAGAAGTTACAAGTAAGATTGTAAAATCGACACATGGTGGTTACACACTGATTTTGGCCGAAAAGGGCGGGTATCTTGAAGCCAGTGCATACAGGTCATGGATAGGTTTAAAGATCTTCTGATTTGCAATTAGTTAAGGAAAAGAAGCTTTGTTTTAAATGTGGTTCAGCAAAAAACAATGTTAGCTCTGGTTTGTGGGCAGGACTCCCTCCAGGCCCCACAGGAAGAAATTAATTAATTAATTAATTAATTTAGAGATAGAGTCTCATTCGGTCACCCAGGCTGGAGTGCAGTGGCATGATCCCGGCTCACTGCAACCTGTGCCTCCCGGGTTCAAGCAGTTCTCCTGCCTCAGCCTCCCGAGTAGCTGGAATTACAGGCGCACACCATCCCACCTGGCTAATTGTTTTTGTATTTTTAGTAGATATGGGGTTTCACCATGTTGGCCAGGCTGGCCTCGAACTCCTGATCTCAAGTGATCCACCCACCTCTGCCTCCCAAAGTGCTGAGATTACAAGCGTGAGTCACTGCACCTGGCCCAGGAAGAAATTTAGAACCAAGAGTGGCGGTCAGAGTTGAGTCCTCAGTTCCCCCTCATCTGAGGTATCTGTGCCAGCAGATTCATTCTGTGGGGGACCAGGTTTCTGAAAAACAACTCAGAGACATATGTTAAGATGTTATCTTCAGTTTCTATAGGGAAACCAAACATCTCGTAATTCTAGCTTCTTTGGCTATTGTTTTAAGCTACTATTACCTTCTTGCTTATCAAGTCATTTATTTACTTCTCACGGCTAACTTGGAATTTCCCTTGAAGGAACTCAAGATTTTCCTTTATTTCCCTGCTGGGGGTCCCACAGACCCCTACAACAGGTTCCCTGCTGCATCTCAAGAAACCCCTGGCACAACCTGTGTGCATAAGCACATTCCTGTGTACCTGGGAAGAAAGAGCTGTGTGAGCACGTGGCCCCAGGGGCCAACCCTAAGCAAGCGGTCCCTTTTCCCCCTTGCCTCATCTCCTAGAAAGCCAAGAGCCCAGTCAGTGTGGCCAGTAGCCAGTGTGGCCAGTAGTCAGTGTTGCCGGTAGACAGTGTGGTCAGTAGTCAGTGTCCCCGGTAGTCAGTGTCCCTGGTAGCCAGTGTCGCCGGTAGCCAGTGTCCCTGGTAGCCAGTGTCGCCGGTAGCCAGTGTCTCCGGTAGCCAGTGTCCCTGGTAGCCAGTGTCTCCGGTAGCCAGTGTCCCTGGTAGCCAGTGTCGCCGGTAGCCAGTGTCTCCGGTAGCCAGCGTCCCTGGTAGCCAGTGTCGCCGGTAGCCAGTGTCGCCGGTAGCCAGTGTGCGTGTGGAGATTTGTTGCAGCTCTTCTCTGTCCCTACTTCCATTTTTTCTTCTTGGGTCCAGGTGAGATGTGCAAGCTCATGAATGTCTGTGCAGGGAGACATACCTGAGTCCCCATGGAAGTACGGCGTCCAGACAGTCTCAGAAAGGCAGGGGCATTATTCAGGTCGAGCCTCAGGGGCACCTGGCCAGGTAGGAGAAGCAGGGCCTCCGAAACCTTCTCATAGGGCTCTATCTTTAAAGCATGTGGTTGTCTTGAGTGCCATTGGCAAAAGCCATTTCCTTTTCCCCCACCAGGGATTTCCTCAGGTTTTTGCCCACCTCAGGGAAGGAGCTCCTTCCTGCCATCTCACTCCCAGGTTAAGCAAGGTTAGGATCACCCAGGGGATGAGTCTGTTCCAGGAGAGCAGGACAGACCAAGTGTGGGGGATGAAATCCTAAGCGCCACTAGGCCAAGGTGTAACGAGCCGGGAGCAGCAACAGAGCAGTACTTCCTTCCTCTCCTGCTGAGGAGCTCTGGGAAACTATGTTATCTAACCTCCTTGAATATGTTTCCTTATCTGAAAAATAAGAGGACTGGAACTGGACCTCCATGTTCTCCTGCAATACCAACAGTCGGTGATTTGGAGCCTTGCTACTCAAAGTGTGGTCCGTGGACCACAGCCTCACAAAGCTCGTTAGAAACGCAGGATCTCAGCCCCTACCCTAGAGCTACTCGATCAAAATCTGCATTTTAAAATCCTCAGGTGATACATATGCACATTAAAATTCAAAAAGGACTGGTTGAGATAGCCCCTAAGGTACATGAGACATCCTGTGTGTCTCGTGCAAGGTAATTTGGTGGACACCAAGGAATCACGAAGTGGAAGCGGCTCACAGCCAGCAGTAGTGCTCCACCTTTGGTACAGGCCAGAATCAGCCTGGGAGATTGTAAAATACGGACATCCAGGTGTGCAGGGCCACAGCACTGGGAGAAGCCAGAGCAGCCCCTTGGGAAGAGAAAACACAAACACCCACACACGAAATCACTTAAGGATCACTGAGGGCAACAAGAGTGACTGTCCTAGAAACAGTATCAGGGTGAGCTGAGGGTGGCAGAGCAGAGACTGTGGAGCAGGCCTATTTATTCAGTGCTCCCGAAAGAAGGTTTTTCATCCTTACATTAGAATCTCTTCCTTTAGTTACTGAGGGGCCTCTCATGGTAATCTGTTGTTACCTCTCCACCTTCTTCTTCTTCTTTTTTTTTTTTTTTTGAGACGGAGTCTCACTCTGTCACCCAGGCTGGAGTGCAGTGCTGCAATCTCGGATCACTGCAACCTCTGCCTTCTAGGTTCAAGCAATTCTCCTGTCTCAACCTCCCAAGTAGCTGGGACTACAGGCACCCACCACCACGCCTGACTAATTTTTGTATTTTTAGTAGAGAGGGGGTTTCACCATATTGGTCAGGCTGGTCTCAAACTCCTAACCTCAAGTGATCCTCCCGCCTCGGCCTCCCAAAGTGCTGGAATTACAGGCATGAGCCACCGCACCCAGCCTCTCCACCTTCTTAAGCAAGAACGCAGAAGATTGCAGGGAAGTAAGACTGTTGATGTTGTCGCTTGTTTTAAGATGGTCAGGTGCAAATTGCATAAATATATTTGCATATTCTAAGGAGGAAGAGCCCAGAGACGTGGACATTACAGGACGGAGGGGTGAGTGTAGGGCAGATCCCTCAGGGAGGGGATTGGTCTACCTCCCTGTGAAGTGTTAGCCTTGGCTGAGAAGATGCAAATGACAGATGACCCAATAAATATGGCCTGAACCATGAGGAGCACGTTTTCTCATCTCAAGGATCAGGAATAGACCTCCGAGGACCACCCAGCTCAAGGATCCAGGTCATTTTCTCCACTAGCCTCCTGACCCTGTCCTTGGTTGATTCCCCAGTGGTTATATGGCTCTGGCAGCTGCAAACACAACTCAATCAAGGTGGTCAAAGACAGAGCTTTCTCCCCTTGTCCCTCCATCGGGGAGGAAAACCCTCCCAACGAGTCCCTGCAGATTTCCCCTAGTGTCCCATTGAGGAGGACGAGGTCACGTTGTCAGGTTCACGACTATACCAAATGCCCTGCTTGGGGTCAGGTTCCAGCCCATGCTGAGGTTCGAGGGGAGTGGGCGGATGGGCAGATAGCTGAAAGAACACTCGTGGGGCCATAAGCAGGCGAAATGTAGTTTTATCCAGCAGGTCTCTCATCAGCAGCTGACTCACACTAGCTCTCTCACACTTGTCCACCTTGACTCGGCTGTCTGTTCTGGCTCTGTGGCTCCTCTCAGCAGCCAGCTCCCACACACAGCTGCATGGCCGGCTCTCCCCTGCCTTCAGGGTCAGCAGCTTAACTCTTTCTCTCTCTGGGCACGAGCTGAGCTGTGCTGTGCCCTGGCTCCCCCCATCTGCCTGCAAAATGGACAGTTTTGGCTCTCTTTCTCTGGCCACCAGCGTGCCTGTACAATGTCAGCAGGGCAATAATACCTTTTACAAACAATAGTGGCTTGGAGCCAAATGATGGGCCTTCCCATGTAACAGCTATATGGCTGTGATAACAAGTGGAGTTATACGCCTGCGCTCTAAACTTGCTGAGTCACTCTGGATGTTTACCTCAGCCTATCCTTGACCAAATCACAGCCATGTTCCTGACACACGTGCTCTGGCCCAACAGCAAGGGAGACGAGAAAGTGAGTCTGCCATTGTCAGCCCCTGGAGAGGAAGGAGGGCCCTGCTGGCAGGGCAGCCAGTCGGGGGCAACTGTGGGTGGTGTCCTATAGCCTCTGCTGTGGAGGAAGAGCTGCTGCCCTGCGTGGAGGCAAAGATGGATGTGGGTGTGGAGTGGAGTAGGTGGGGTGGGGAACATTAAGGAGGGTCCTGTCCTAATGGCCATTCTGTGTAGACAGAGGGGCTGAGGTCCTCTGCTGAGGAGGAAAGGTCAGAGGTGATGAGGAAGTTATGAAGACTGGAAGAGGAGGATGAAGAGAGGGGAGATGATTTGGAGCAAGGGGTCCTATTGCCAGATAGCTCTGAGGGCCTCGCAAAGGCTGGAGTGTGGCTGTCTGAAGGGCAGACTTTAGTGGGGGGTCTCTCCAGCAGCGCTGAGCAGCCCCTCAGTGAGTGTGGAGAGGGAAGGATTTGGGTCCATACCGAGGCAGGTTTTAGGGACAGAGGGAAGGGCCAGATAAGCAGACAGCTCTTGGGAGACAGTGGTGGAGGCGTTGGGTCATGCTATTGAGGCTAAATATGGAGCCAGGGGAGGAGGAAGCAGCAGAGAAGGGGCCAAGGGAGAGGCTGGAGTCCGAGAGCACAGCTCCCCCTGGGGGCCAGGTCCAGGGGCCTGGGCTGTGGGTGGCAGACACGGGTTGGAGGGTGGACTGAGAGGGAGGGCCTGAGAGGGAGGCCATGGAGGGATGGAACCCCCAGAGGATCCCCCACCCTCTTATTTTATCTCCTGGACACAACAAGGAAAGCATAGCACGCTGACGGGACCTTCCCACAGGAAGCCTCCAGCCAGAACTCTCCTGGGCGGAGAGGGTAGGGCCTGTAGAAAATGAGCCCTTCTTGTTGAACAGTGGAAGAATAAGGAAGAGCTGGGGGATCAGGGCCATCTTGACAGCGCCTGGGAGGGAGAGAGGCCGGGGCAGCTGCAGGGGCCTGACGGGGCTGAGGGTCGGCTCTGCTGCTTCGCTAGTAACATTAGCTGTACCCTCCCTGCCACATGCCCCACCTGTGCACCCGCGCACACATCCTCAAGGACTCACACACTGACACTTATACCCACACACTCACACTCCAGACACACACACACTCACCCCACACTCACACTGACACTCACTCCATACACTCACACACACATTCATCTCACATGCTCTCAGATATGCCTGTATTCACACACACCCTCACCCTCACACACACACACTCACCCCCACCCCACACTCTCCCACACTCACCCTCACCCCACCCCAAACCCTGACACAATACGCACACACACCCTCACACACACAGACATCACACACCCTGACACACACCCACACACCTGCACTCACACACACCCAACCCACACATTCACACAACCCACCTCACACCCTCCCACGCTCACCCCACCCCACACCCTCCCACACTCACGTTCACCCCACCCCACACCCTCCCACACTCTCACCCCCACCCCACACCCTCCCACACTCTGACCCCACCCTACACTCTTCCACACTCACACTCACCCCCACCCCACACCCTCTCACACGCTTACCCCACCCCACACCCTCCCACACTCATGCTCACCCACACCCCACACCCTGACACACTCATGCTCACCCCCACCCCACACCCTCCCACACTCATGCTCACCCACACCCCACACCCTAACACACTCATGCTCACCCCCACCCCACACCCTCCCACACTCACGCTCACCCCCACCCCACACCCTGACACACACCCACACACACCCACACTCTCACACATACATCCACATTCACACACACCCACCCCACATTCACACACCCGACCCCACGCCTTCCCACACTCACGCTCACCCCCACCCCACACCGTCCTACACTCACGCTCACCCCACCCCACACCCTCTCACACTCACACCCCCACCCCCACCCTGACACCCACACGCACACACCTCATATTCACACACCCCCACCCCCTCACCCACACACTCTCTCACACAGACTCACACTCACTCCCACCCTATACCCTCACACACGCTCACCCACCCTCACACACACACTCACCCCCACCCTGCTCCCTCATACATGCTCACACACACGCTGTCTCACACACACACGCCCACCCCCACCCTCACACACACACTCACCCCAACTCACACCCTCACGTGCGCTAACACACTGTCATCCCACGCACCCCACCCTACACCCTCACACAGTCACGTTTACCCACACTCACCCACACCCTCACACATACTTTCTGTCCCACACTCACACCCCACACACTCACACAAACACTCACCCCCACCCCACACTCACACACTCCTACTCACCGACACACTCCCTCACACACAGTGCAGAGCCCTCCCCTCCTCCCTTTGCCCTGCTCCGTGTCCTCTTAGCTTCACCCCTGCTGATCCCAGACTCTACCTCCTCTTACCCTCAACCTCCCCAACTCCTAAATGTCCGAGTCAAAGACAAGGGGCAAGAGGGATGGAGTCTAGAATGGGGAGAGCAGGATCAAGGTTTGAAGGCAGTCACTGTAGGGTCTGTAGTAGGCTGTCTTGTATTGCTATAAAGGAATACTTGACACTGGGTAATTTATAAAGGAAAGAGGTTTAATTGGCTCATGGTCCTGCGGGCTGTACAGGAAGCATGGCACCAGCATCTGTTCCCAGTGAGGCCTCAGGAAGCTTCCACTCATGCAGAAGGTGACAGGGGAGCCAGACTATCACGTAGCAAGAGTGGGAGCAAGAGAGACAGCAGGAAGGCGACACACACTTTTAAACAACCAGGTCTTGTATGAACTCCGAGTGACTTTCACTCATCACCAAAGGGTGGCGCTGAGCCATTCCTGAGAGATCTGGCCCCATGATCCAGTACCTCCCACCAGGACCCACCTCCAACACTGGAAATCACATTTCCTCATGAGATTTGGAACAAACATCCAAACATATCAGGGTCCTTGCTTCATTGCATCAGCTGGGAAGGGTGGGGAACTAGACTGTGTCTCCTCCCTCATTTTGTGTAGACACATAGCAACGCAGACACATCGGCACACGCACCCATGGAAAGATGACCACGCACACACAGACTGGCACAAGGCCTGCACTGGCAGGCACGTGGGCACACACAGACACACCCAAGGACATGCCAACACATGTGCAGGAACGCATGCACGGTTCTGCAGTGTAGGGGGTGAGGGGGACGTTCCTCGGATTTCAAAGCTCCCAACTTCTCGTGATTCTCCTTCCCTTGTTGTTGAGTTAAAGTTCCAAACCAAGATAAGGACACACATCTATTAAACTCTGATTTGGGTGGCTGATCTGTCTTCTAACAAGAATATTTTACCTTTCAAAAATTGCCTTTGGACAAATGCAGTCGCCATTATGCCTTATCTGGGCCAGAGAATTAGTTCATATGTTATAAAACCCACAGAGACAGTGGGTCCTGCACACTCACCTCCTCGCCAAATAGAAAATTTCTTAAAAGTTCTAAATGTTTTGTATGAAGCAAGTATAACATTGATATGTAAACCAGGTGAAGGTAGCATTAAATGACTTAATTTATTACTTAAGAATAGTACTTAATTCAAAAATTACTTAAGAATCTTGATGCAAAAATTATCAAAATGTTACCTTACAGAATTTGGCAATATGTCAGCCAGGCGTGGTGGCTCACGCCTGTAATCCCAGCACTTTGGGAGGCCGAGGCGGGTGAATCATGAGGTCAGGAGATCGAGACCATTCTGGCTAACATGGTGAAACCCCACCTCTACTGAAAATACAAAAAATTAGCTGGGCATGGTGGTGGGCGCCTGTAGTCCCAGCAACTCTGGAGGCTGAGGCAGAAGAATGGCATGAACCAGGGAGGCGGAGCTTGCAGTGAGCCGAGACTGTGCCAGTGCACTCCAGCCTGGGGGACAGAGCGAGACTCCGTCTCAAAAAAAAAAAAGAATTTAGCAACATATCACAAAAGTAAATATGCATTTACCTTTGACCCAGCAATTCCAGAAACGTACCTTGAAGATACACCCACAATAATATGAGAATATGTAAATGCCCCTAAATACATGGATTGAAAAATATACAGTATATCCACACGATGGAGTACTGTACTATGTAGTTATAAGAAAGAATGAGTATGATCTTTTTTGCATATCAATGAACTGATATGTGGTGCTTTCTAAAATGTATTGTTAAATATAAAAACAAAGTTTAAAAGCACACACACACACATTATGTTTTTGTGTAAGAAAGGAGAAAGAAGAAAATACACATGTAACTGCTTACTTTCTATGAAAATAAACACAGGACTAGCCTGGGAAACATAGTGAGGCCCAGTCTACAAAAAAAAAAAAATTGTTTTTAATTAGCCAGGCATGGTGGCACACACCTGTAGTCTCCGCTACTCAGGAGGCTGAGGCAGGAGGATCAGTGGAGCCCAGGAGTTCGAGGCTGCAGTGAGCTGTGACTGTTCCACTGCATTACAGCTTGGGTGACAGAGTGAGACCCCATCAGAAGGAAGGAAGGAAGGAAGGAAGGAAGGAAGGAAGGAAGGAAGGAAGGAAGGAAGGAAGGAAGGAAGGAGAGAGAGAGAGAAAGAGAAAGAGAGACAGAAAGAGAGAGAGAGAAAGAAAAGAAAGAAAGAAAGAAAGAAAAAGAAAGAAAGAAAGAAAGAAAGAAAGAAAGAAAGAAAGAAAGAAAGAAAGAAAGAAAAGAAAGAAAGAAAGAAAGAGAAAGAGAGAAAGAGAAAAGTAAGAGAGAGAGAAAGAGAGAGAGGGAGGGAGGGAAGGAAGAAGAAAAAAGAAAAAAGAAGCATAGGAAAGTACACCAATGTGATGGGGAGGAAGGAAGGAAGGAAGGAAGGAAGGAAGGAAGGAAGGAAGGAAGGAAGGAAGGAAGGAAGGAAAGAAAGAAAGAAAAAAGAAGCGTAGGAAACAATAGACCGGAGTCCAATGTGATTGGTTGCCCGTAAGAGGTAGGTGGGAAGGGAGAAAAGGATTGGAATGGGCAGTGAAAGTGATGCCTGTGAGAGTATCGATTTGCATCATTTTAACTTTGAAAGTATGGTTGATGCTTTACATACTGAAGTAAATTAATACAATAAAGTCCAACAATTGTGAGGTGGGAAAAAAAACCTAAAACCAAAATAAAATATAAACAGAAGCAAAAGATGGTAGCCAGGGCCTCCTCCCACCTCATCTGTACCTTTGGGAGCCAGTGTCACTTGTGTTTCTGTTCACAGTGACCTGTCCCCCAGCTCTCATTCTTTAGTTCTTAGGCTTCCTTTGAAGCAGATTCTTATTAGATGGGGCAACTGTGATGTGTGTAGCACATGCTTTCTGTGAAACAGGTAGCACTACAGTGGTCTTAGTCACGGGCATCAATGTGTGTTGGGTTAGGGAGAATTTCTGCCGCCTCCCTCTAGAAAACAAATACATGCTTGGGATGGGGTGACAGAGAGAGAGAGAGAGTGTGTGTGTGTGTGTGTGTGTGTGTTTATTGTTGCAAATAAACTCCCAACACAAAGTCTGTAAACTTTTTGGAAGGACAACAAATTAAAATTAATAAAGCAATTTTATTCATTAGAAACGTGTTTTGAGTCATAGATTGTTAGAAGAGGCCATTTGAGACACTCAGCTAGGCTTCGAAGCTTCGAGTTTGGGTTCTGGATCCACAAATGTTGGCTGTAGGACCTTTGGCTATTGGTTTAATTTCTCTGATTTTTGCACTTTGTTCCTTTGCAAAACAGAAATTAATACTGTCCCACCAACTCCATGGGCCGCTAGAGGAATGAATGACCAAATGTGTGTGAAAGTGATTGATGACTCGCAAAGCACTACACAAATGTCAAGCATTACTTATGGTCATGATGGTGATGGTGGTGGCAGCGGTGGGGGTGATGGAGAAGTCATTCTGGAACCTTCTGTTCTCTTCTCACTCTCTCCGGGACTGAGAAAGTTTTTCCAAACAAAAGCATCATGTCTTGCTCCTCTTACTCGAATGAGGCATTCCTTTCTCTTATCTCGGGGGTTTTTCTACCGAATGCTGCCTGTGCTCCCAGATGCCCCCCGTCTTGGACAGAGAAGCTGTAGGTGGTGGGAGGTGGGGTCCCCTACCCTTGGAAAAGCAGCTCTTCTAACCCTTTTATTTGGTTACTTCTAGGGGCAGTAGAATAAAAGAGGGCATGTCTAATAACAGCACCACTAGCATCTCCCAAGCCAGGAAAGCTGTGGAACAGCTAAAGATGGAAGCCTGTATGGACAGGGTCAAGGTAAGCATGCATGCGTCAGTCCCACCCTCCACCCGAAGCTCAGCTCAAAACATTCTTCCTGCTTCCAGAGCAGCCTTGTGAGAGTTAACACGTCACCCAGCACAGCATCCAGCCAACCTTGGCAGCTGTAACATTTACAAATGAGTGTTTGCTTCAGAGTTCTAAGTGTGCCCAAGGATTCAAAGGATGCAAAACACACAGTGTGCATGAATTCCATAAGGAGTCTCCAAAAATAGACTCATAATTCATCTCAGCTCTATTTAGCTCTGTTGTCGTGCCAATCAGCAAGAAAGAGAGTTTAGCAATGAGATCAATCACTTTTCTGCTGTGATACAGTGCCTTTGAGGTTCAACAACATCGGATATGTTGACAGGATTATTGTTGAGGGTGGAGCTCTGAACCATGCCTGGGTTTGTCAAATATTCCTTTGGGGAAAGTGAAGAAAGGCTCCAGACACCTCCCACTGTATTCATTTCACTGATGAGTGCAGGTCTCTTCACGCTCGGAGGATTGAGGCAAGATGAGGCCACGTCTTCTCCAGATGCCACTCAGAGGTGAGCAGGAGGCCAGGCAAAGCATGTGACTCTGAATGAGCGTGTGAGCATGGCGCTTGTTCACTGTAATAGAGTTGAAAGGAACCCCAACTCTGATGTCAGGAGCCTGATGCCAGGAAGCTCCATGTGTCTGTGGTCTTGGGGAACACAAATCAGGGGTCTCACTTGGGCATCTGGGATTCAAAAAACACAGAATTCATGACAATGGGCGACTCCTGAAGCCTTCTATCGGCACAACCTCCGACCCCTCCCTCAGGAGTCACCCGTTGCCATGGAGTCTGTGTTTTTTGAATCCCAGATGCCCAAGTGAGACCCCTGATTTGTGTTCCCCAAGGCCACAGACACATGGAGCCTCTGTGTGGACAGTTATTTTTTTCCCCTGGAGCTCTGGGGGTACAGCCTCTCCAAGGAGGCAGAAAATATGCACAGAAAGTGACATGAGGGTATATGAAGCAAGGAAGGAATCCAGCGTGAGGTAAGTCGGTATCACTGGACCCGTGTTACTAGAGCATCTACATCTCATACATACCGATACCAACTGCAAATCAGATGTCAGTCCTTGGTCTCTAGGCTAGAGGAGGGAGCAAAGTTAGCACCCAGAAAGCAATTCTAAGACAGAGCGGGTCCCAATAGCGTAGAAAGAGGTTTCAAATGAATGTTGCAGGCATCCCGTGCTCCAGCAGTGCAGACAGGAAAAGGATGAGGACTGTGGTGAAAGGCGTTGCTGGGCACCTAATCTATACTTGCAGGGTCCTGGGAGAGACATGTGAAGGCGACAGTCTCCTCCGTGTGGCTCAGGGAAGACTTCTCGGAGTTGTGAGCTGTGGCTGGCTCTGAGCTGATAGTGGAGGAGGAAGGGCCAGTGTGAGCTAATCACCGCTCGTGTGGAGCAGCTGGGCAGCTGGAAGAGCTGCAGGTTGTGCTGGAAAGAGAGCTATGGGAGGAGGGTGCCATGCACACAGGTGCAGAAGCCGGAGCCATGAGGTGACAGGTGTTTGAGGTGCACCGACCTGTCAGCAATAGACGGAGTTGTCAGAGGCGAGGAGGTAGTTGAAGCTCTGAGTAATTAGGAGAGGCAAGGAGGGGCAGAAATCGGGTACAGTGTGGAGCAGACAGCAAAGATGGGATCAGGGAGGCAAACACACCAAGAAAAGCAACAGAACATGGAGAGTAAACGTGGGAGGCACTAGGGAGAGAGAAGTTAGAATCCAACTGTCAAGCCCCGTGGCCAGAGGCCTGAAAAGACAGTGGGTCCCAGTTTGGGCTATAAGGCAATTCTGTTTTGCCCGGGCGTTCTCTTCTGGCAAGGAAAATAAATTCTGCAATAGCATCTTCACCTGCCACAAACATCACCCCAGGAGCCCCTATGGGGACCGGGTGTCCTCACGAATGAACGCTTCTTCAAGAGTCACTTAGGCACACATGCTGTCACTGAAAGAAGGAGGAAAGTTAAAGACAAATGAGTTACTGTATAAGTTCGTTCTCACATTGCCGTGAAGACACACCTGAGACTGGGTAGTTTATGAAGAAGTGTAACTGGCCCATGGTTCCACAGGTGGTCCAGCAGGCACGATGCCGGCATCTGCTTGGCTTCTTGGGGTGGAGGGTGGGGAGGCCTCAGGAAACTTACAATCATGGCAGAAGGTGAAGGGTGAGCAGGCACATCTTACATAGCAGGAGAAAGAGAGAGAAGCGGGGGGCACTACACACTTTGTTTTTGTTTTTGTTTTTGTTTTTTTGTTTTTGAGACGGAGTCTCGCTCTGTCGCCCAGGCTGGAGTGCAGTGGCTGGATCTCAGCTCACTGCAAGCTCCGCCTCCCGGGTTTACGCCATTCTCCTGCCTCAGCCTCCCGAGTAGCTGGGACTACAGGCGCCCGCCACCTCGCCCGGCTAATTTTTTTGTATTTTTTAGTAGAGACGGGGTTTCACCGTGTTAGCCAGGATGGTCTCGATCTCCTGACCTCGTGATCCGCCCGTCTCGGCCTCCCAAAGTGCTGGGATTACAGGCTTGAGCCACCGCGCCCGGCCCACACTTTTTTTCTTTCTTTTTTTTTTTTTTTTTCCCGAGACGGAGTCTTGCTCTTTCGCCCAGGCTGGAGTGCAGTGGCTGGATCTCGGCTCACTGCAAGCTCTGCTTTCCGGGTTCACGCCATTCTCCTGAATCAGCCTCCCGAGTAGCTGGGCCTACAGGCGCCTGCCACCACGCCTGGCCAATTTTTTATATTTTTGGTAGAGATGGGGTTTCACCGTGTTAGCCAGGATGGTCTTGATCTCCTGACCTCATGATCCGCCCGCCTCGGCCTCCCAAAGTGCTACACACTTTTAAACAACCAGCGCTCTTGAGAACTCACTCACTATTATGACAACAGTACCAAGGGGGATGGTTTTAAACCCTTCATGAGGAACCATCCCCGTGTTCAATCACTTCCCACCACGCCCTACCTTCAACACTGGGGATTACAATTCCACATTAAGATTTGAGCAGGGACACAGATCCAAACCGTATCAGCTACTCAGGTGGTATTCAATCAAAGGGATAGGCAGCCCAGACACGGTGGCTCACGCCTGTAATCCCAGCACTTTGGAAGGTCGAGGCAGGTGAATCACCTGAGGTCAGAAATTCGAGACTAGCCTAGCCAACATGGTGAAACCGCATCTCTACTAAAAAATACAAAAATTAGCCAGGTGTGGTGGCGTGTACTTATAATCCCAGCTACTTGGGAGGCTGAGGCAGAAGAATCCCTTAAACCCAGGAGGCGGAGGTTGCAGTGAGCCAAGATTGTGCCACTGCACTTCAGCATGGACAACAGAGCAAGACCCTGTCTCAAAAAAAAAAAAAACCGGGATAGGTCGCCGTGTTGCTGTGCTGACTGTAATGGAAGCATGGATGCAAGATTCCTCAGAAGGCCTGCCAGAGGCTAATTCAGATCCTGTGGTAATTCCAGGGAGTAGGCCAGTGACAGCTGTGTCAGATTCAGTTCAGAAGCAGAGTTGGTGGAAACAGAATGTTGTTATTGAAGAGAAAATGCCATGGCCGCCTGAGGAGAGAGCTGAACCTGGGAACCGCATCTGTGCCAGAGATGCATGAGCACACATGGGTGGTTTTTGTTGTTGTTTTTCTTGCTTGGACAACCTTGAACATTAATATATAATGTGCAATTTATCATTTTTAACCATTTTTAAATGTACAATTCAATTCAGCAGTATTAGGTGCATTCACAATATTGTGCAACCATCACCACCATCCATCTCCAGAACCTTCTCATGTTCCCACACAGAAACTCTGTACCCATTCAGTGCCAACTCCCCATTTGCCCTGCCCATCCCTGGTGACCACCATTCTACTTTCTTCCTCTATGAATCTGACTGCGCTAGGTATCTCATATAAGTGGGATCACACAGTATTTGTCCTTTTGTTCCTGTCTTATTTCACTTAACTTATTGTCCTCAAGATCCATCTATGTTGTAGCCTGTATCAGAACATCATTCCTTTTCAGGGCTGAGTTGTATTCCACTGCATGGATAGACCACATTTTGTTTATCCATTCATCCATTGATGGACACTTGGGTTATCTCCACCTCTGGACTATTGTAAATAATGCTGTTATAAACATGGGTATGCAAGTATCTGTTGGAGTCTTTGTTTGTTGTTGTTGTTGTTTGAGATGGAGTCTCGCTCTGTCGCCCAGGCTGGAGTGCAGTGGCATGATCTCGCCTCACTGCAAGCTCCGCCTCCCAGGTTCACGCCATTCTCCTGCCTCAGCCTTCCCAGTAGCTGGGACTACAGGCACCCACCACCATACCCGACTAATTTTGTTTTTGTATTTTTAATAGAGACGGAGTTTCCCCGTGTAAGCCCGGATGGTGGTCTCGATCTCCTAACCTTGTGATCCGCCCACCTCGGCCTCCCAAAGTGCTGGGATTACAGGCATGAGCCACCACTCCTGGCCTGGAGTCTATACTTTGGTTCTTTTGGGTACCCACGAGTGGAATTGCTAGATCATATGGTAACTCTATGTTCAACCTTTTTGCCTTTTTTTTTTTTTTTTTTTTGAGAGACAGTCTCACTCTGTTGCCTGGGCTGGAGGGCAGTGGCATGATCTCAGCTCACTGCAACCTCTGCCTCCTGGGTTCAAGCAGTTCTCCTGCCTCAGCTTCCCAAGTAGCTGGGATTATAGGCATGCACCATTACACCCAGCTAATTTTTGTTTTTAGTAGAGACAGGGTTTTACCAAATGTTGGCCAGGCTGCTCTCGAACTCCTGACCTCAGGTGATCCACCTGCCTTGGCCTCCCAAAGTGCTGGGATTACAGGCGTGAACCACTGCACCCGGCCTTATGTCCAACCTTTGGAGGAACTGTCACACTGTTTACACAGAGGCTTCATCACTTCACATCATTACCAGCAGTGCATAGGAATTCCAGTTTCTCTACATCCTGACCAGCACTTGGTTTTTTTTTTTTTTTTAATTAATGTATTTACTTTAATTGACAAGTAAAAATTAAAGTCACTCACTATCACGACGACAGTACCAAGGGGGATGGTATATATTTATGGTGTACAACATGAAGTTTTTGACATAGGCATACATTGTGGAATGGCTAAGTCAAGCCGTTTAACATATGTATTCTCTCAAATACTTAGTTTTTTGTGGTGAGGACACTTAAAACCTATTCTCTTAGCAATTTTCAAGTATACAATACATTGTTATTAATTGTAGTTACCATGATGTGCAATAAATCTCTTTAATTTATTTCTTCTAGCTGAATTTTCTTTTCTTTTCTTTTCTTTTTCTGTGATGGAGTCTTGCTCTGTCACCCAGGCTGGAGTGCAATGGCGTGATCTTGGCTGACTGCAAGCCCTGCATCCTGGGTTCAAGCAATTCTCCTGCCTCAGCCTCCTGAGTAGCTGGGATTACAAGTGTGCACCACCACATCCAGCTAATTTTTGTATTATTAGTAGAGACGGGGTTTCGCCATGTTGGCCAGGCTGGTCTTGAACTCCTGGTCTCAGGTGATCCTCCCGCCTCAGCCTTCCAAAGTGCTGGGATTACAGGCCTAAGCCACAGCAGCCAGCCCTGAAACTTCGTGTCCTTTGACCAATGTCTCTCTAATCTCACCACTCCACAGCCTCAGGTAGCCACCATTTTGCTCTCTATTTCTATAAGTTTGACTTTTTTACACTCCACATATAAGTGAGATCATACAGTATTTGTCCTGTGCATGGCTTATTTCATTTAATATCATATCCTTCAGGGTTACCCATATTTTCTCAAATAACAAGATTTCCTTCTTTTTTGGGGCTCGGTAGTATTCCGTTGTGTAAATATACCACATTTTCTTTATCCATTCATTCGTTGTTAGACAGGCTGATTCCATAACTTGGTTATTTTGACTAATGCTGCAATGAACACAGAAGCACAGATCTTTCTTTGACATACTGCTTTCATATCCTCGGGTTATATACCTAGTAGTGGGATTGCTGGATCCTATGGTAGTTCTATTTTTAATTTTTGAAAAACATCCACACTGTTTTCCAAAATGGCTGTACTAATTTAATTCCCACCAATGGCATACCAGGGTTCCCTTTCCTCCAAACTCAGCAACACTTGTTATCTTGTGTATTTTTGATAATTGCCATCCTAACAGGTTTGACATGATATCTTGCTGTAGCTTTAATTTGTATTTCCCTGATGATCTAGTGATGTCTGTTTTTTAGTAACAGTCACCCTAATGAGTGTGAAGCTCACACATGGTTTTCAGCCCTAGACATCCCCGGTTTCTGGGCATAGTGTGACTTTGCAGAAAAATCTATGTGATGCAATGTTTGACCAAAAAAAAAGGTGCATCTTGGTATCAGCCAGACTATAAGAATGTGGAAAGAAAGGGGAGCTATCAAGGACACTCCCGATGACCTCGTCAAGGACCTTGAGGAGGGAAGAAAGAGGAAGTCACCAGGGAAAGGCAATGGCCTTTCTGGGATGGGTGCAAGGTTACTGCCAGAGAGGAGGAAGGAAAGAGGGAGCCTGGACAGGAAATGACAGAGGGCAGCCCTGGGGAAGGAGGAGAGGAGCAGTTTTTAGAATCCACTGAACTTGCACACACCATGTCAGAAACACCAGGGCCAGATGACAACACTGAGATGGGGTTTCACTATATTGGTCAGGCTGGTCTCATACTCCTGACCTCGTGATCCACCCGCCCTAGCCTCCCAAAGTGCTGGATTATAGGCGTGAGCCACCACACCCAGCTGGTGTTTGAGACCAGCCTGACCAACATAGGGAAACCCCATCTCTACTAAAAATACAAAACTTAACTGGGCGTGCTGGCACGTGCCTGTAGCCCCAGCTACTTGGGAGGCTGAGGCAGGAGAATTGCTCGAACCTGGGAGGCGGAGGTTGCAGTGAGCTGAGGTCCCGCCACTGCACTCCAGCCTGGGCGACAGAGCAAGACTGCGTCTAAAAAAAAAAAAAAAGAAAGAAAACACTGAGATGGATTTTCCAAGGAAGAAGAGAAGGCTAGGCCCATACTGACCGCATGGTGAGAATGCGGAGTGGGTGAATGTGCACACGATGGGGGGGCAGGCTGCATGGGAACCAGCTGGAGGGTCCATGAGAGGAATTATGGCAATGCCTAGGCCCACAGAGCTGGCTCCCAGGTGAGAGCACGGCAGATGGGAACCCAGAGAGGACATCCCAGGCGAGGGCAGGTACCAGCAGGAAACCAAAAGGGAGCCCCCAGGATGGCATGGTGTGTAGCCAACCATAGGGCCCTCGCCAGGCTCTGTAGCTTACTGTGCTCAGAAGAGTTTCTAAGGAGGAAGGAAGGAAAAGAAGGCATTTGCCGCCCAGGAAAATAAAGGGGAGATCTGTCATTGGGAAGAGAAAGGAAAATATAACTGCATTAAGCAGTTACGGGGTTGCAAAAGTAAGAAAGAGTAATAGTGCCAATTCAGAGAGGTCTGCACGATTCGTGGAGGAAAAATGTAGCTGTAATATTCATTATCGTCTTGACGTTCTCTTTGTCCCCATTTGCACAAAAGCTCAAGTGCAAATATAGACTTTTTTTTTTTAGTAGGGGATATAGATTGAGGCTTTACACCACAAAGCCCATAGCAAGACCTTAAACCCACACACAGTGTGGTTCAGAGACCTCCTCACTGCCTCCATTCATTTAATGTTTATCGAGAATCCCCTGCTGCTTGGCCCTTCTCCCAAATTACCACCCGCACTCCGTGGGACTCTTCTCCATTTTGCCTAGAAGCACATCAAAGCATTTCCCAACAAAGATGTGTGTTCTTTGCAAACTCTTATCAGCAGCTAAAACAAGTAATGTTCTCCAGGTTGTCACCGGCATGAGGAGGATTCACCATGGAACCTGTATAGCCTCACAAAAAGCATAAAGCTTGGAAAATAATACCCAGGTTTCTAAAAAAGAAAGAGCACATGAAAGACAAATTTTGGAAACCATATGGGTTCCCAGGGAAAGAATACCATCATAGCCTTATTCTTTTTCTCACCCATCAGAAGTTCAAACAATCTAAAACTCTATTAGAAAAGTATGTATATGGTCGGGTGCGGTGGCTCACGCCTGTAATCCCAGCACTTTGGGAGGCCGAGGCGGGCAGATCACGAGGTCAGGAGATCGAGACCAGCCTGGCCAACATGGTGAAACCTCTCTCTACTAAAATACAAAAAAAAATTAGCCAGGCATGGTGGCACACGTCTGTAGTCCCAGCTACTCGGGAGGCTGAGGCAGGGGAATTGCTTGAATCCGGGAGGCAGAGGTTTCAGTGAGCCCAGATCATGCCACTGCACCCCAGCCTGGCAACAGAGTGAGACTCCGTCTCAAAAAAAAAAAAAGTACATATATGACATTGATCACTAAATAGAGAAAATCTGACAAGGGATTGTGGCAGGTTAGAGCTGAGCAGAGTGTAAGAGGCCTCGCTGGAGAAAACAGTTCCTGAAGCCAGCCTGCGCAGCCACAATGCAGAGTTCAGCCACTGAGAAGTCGTTCTCCCAAGGGTGAAGCGCAGTGCTCCCAGGTGGGCTTCCACGCTGCCTTCCACGTGCCATCCCTCAGGGTGCCCTGATTCTCCTGCCCCAGAGGAAAGGGAAGTTGCTGACATTGGGTCAATCCTACGTCTGTGACTCAAGCGGCTCTGGGGTGGACAGACATCCTCGAGCAAGCCCAACTCTCAGCCAGGGACTAGGAGGAACTGATGGAATGGCCAAGGAAAACTGGCCAAGGAACATTCTGCCCAGTCTCGTTTGCTCTGGTAGATAATTTCAACATCCGTGGGGTGGGTGTGCTCACAGTTCCTACAAGGGCTGCCCTTAGGCTGAGGTTAACTTTGCAAGCACAAGCTTTATTTGCTGAGTGTTGACAGATCAATATATTGTTGGGCCTGCGTTCTACAGACTAGTGAAAACATGAGTGCAGGAAGAGAGGAATTTCAGGCGATGGATGCACGCAAAGTTGAAGCCCAAGAAATGCAGGAGAACTGGCTACAGATGGCCCTTGACTTACAATGGGGCTACCTCTCAATAAACCTATTATAAATTGAAAGTTCAACTTACGATATTTTCTACTTAACGATGGGTTTATGTGGATGTGATCTCCCCTGGTAAGTGGAGGAGCGTACTGAATGCATATTGCTTTCTGCCACTGTCAATTTGAAAAAAATCATTCAGCCAGACCATCGTACATCAGGGACCCTCTGTATTTAGAGTGAAATAGTGCAGAAAGATACTGACATCCAAGGAAAGAGATTGTGGCGGGGCGCAGCGGCTCAAGCCTGTAATTCCACCACTTTGGGAGTCTGAGACCAGCTTGGTCAATGTGGTGAAATCCCATCTCCACTAAAAATACAAAAATTAGCCGCGTATGGTGGTGGGCACCTGTAATCCCAGCTACTCAGGAAGCTGAGGCAGGAGAATCACTGGAACCCAGGAGGTGGAGGCTGCAGTGAGCTGAGATTGCACCACTGCACTCCAGCCTGGGCAACAGCGTGAGACTCCATCTCAAAAAAGAAAAGAAAGAAAGGATTGTGTCGTGACAGATACTGGCAGTTATTAACAATCTTCCTTCATAAAAACTAAGAAATTTGGAGAAAACAGAAAAAGAGAAAGAGCTACTTTTTAAAAGGGTATAATCTGATGCTTAAAAGAAAGGAGAACCAATAATCAAAAAAATACTTTAGTCTGGAAATGCAAGGACACAACAGTTGAATTTACAAGTCTTCAAGATATTTCTTGTATATACTCTCCTTATTCCATTGATAATTTCTTTCAAACCATAAATTAACGAGAGTGAGTTGAACACATCTCTAAGCATGCAGCTTACTTAAAGCGCTTCCAACAAAGAAGCAGAACATCTGGTGGGTTGAAGTGAGAATGTGAAAAAGTCATATCCTTTTCAGGGGCCTTTAATGCTTGTTTTGAAAATAATACTACTTCTCTGTTCATTAAAATGGTACTTGTTTTTATTGTTGCTGTTCTTGCTGTTTTTTGAGATGGAGTCTCTCTCTCTCTGTTGCCCAGGCCGGAGTGCAGTGGCGCGATCTCCCGCTCCCACAGGTTGAGACTCCGTCTCAAAAAAAAAAAAGGAAAAATAAAAAAAGTCTCACACTTGGAAATAACTGAAATGTCTAAGGATAGGAGACTGGTTAAATAAATTACTGTACATCGGGGGGAAATAGATATTAAAAATGACATTTTAGGAGAATATTTCCTGGCCTGGATATATGATCACAATATACTGTTCAGTGATAAACCAGGTTATAAAAAAACAATAAATGTACATTATGGCCCCAGTTTTATAATAAATGTAAAACAAATATAGATGGAAAAACATCAAAAGGTAGTGGTTATAGATCATTCCAATTATCCTCTTTATACTTGTCAGCATTTTTCAAAAATTTTAAAAATAAGCAAGTACTTAATCTTAACACTTTGAGAGGCCAAGATGGGAGGACCACCTGAGGTCAGGAGTTCAAGGCTAGCCTGGACAACATGGTGAAAGCCCGTCTCTACTAGAAATACAAAAATTGGCCAGGCATGGTGGCACAGGCTTGTAATTCCAGCTACTCGGGAGGCTGAGGCAGGAGAATCGCTTGAACTAGGGAGGCAGAGGCTACAGTGAGCCAAGATGGCGCCACTGCACTCCAGCCTGGGCGACAGAGTGAGACTCCGTCTCAAAAAAAAGAAACAAAAAGAAAAAAAAAAAGAAGATATTCTAGTACTGTATTTCTACCGTACCTTTTCTATGTTTAGATATGTTTAGATACACAAGATACTTACCGTTGTGTGACAGTTGCCCACAGTGTTCAGTACAGTCACATTCCTGCAATCCCAGCACTTTGGGAGACCAAGGCAGGAGGATCACTTGAGCTCAGGAGTTTGAGACCAGGCTGGGCAACAGAGTGAGACCCTGTCTCTACTAAAAATTCAAAAAAGTAAGCTGGATGTGGTGCACAACTGTAGTCCCAGCTACTTGGGAGGCTGAGGCAGAAAGATCACTTGAGCCCAGGAGTTCGAGGCTGCAGTGAGCCCTGATCATGCCACTGCACTCCAGCCTGGATGAGAGAGTGAGAGCCTGTCTCAAAATAATTAATTAACATTTCCAAAGTTTGTAGCTTAGGAGCAGTAGGCTATACCCTGTAATCTATAGGCTACACCCTAGTGTGTAATCGGAGAGACCATCTAGGTCTGCGGAAGTACACTCTTGAGGTGTTCTTACGATGATGAAATCACCTAACAAGCCATTTCTCAGAACATATCCCCGTCATTAAGCAACACATGACTGTATACACAAGAAAGTGTTTGAATCAATATCAAATTTCCCTATGGAAAGGGATACCAATTTATATTTTTATCAGTCATGTATGGCTGTTTTCCCACATTCTCCCCCAAAACGCCATTCATTATGCCATACCAATTTAACAGATAATGATAATAGTAGCCAACACTTACTGAGTGCTTACTGTGTGCTGTTCTGAACAAGTCACATTAAATTCACTCAATTCTCATAGCAGTCCAATGAAGTGGGTACTCCATTATATAAAGGAGGAAACTGAGGTCTATAAAGATTAATTAACTAGCCTAAAATTCAGCAGCTGGAAAGTGGTGAGAGCCCAGGGATAGGAAATCAGGGAGTGTGTCTCCAGAGCCTTCGCTCTCAACCTTTATGTCATACCATCTCTTGATTGCTGATGCCTCGTTTCATTGAAAATGTTTCAATGAAACACATTTCATTGACTGTTACTGGAATTAAACTAATTTTGTATGTTAAATTCTTCTTTTGCTAATTGGCTATTCCTACCCTTTACCCAATTTTCTATTGTAGTATTATAGAATATTTTAAGGCCGGCACAGTGGCTCACGCCTGTAATTCCAGCACTTCGGGAGGCCAAGGCAGATTTGCCTGAGCACAGGAGCTCAAAACCAGCCTAGGCAACATGGCAAAACCCCATCTCTACAAAAAAATAAAAGATATAGATATAGATAAAATTAGCCGGGTGTGGTGGCATGTACCTGTAGTCCTAGCTAGAGGCTAATGTGGGAGGATCACCTAAACCTGGGAGGTCGAGGTTGCAGAGAGCCGAGAATGCGCCACTGCACTCCAGCCTGGGTCACAGAGTGAGACCCTGTCTTTTAAAAATTTATTTAGGCCGGGCACGGTGCTCACACTTGTAATCCCAGCACTTTGGGAGGCCGAGGCGGGCGGATCACCTGAGGTCAGGAGTTCGAGACCAGCCTGACCAACATGGTGAAACCCTGTCTCTACTAAAAGTACGAAAATTATCTGGGCATGATGGCAGGCACCTGTAATCCCAGCTCCTCAGGGAGGCTGAGGCAGAAGAATTGCTTGAACCCAGGAGGCGGAGGTTACAGTGAGCCAAGATCGCGCCATTGCACTCCAACCTGAGTGACAGTGAAACTCCATCTCAAAAAGAAAAAAAAAAAAAAACAGAAGAGATGAAACTAATAAGTTGGAAAGGAAGGTGGAAAGCTAAGGAAAGAATTGGAGGGAGGTAGGAGGACCGCTGGAGTAGCAGAGTGTGTCACACATGCTGTGGAAAACCGCAGTGATGACCTGGAGACAGGCTTCAGAAAGGTCCACAGAAAACAAAAGAAACAGATGGAGTGTCAGACCGAAGCAGTTAGAAGCTGATAGAAATCCAGACTGACAACAGCATCCCACCTTTGTATGCGAATGTTCCTGGCAGAGAGAATAAATGGAATAGAAAATACTCTAAAGGATATAACATAAAATGGCTTCATTAAATAAAGGAAGACCTGAATCTGCAGGTCCGAACTGCTTGCCATATTCCAGAAAAAAGTGTGAGAGAAATGATCGACACTGAGACATAAATACTGCTGAGGGTCTTAATCTCAAAAGGAAAGAGTGATCTCCCCATCAACAAATAAGTCAACGGCAAAAAACAAAACAAAACAATACTACTAATAAAGAGCCTGTTAAGAATATAGGCAGAAGAGGCCAGGGCGCAGTGGCTCACATCTGTAATCCCAGCACTTTGGGAGGCCGAGGGGGAGGCGGATCACCGGAGTTCAGGAGTTCGAGACCAGCCTGGCCAACATGGTGAAACCCTGTCTCTACTGAAAATACAAAAATAAGCTGGGCGTAGTGGCGGGCGCCTGTAATCCCAGCTACTCAGGAGGCTGAGGTAGGAGAATCACTTGAACCTGCGAGGCGTTCAAACACTGCTTCAGTAAACAAGGAAGGAGGTCATGAGGAATCTAGTGAGCCAAGTTCGTGCCATTGCACTCCAGCCTGGGCAACAAGAGCAAAACTCTATCTAAAAAAAAAAAAGAAAAAAAAGAAAAGAATATAGGCAGAAGAAGCAGTCAGTTAGGACAAATACCCCTAACCTTGATTACATTCTTTTTTTTTTTTTTTTTTGAGACAGGGTCTCGCTCTGTCACCCAGGCTGGAGTGCAGTGTCGTGATCTTGGCTCACTGCAGCCTCCGCCTCCCCAGCTTGAGCAATCCTCTCACTTCAGCCTCCCAAGTAGCTGGAACTAGGTTTTGCCATGTTGCCCAGCTGGTCTCTAACTCCTGAGCTCAAACAATCCTCCCACCTTGGCCTCCCAGAGTGCTGGGATTACAGGCGTGAGCCACCACACCCAACCTGGGTACATTCTTACTATGTGTTAGGAGCTTGAATTTTCACACCAGCCCTGAGATGTTGGTGCTATGAGTACCCATTTCACAGACAAGAAAACAGGCCCAGGCCAGGTGCAGTGGCTCACGCCTGTTGTCCCAGCACTTTGGGAAGCCAAGGTGGGAGGATCACTTGAGGTCAGAAGTTTAAGACCAGCCTGGCCAATATGGTGAAACTCCATCTCTACTAAAAATACAAAAATTAGCCAGGCGTAGTGGCGAGCACCTGTAGTCCCAGCTACTTGGGAAGCTGAGGCAGGAGAATTGCTTGAACGTAGGAGGAGAAGGTTTCAGTGAGCCAGGATCATGCCACTGCACTCCAGCCTGGACAACAGAGCAAGACTCCATCTCAAAAAAGAGAAATGAAAAAAAGAAAAGAAAAGAAGAGAGAAGAGAAGAAAAGAGAAGAGAGAAGAGAGAAAAGACAAAAGAGAAAAGAGATAAGAAAAGAAAAGAGGTCCAGAGTTGCCGTTTGATGAAGGAAGGATACAAGCCCAGAACCTTGGGTGCTATCACTACACTACAGTGCCTCACCCACAAAGGCAGAAAATCTCAGTCTGGACAACACTTCACCACAGTTCTGAAGATGTCAGCCCAAGGAGAAATAGCATCTACAATGAATTCTCTACCCAACCAAGTGGCCATTTATGTCCATGGCAACATATATATATTCTCAATTATGCAGAAGTTTAAATGTAATGCAAATACGTGCTGCTTTTCTTTAGCAAACGTATTTCATTTTATTCAATTGAATTTCATTGTAGGAGATACAGATGTGCATAATTATGTTAATTTACACATGATAATATACATTAAGACCATAAGAAAGCTTCTGAGAAAATTCCTGCTCAGTCAAAAGGTCCTCCCGAGCAGGGGCTGAGGGTCTTGCACGTGGCTGGATCCACACACGATCTGAGTCATAGGAGGCACTGAAGGCACTGGAGGCATGGAAGGATGGGCTTGATGTACTTGGAACAGCTCAGTCACCTGCTTTGATGCAGGGCCTGTTGCAGGTGTGATGACTACAGCCAGGATCATGAGTGCTAAAGGAATTTGCCAAGGCAGTCATAGGTTTAAAAAAAAAAAAAAAAAAAAAAAAGCAGATTTATTAGAAGGAAAGTATGTTGCAAGGAAGCAACGGGCAGCACAGCAGAAAAGGGACTGTCTTCAAAAAGGCAAGGGCTGGAAGGAGGCTTTATAGGGTCATGCTGGAGGGGTTTCGTGTAGTTACAGTCCTGCTGCTGGGGCTACGTGCAAAGTGAGGGAACAGGATGTTGTGCAAGGGGCTGTTTGTGGTTAGCCGTCTCTCAGAACAATTGTTCTCCCCAACCTGGGACCCCTTCCTCATTGTTGCCTACTTATGAGGATTTCTGGGCCCAAATCAATAGTATAGAAATGGGATCAGGTGAGACAATCCATGTATCACCTATGATTGGAATTGGAAGTAGGGTCTTGAAGAGAATTGGAAAAAGAATTTTCCAAAAGAATTGGAAGTAGGGTCTTGAAGAGAAATCTGTACATCCATATTAATAGCAGCTTACTCACGATAGCCAAGGCATAGAAGCTACCTAAATGTCTATCAATAGATGAATAGATAAACAAAATGTAGTGTATACTTAAAACAGAGTATGATTCAGCCTTAAACAGGAAGGAAACTCGGACACATGTGACAACATGAGTGAACCTTGAGGACACTGTGCTAACAGAAGTAAGCCAGGCACAAAAAGACAAAATATTGTATTCCACCTATAAGAGGTACCTAGAGTAGTCAAATTCATAGAAACAGATAGGAGAATGGTGGTCTCCAGGGGCTGGGGGAAAGAGAGAGTGGAGAGTTGTTTAATGGAAGCAGAGTTTCAGTTTTGCAATTTCTGGAGAGGGATGGTACTGATAGTTGCACAAGAATGTGAATATACTTAATACTACTGAACTGTATACTTAAAAATAGTTAAGAAGATGCATTTTATGTCATATATGTTTTATAGAAATACACCTATATGTATATATATGTACACATATATTTGTATAAACATATCGTCCTATAATTAAACTTTTTTTATGCTGGGTGCAGTGGCTCACGTCTGTAATCCTGGCACTTTGGGAGGCCAAGGTGGGAGAATTGCTTGCACTCAGGAGTTTGAGATAAGTCTGGGAAACAGAGCAAGACCACATCTCTACTAATTTTTTTTTTTTTTTTTAATTAGCTGGACATGGTGGTATGTGCCTACTCAGGAGGCTGAGGCGGGAGGATCATTCGAGCCCAGAAGACAGAGGCTGCTTTGAGTTATGATCTCACCACTGCACTCCAGCCAGGGCAACAGAGCAAGACTTTATTTCAGTAATAATAATAATAATAATAATCCTTTTAAGAAAATGCTTTCAAGACACAGTTATCTCCAAATCCAGCTTCCATCACTATAGAGCATTCAGAATCAACAAGTCTTCGTGCTGTTGGACCTGCTGTGCTGGAGGGCTTCATGTCCATCAGATAAATATTTGCATTCCCTCCGAATCTGTATGAGGTTGGGCTTTAGGCATCCTTCATAGCATTGTCAAGGCAGCACTCACGCCCAAATCTTCAGCACTGGTAGCATCCCCGTTCTCATTAGATAGCACAGCCATTTTCCCCAGTCTCTCCTATCTTTTAGAGCAGCGGTCCCCAATCTTTTTGGCACTAGGAACTGGTTTCATCAGAGACAGTTTTTCCACAGGCAGTGGGGGACGGTTTGGGGATGATTCAAGCATTACATTTATTGTGCACTTTATTGCTATTATTATTACATACTCACCATAATGTAGAATCAGTGGAAGCCCTAAGCTTGTTTTCCTGCAACTAGACAAGACAGGTATTGGGAGACAGTGACAGATCATCAGGCATTAGATTCTCATAAGGAGCATGCAAGCTAGATTCCTGGCATGCACAGTTGACAATAGGGTTCACGCTCCTATGGGAATCTGAGGACTCCGCTGATCTGACAGGAGGCGGAGCTCATGCGGTAATGCTCACTTGCTAGCTCGCCGCTCACCTCCTGCTGTGTAGCCCGTTTCCTAACAGGCCATGGACTGGTACTGGTCCCTGGCAGGGAGTTGGAGACCCCTGTTTTAGAGCACTGTTGAAAGACAGAACACTCACGATTTCACTCATCATGGAGACATCAGTCTGATGTCTCCTGACCTCCTGACCTCAAGTGATCCACCTGCCTCGACCTCCCAAAGGTGATCTGCCTCCGATATCCATCACTGGGATCCAAATGGTCTTTGCCAAGTTATAGTTTCTGGGTCAATATTCAGTCCTAGAATTCTGCTTAATTCTCTAGAATTCTGCTTAATTCTTTATCAGTGTGATAGAGTCGGTCTTCTCAATTCTTACTCTTAATACCTTCAGATCTGGGTATCAGACAACTTTCTTACTCCATTGACTGAAGGTACCAAATAAGGAACCTCTGTCCATCTGTGTGAGCTCATGAAATGCACAAACATCAGTAGCAGCAGCAAAAAGAACACTAGGTCACCAGTGAGGCTGATATCGAACTCCATAGGAACGACTGGGCAGTCTACTGCCTCGTATTTCAAAAGTTCCACCCTGAGAGGCTGTCAAACCTAAGCAAACCTAAGTAGGCATATACCACCATGTCCAGCTAATTAAAAAAAAATTTAGTAGAGATGGGGGTCTCGTGATGTTTCCCAGACTGGTCTCAAACTCCTGAGCTCAACCAATTCTCTCACCTTGGGAGCCTGACGAAGAGCTTGCACCAGCCCATTGTGGTTGTTCTTTATTCCCAGGACCTTTGGGGTTCTTCTAGTCACTGCCACAGTGTTTTTTTGTTGTTGTTGCTTGTTTGTTTGTTTTTGAAACAGAGTCTCACTCTGTCTCAAGCCCAGGCTGGAGTGCAGTGGCATGATCTCGGTTCACTGAAACCTCCGCCTCCCAGGTTCAAGTGATTCTCCTGCCTCAGCCTCCTGAGTAGTTGGGATTACAGGCACCCACCACCACCATGCCTGGCTAATTTTTGTATTTTTAGTAGAGACAGGTTTTCACCGTATTGGCCAGGCTGGTTTCGAACTCCTGACCTCAGGTGATCTGCCCACCTCAGCCTCCCAAAGTGCTGGGATTACAGGTGTGCCACTGTGCCGGGCCAACTGCCACACTGTTTCTTTAGACTCTGACTTGCTCAGAGACGACCTTCTCTTCAGGTTTCTTACCAGCACCATGGCCCGGATGGTCTCCTGCCTTCTCTGGACTCTGCACATACATGTGTGTAACATAGGATCCAGCCAGCTGACCGAATCGAAGTAACTTCCACATGGGGATGGCATAGTATGAAAGAAGTTGCAGGGTTATTCAATCAATGTAAACTTAAAATAAAGAATAATTGGCCGGGCACGGTGGCTCATGTCTATAATCCCAGCACTTTGGGAGGCCGAGGCAGGGTCAAGAGATCAAGACCATCCTGGCCAACACGGCGAAACCTGGTGTCTACTAAAAATACAAAAATAAGCTGGGCGTGGTGGCGCACTCCTGTGGTCTCAGCTACTCGGGGGGCTGAGGCGGAAGAATCTCTTGAACCCGGGAGGCAGAGGTTGCAGTGAGCTGAGATTGCGCCACTGCACTCCAGCCTGGTGACAGAGTGAGACTCTGTCTAAAAAAAATAATAATAGCTATGGTGACTGCTCTTACAAAATGTAATTTTTATCATTCTTCTCAGAAATCTATATGATATAAAAATAAACATTTGTCGGTAGTAGACTATGACAATCCTAGAAAATACTTACATTAAAATGGGGGAGGGAGAAGAGAGGAGAGTGTAAATATGGCCACCTGTCAGTCCAATGGTCTTTATTACAAATAACAGAAGCTTACCTTGGCTGAGTAAATATAAAAGGAATTTAGTTAGTTGGTTAATTTCAACTTTAATTTTAGGTTCAAGGGGTACATGTGCAAGTTTGTTATGTGGGTAAATTGCATGTCAGTAGGGTTTGGTGTAGAAGTGATTTCATCCCCCAGGTAGTCAGCATAGTACCCAATAGGTAGTTTCTCAGCCCTTACCTTCCTCTCTGTCACCCCTCAAGTAGGCCCTGGTGTCTCTCGTTCCCATCTTTGTGACCATGTGCACTCAATGTTTAGCTCCCAGTTATAAATGAGAACATGTGGTATTTGGTTTTCTGTGCCTGCATTAATTCAATTAGGATAATGGCCGCCAGCTGTATTCATATTGCTGCTAAGGACACAATTCCACTCATTTTTATAGCTGCATTGTATTTCATGGTGTGTATATACTACATTTTCTTTATCCAGTCCACTGTTGATAAGCATCTAAGTTGATTATAAAAGGAATTTATTAAAGGGATTTTGAATAGCTTATAAAATTGTTGGGAAGTCTAGAGAAGGGGGCTTAAGATTCATCTTCTGGGAACAGCACTCAAAACCACACTGCAGAACAGTCTGAGGTGGGAACTGCGGCAATCACCACCCAGCACTACATGCTACAGTTTGTACCACTGTCACTCTGAGCCAGGAACTCAACCTTCTAGCCAGGGCCACTGCCACCAGAACAAAAGCTCGTAATGTCTTCCCCCTCAGATCATAAGTCGAAGTCTGGCACATGTGTGTCAGATAGAAACAGAGTCACATGTGCGAAGTCGCAAGAGATTCTGGGAAGGTGAGTATTTGACATTTTCAGATCTATTAAGAGAAAGAATTGTTTCCCCACACAAGGACTCATAAAGTAGATAACTCCTCCAACCAGTGAAGGGGTTCAGTTGCTAGGGGAAAACATGCATGATAACTGTCCAGTATAGCCAATTTCTTCATATTTCATAGATGTGAATCAATCAATATAACTTCATTTCTGAAATTGATTAACATTATAAACATATTAAAGCTATAAAGATTAAATGCTTTTTTTTTTTTGAGATAGAGTTTCACTCTGTCGCCCAGGCTGGAGTGCCATGGAGCAATCTCTGCTCACTGCAACCTCTGCCTCCGGGGTTCAAGCAATCCCAAGTAGCTGGGACTACAGGTGTGCACCACTATGCCCGGCTAATTTTTGTAATTTTAGTAGAGATGGGGTTTCCCTATGTTGGCCAGGCTGGTCTCAAACTCCCAACCTCAAGTGATCCGCCCACCTCGGCCTCCCAAAGTGCTGGGATTACAGGTGTGAGCCATCGTGCCCAGCCTACACTTCTTAATTACTGGAGGACAAGAAATAAAGACCATGGAACATAAACTAGAAAACAAAAGAGAACGTAAAAGTTTCAAAAAACAAAATAAGACAGCAGAAACAATACCAAGTATATCTATCTTAATAATAAGTGTTAAGTGGGAAAACTAATTTAGATGATCAGATTTAACCTTTAAAAAGAATATATTTCGCATTACACATAGACCTAAAATAAAGTGACTCAGGTTGAATGTAAAAAGATGAGCAAAAATATACCAGATATATTCAATATGCACAAGATCTGTATGAGGAAAACTACAAAACTCTGAGGGAAAAAAATAAAACATCTAAATAAAATGGAGAGATAGTCCATGTTCATGGATAAGGAGACTCAATATAGTTAAAACAGCAATTTTTCCCAACTTGATCTGTAGATTCAATGTGATCCCAGTCAAAATCCCAGCAAATTCTCTTCCTTTTCTTTTTTCTCTTTTTTTTTTTTTTTTTTTTTTTTTTTTTTTTTTTTTTTTTTGAGACAGAGTCTTGCTCTATTGCCCAGGCTGGAGTGCAATGGCGTGATCTCAGCTCACTGCAACCTCTGACTCTAATATTCCTGTGCTGAAGGCCACGTGAGAACAACTCTTACTTAAGTTAATTTGGTAATATTACAACTCTCTTACAAGCATCTTAGATTTAGCTCCCAATGTGCAATCAACTTTTGATGTGGAAAAAAAAGCCTATGCTCAAAGTAGTTAACAGTGGCTAGTCCACTGTTATGGACATTTGACTTAAGGATTCAGAGACAGACTCTGTTGAATTATTATTTTATTCATACATATCACCCACTCTCCCCTCTCTGGTTTCCACCTTCAGATATAACCTAACCCCCTCTCAACTAGATGTTGCCTGTGGCCTAGGACCCAGCCACTGGGCGGAAGCCTCTCCCCATACAGGCCATCCACCAACAAGTAAGAATTGCCCACGTTGACCGGGAATAGCACGAAGTAGTTACTGGGATCCCCTGAAAGCTATAATATGAAAGTATCTAGAGATTGCCCTTAGGAACTGGTGTGTGGGTCTCAAATATTTCCCAGTGTTAGGAGGAAAAAAAAAAAAAAAAGCACAAGAATTCACCCTGCAGTGCTTGCTGAGAATTTAGAGGTGGGGTATATACCTGTAATGTCCCAAGGATCCCGCTGAGGATAAGCAGTATATGATATCTTCTAGTGGTGTGTGCACCAAATTTGACCTTATAAAATATACCATTACACCATGCTAGCTGCAACCTGGCTGTGCCATTAACTGTAATCCTGCTTTGTTTTTTGGAGTAGAAGGAGAAACAGGCAAAGCCAACCTAAGTGCTTTTAACTGATCTCCAGTAGTGCTGTTAACTAGACCAGGGTTGCTTAGAAATAGGTGTGGGTCTGTCTACTTCAGATGCAAAGGATAAATGCAGTGGGTGTCACAGCCAGAATAATAATTATGTCATCTGTCTTGTCACGGAATGTGACTATGGTAATTGCGGCATTTTCTCCCATCATTGAAGCTTGTAATTATAGTGCAACTAACAGGATTATGTGCTAACTTGGGCTGCTTTAATCACCTCTTTTACTCTGAAATGTGATGGTAAAATTCCACAGTTGTTCCCAAGCTACCGATTCTTTTCAACATCTGTTGTCTTGTAACTCTAACAGTTCAATACTAAGACGGGGAGGCACAGAGATGCTCCAGGCATTTCATCACAGCAAACTTGAGGGAAAGCCGAATTCAGGCTTGATGAGAAGGCATACACAGTAAAGGAATTTTCAATTTTCTACCAGAATAAGATTTTCTCTTTGAAAGCAAATTGTCTACTTTATGTTCCAAAGATGGCAGACGTTTAATGGGATCTGGCGGTGTCTGCAACCCCTATTTGGTACGTGTTGAAGGAAACCTCCAACCATAAACATCAATCTAGGGCTGATTAAGAAAACTCTCCCTCTCAGCGGAAGGAGCAGACTTAGGTTAATTAATGCCTGGATACTGAGCTATTTGTTGGGACGCCACCTTTCATGTATCAGGCTCATTAAGATGGTCATTACCTATATTTATCTTTTCAGATCACATTAACAATAAACTTCAGGGGTTACCCAAGATACTTTGGTTATACAAGTTATATAGGACTCTAGACACTATGTGAAAAGAGGGGGTGATGAAGGTGGAAAACTCCCTTGACTATTTTGCTATAAGATGACTTATGCTCTATTAGACACAGCTGTGCCTAAGTGGGCCATTCTTCACAGTGTTACATTTCAGTAATTCTGAGTGCACCTAGGAAATTAATGTTGCATGGAACCAACCCAGATCCATACATTCAGGCTTAAACTGAGCACTTCTTGATGGGCACTAATACTGGCTTCATTGTGTGTGCATTCCTGTTGCATGGATGCACGGACAGGATTCAGCAAGCCAGAGGAGTGTAGTTATAACTCAGCAAACGCAACTGTGATCTTAAAGCAACAAAAGGAAGCAACCTAAGAACAACTCGTTTTCTTGCAAGAAAAATTGTGGCATCAAGTACAGCATCACCTTTGGGAGGTGACAGAAAAATTCCTAGATTAGACCTGCTTAGACCTGGCAAGGCCAGACCATTAACAGCATAATTGTTAGGGTGTTGCAGACACTGGGCTGTAAGGGAAGAATTTACTCCGCTATGGAGTAGAACGTGGGCCCAAGCTGACCTCTCCTTGACTGAGCCGTTCCCCAAAGCCCCAACATTTTTTGAGCCCACTCCTGTAATGCTTGGTCATGATGTACATGACGTACTGGTTGATAATGCAGCTTCCACAGTGAGGCGCCCCCTTGAGGTTGCTCCCAGAGAATTGAAAGAGTCAAATTGGCCCATGTTGGATGTTGATAACCACCTGGACAGGTAAACTGATCAAGGGGAAGAAAGCCGTCGTGACAGTTTAACCAGCCAACTTCTGACTAGCTGGATTGTATGTGTAGACAGAAGGGGATTGGCAGGTCACAGCCTAGAGGAAGGGGTGTCCATCCCGCACTTCTCAGGGTGCAGGGACAGAGGGTAAGTCCCAGCTGAAGACACTTCCTGTCTCTTAAGTTAAATGAAATGACCTAAGACACTCTAGGTGGAAGAAGCTCCTTCTTCTGGTCCTGTGAGCTCCCAGGTAGTTGTTCCACAAGGATCTCTCCTCTTGTGCGCTGGCTGGGCAGGTGAGAACGTTCCAGGCCACTTGAGAATTACGGGTCTCATTGTCAATTAACAAAGCAGCTGCTGTAGTATGGCGGCTGAGTATAGACTCTGCATACAGTGTAGATTATAGATTCCGTATCAAGTGTAGATTCTGTGTAGTAGAAAAGGGGTCCCCAACCCCTGGGCCATGGACCAGTACTAGTCTGTGGCCTGTTAGGAACCGGGCCGCACAGTAGCAGGTGAGCAGCAGGTGAGCAAGCAAAGCTTCATCTGTATTTACAGGTGCTCCCCATTGCTTGCATTACCACTTGAGCTCTGCCTCCTGTCAGATCAGCAGCGGCATTAGATTCTTACAGGAGCACAAACCCAATTGTGAACTGTGTGTGTGAGGGATCTAGGTTGCAAGCTCCTTATGAGAATCCTGTGTCTATCTGTCACTGTCTCCCATCACCTCCAAATGGGACCATCTAGTTGCAGGAAGACAAGCTTAGGCCTCCCATTGATTCTACATTATGGTGAATTGTATATCATTATTTCATCATGTATTACAATGTAATAGTGATAGAAATAAAGTGTACAATAAATGTAATGCACTTGAATCATCCTGAAACCATCCCCCCATCCCCAGTTAGTGGAAAAACTGTCTTCCATGAAACCACTCCCTGGTGCCAAAAAGATTGGGAACGTCTGTAGTATAGTATAGCTTAGCTTCAAATTCTGCTGCTTTCTCCCTCGCGCTCTCTCTCTCTCTTTTTTTTTTTTTTTTTTTGCGATGGAGTCTCGCTCTGTCACCAGTCTGGAGTGCAATGGCGTGATCTCTGCTCACTGCAACCTCTGACTCCCTGGTTCAAGCGTTTCTCCTGCCTCAGCTTCCCGAGTAGCTGGGATTACAGGCATGGGCCACCACGCCCAGCTTTTGTATTTTTAGTAGAGATGGGGTTTCACCATGTTGGCCAGGATGATCTCAAGCTCCTGACCTTGTGATCTGCCCGCTTCGGCCTCCCAAAGTGCTGGGATTACAGGCGTGAGCCACCATGCCCGGCCCTGGTTTCCTCTCTTAATAGATGGGTGACCTTCTTAACCTTTGTGCCTCAGTCTCCTCATCTGTAAAGTGGCTTTAAGAATAGTACTTATCATGTATACTTGAAAATGGCTTGCCAGACTCAGTGGCTCATGCCTGTAATCCCAGCACAGATTATAGAGAGGCCGAGGCGGGCAGATCACCTGAGGTCAGGAGTTTGAGACCAGCCTGAGCAACATGGTGAAACCCCCATCTCTACCAAAAATAATTAGTCAGGCATGGTAGCAGGAGCCTGTAATCCCAGCTACTCAGAAGGCTGAGGCAAGAAAACTGTTTGAACCCCGGAGGCGGAGGTTACAGTGAGCTGAGATAGCCTTACTGCACTCCAGTCTGGATGACAGAGTGAGACTCCATCTCAAAAGACAAAAGAAAATTGCTAAAAGAGTAAATTTTACATGTTTTTAACCACAAAGAAAAGTACATGAGGTAATGGATGTGTCAGTTAGCTTGATTTAACCATTCTATAATGTATACATGTATCAAAACATCATGTTGTATACCATAAATATATTCCATTTTTATTTGTCAATTATAAATAAAGAATTGTACTTTTTTTTTTTTTTTGGAGACAGGATCTTGCTCTGCCACCCAGGCTGGAGTGCAGTGGTGCGATCACAGCTCACTGCCTTGAACTCCCAGACTCAAGCGATGTCCCTGCCTCAGCCTCCTGAGTAGCTGGGACTGCAGGTGTGCACCATCATGCCTGGCTATTTTTTTCATTTTGTGGTAGAGTCTTGTTATGTTGCCCAGGCTAGAATCGTACTTATCAGAAGAATTAAATGGCATAGTACATCTGTTGCATATAGCACACTGCTGGCACCTGAGACGCGATCAGTAAATGTAAATGTTAGCTTCTATTTGTATTATGGTTTTATCCAGCTGCCTCCTGAGCTTGTTTAATATGGGTCAGCCACAAGAGATGATCCATTCTGAGTGTGCCAGGAAATCATGTTTCTGGGCCCAGAAGTCCAGTGATTGCCCTCTGGAGAATGGGGGCAGATTCACCAAGGTGTCCGCTACTGTGTGGGACTGGACAGGTTGTCAGATGCCCGTCTCCTGGCCTCTCGTCATGGATCCACAGTGGCGTGCAAGTGTTCTTTTGTGACATTTCAGCACACATGGATTATTATAGTGACTACACCATGTTTGAGATCACAGTGAGATCTTCTAGAGGGCCTTGTTCTTTCCCTTGCATCCTTTGGATTAGCTAAAGGGTAGATAGTGAATACTTCCTTCCTGAATGGCATAATGAGGATTATAGAGAATTCAGATGAAACTGGAGCATGCCCCCAAAAAATGAAGTAGATGGGAAAAGTGAAAACTAGAAAACTGGAGAACGCATGATGGTCAGACGAGACATTATTTATTTTTTTCTTTTTTTGAGATGGAGTTTCGTTCTTATTGCCCAGACAGGAGTGCAGTGGTGCAATCTCAGCTCATTGCAACTTCCAACTCCCGGATTCAAGCGATTCTCCTGCCTCAACCTCCTGAGTAGCTGGGATTACAGGTGCCCGCCACCACGCCCAGTTAATTTTTTGTATTTTTAGTAGAGACGGGGTTGCACCACATTGGCCAGGCTGATCTTGAACTCCTGACCTCAGGCGATCCACCTGCCTTGGCCTCCCAAAGTGCTGGGATTACAGGTGAGCCACTGTGTCCAGCCAAGCCATTCTTAAATGGAGCTCCCAGAAGAGCTCACTGGAGTCAGGGGTCCAGACCTAGCAAACCCAAGAGGACAGTGGCTCCTAGAGGAGCAATGTGGTTGTTCCAACACTGCAGCCTTGTATGTGCTGCCCAGGCAGCAGTGAAGACCACTGCCCAGGGGTTGCCAGAGGGGCCACTGGATGAATTTAGTGGCTGTCCTAACATGGTGGCCATGAGGGAGACCCCGGACCTCAGCAGCTTCTGCATCTCTGGGCATGGTGAGAAGCCAGGAGTGGAAACTAAGGAGGTCATGACTCCAGCAGCTGGGGAGGGCACTCAGCTTTCCTTAGAAGGTGGCAGCAAGGGAGGGCTCAATCTCCCAAGCCCAACGGCTCTGAGTTTGCAGCACTCACCATGTGATTCCATTCTCTTGTGTGTCCATCACAACCCTGTGGGCCTCAGAGTCTGTTTCCCTAAGCCTGTGCTCTAGCTCCTTGTGATGGCTTCACAGACTCCCCACAGATTCAGTTTTCCCCTGGGCCTCACACATCTGGGAAATTCCTATATGGGCTTCCTGTAAACCACTGCAAACTTCAAACACTCCCATTAAACTCAACATACACATTTTTTGGATCTTAAATACTGACCATGCTATTAAAGGTAGAATCATAGACATTTTAGAGTAAATTGGGACCTTAGAGCTCTCCAATGCTCCTGAATTTTACAAATGAAAGAAGTGAAGCTCAGAAAGGTTGAGCTACTTACCCAAGGTCACACAGCTGGCTTAGGGGCGGGGGTAGAACTAGAAGCCTGATGTTTACAGGAACTCATTTCTCCATGCCACATTCTTAACAAATGTAGGCTTTGTAAGGATTTAGATTGACTCATCTGCTAAATTTCAAGTTGATTTATTTGAGTGATGTCTTTAGTTGATTCATTGTATATCTCTGCTGAAATTATTCCTAGCCATTGCTAAAGCAGTTAGGTCTGGGCTGAAAATCAGAAGAATCTCTGTAAAATGTTGAAAGATGAGCCAATTTTTAAAACCCAGAAGGGAATGTGTATGGCCTGTGTAGCTGGAGTTTTCAAAACATTTTTTTCTTCATCTGTGGAACATTTTTATCATTCTAGGGAAGATTTAGACATTGAATGTACTAAAAGGATTTCATTTGACTGCTATGTACTTACCTCTGCCTGTAATCCTCTAATAAACACTCGCAGGCAGAACAGCCTAATTGGCAGGATGAGTTAATGCACAGGCCATTTATTTGCCAAGCACATGACACAGACCATGAACAAAATAAGCTCGTAACTGCCTCTCCCTGTTAGCAAATGCTTGTCCGCGCCCCGCTCTCTCGTAACCTGCTCTTCCTCTGGGCTTGAGCTTGGGGACAGTTTGATGTACAACTGCCATGCGCCAGCAGGCTTCAGATAAGCCTGGAAAGAAATGCAGAGGAAAGAACTTTCTGGTCAGGAGCACCTCTCGCCGCAGGGGAGTGGCCACTCCAAGTTGAAGCATGTGTGCTGGCCGGGCACAGTGGCTCACGCCTGTAATCCCAGCACTTTGGGAGGCCAAGGTGGGCAGATCACCTGAGGTCAGGAGTTTGAGACTAGCCTGGCCAACATAGTGAAACCCCATCTCTACAAAAAATACAAAAATTAGCTGGGCATGGTGGGTGCCTGTAATCTCAGCTACTTGGGAGGCTGAGGCAGGAGAATCACTTGAACTCGGGAGATGGAGGTTGCAGTGAGTGGGGATTGTGCCACTGCACTCTAGCCTGGGCAACAGAGTGAGACTCTGCCTCAAAAACTAAATAAATAAAATTTTAAAATAAATAAAAATAAAACATGTATGCTTCTAAAACATAGCTAAATACGAGTTCTGTTGAGGAGGATGAAGTGTCTCTCTGTGTTGGTCTCAAGAGTGGATTGCAATAAAACCACTGATAATGATAATAAATATGATCACACTGGCGTGGCCAGGGGCTGCCTTCTGCTTTATTCTTCCAGAAACGGTTTAGCAAAGTCATTGTGAGACTACTGTCCTGGAGCCTCCACTCCTCACCTACTCAAGATTGTAGCAAGGCTGTCTGGGCCTCCTGCCATCCCTTATTCCTGTCTCCATGCTGACCTGCCTTGCAAGGGCGGCCTCCCTTTCTTGGAGGCACACTTCGAACCAGTCTCCTGGGTTTGCACGAACCCTCCCTCCAGCCTGGGCATGACCTTGTCATAGGCTGTGTGCACTATAAAGCCTATCCTAGGGCTTATCCCCACTCTACGTGGACACCTCTTCCCTGGACCCACTCTGTGAAGGGGCCTTTAACCAAATGCCTGTGCTCTGTGCCCTCACAGGTCTCCCAGGCAGCTGCGGACCTCCTGGCCTACTGTGAAGCTCACGTGCGGGAAGATCCTCTCATCATTCCAGTGCCTGCGTCAGAAAACCCCTTTCGCGAGAAGAAGTTCTTTTGTACCATTCTCTAACTTCACGTGTGATGAAAACGCCTCCTTTTCTGACCTTCAAAGTCCCCTGTAGAGACCATGCATGCTCTAAGCCTTAGGGAGTGAGACCAACACCCATCCCTGCCCAGCCAATGGTGGCCGGGGCTTGTCTTATGTTTTCATCTGTTTTCTTCGTGGCATTCAATTTCATTTTTTTCTTTCCATTTTCATGTTATTTTCATTATTGGCAAAGAAAATCAAAATTTTTATAGCCAAATAACAAATGTGCCATGTAAAAATAAGTCTGGACTTAAGAGTTTAAAATTTTTAAACATCAGTTTCCAAGTTTATATCATATTAATACATTTCAGGGGACAACTTATTTAAAAAAAAAAACTATGCCTAAATATCTCTTATTTGCAATATTCAGTATCAAATTAGAGCATTTTGGCCAACTGAAACAATGTTTTCATCAACTTTCCTGGAGAAAGCAGCTGCAGAGGTTCTCTAGTTCCTGCATTTCCATCATCCTAGTGAAAAGACAACCCACAGGATTGGAATGGTTTTCTTTGTTGTTGTTGTTGTTGTTGTTGTTGTTGTTGTTTTGAGACAGAGTCTCGCTCCGTTGCCCAGGCTGGAGTGCAGTGGTGCGACCTCAGCTCACTGCGACCTCCACCTCCCGGGTTCAAGCGATTCTCCTGCCTCAGCCTCCTGAGTAGCTGGGATTACAGGCACGCACCACCATGCCCAGCTAATTTTTTGTATTTTTAATAGAGACAGGGTTTCACCATGTTGGTCAGGCTGGTCTCAAATGCCTGACCTTGTGATCCACCCGCCTCAGCCTCCCAAAGCGCTGGGATTACAGGCGTGAGCCACCCCGCCCAGCCGTGGAATGGTTTTCTTAACGTATCCTCCCGGGGCCATGGTGGATGTCCCTTGTTTCAGTGGCCCTACAAAGATAGATGGTGGGCAGACACCGAAGTCAACTTGACTGTAAAAGTACCCCATGCCGTTGATATGCTGTAGCAGACCTGTGTGTGCGGTCTCCCCTCTCCAAATGCCACCTCTTCCTGCTCCCTCCTCTTTTGGCTCCTACTCAGTAGTTCCATTGTGGGCTGCAGTAATATAAGGACCTGTTCTGGACACAGCTCTGGGCCCGCTGAGGTTTTACTAGGGCAGTCCCTCCTCTGCAGGAGTGAGTCATGGTGACAGCAGCCCCCTGTGTGCCCCCTAGTCATCTGAGCATTGGTGTGCATTAAGGTACTTAATCTTCCAACAATAAATACCATAAGTGCATGTCTGTTTTGTTTTATTTTTTCATCTTTTTGAGACAGAGCCTTGCTCTGTTGCCCAGGCTGGAATGCAATGGCACAATCTCAGCTCACCGCAACCTCCACTCCCAAGTTCAAATGATCCTCATGTCTCAGCCTCCCTAGTAGCTGGGTTGACAAGCGCAGGCCAGCACACCTGGCTCATTTTTGTATTTTTAGTAGAGACGGGCTTTCACCATGTTGGCCAGGCTGGTCTCCAACTCCTGGCCTCAAGTGATCTGCCCACCTCAGCCTCCCAAAGTGCTGGGATTATAGGTGTGAGTCAGTGCACCCGGCCATATGTCTGTTTTAGAGTGAGGGGAAACTGAGGCACAAAAAGTTTATGTAGTTTGCCCAAGGTTACACATGGTAAGCAGAAAAACTGGGGTTTGAGGGCAGGCAGCCCAGCCCCAGAGTTCCCTTAGCCCCCTGAACTGTGCTACCTTCCAGGTCTACCTGTTTGCAGGTAGGGAGACCCGCAGACTATCTTAACTGCACACCGTGAAGCAAACACCTTTGTTGCACCAACCCACGGCACACTTCACTTCCCACGTTCACCAGGAGGAAGCCGAATTCTGGCAGTTTAAGGAAGGTGATTCATGGATGCCCCAAGGAAACGCTAGACATTGATGAATTAGCTCTTGGATTGTCTAAGATCAACCTGAAGGCCCTACCTAAACCAAACTCATAGGACCCCGATGAAAGAGGAGAATACACTGTGGGAGCAGAGCTCTTTGTCTAAGTTTGTTCTATTCTGTTTATTTGGAAACTGCCTGTCTCCCTAGTTCTGACCGAGACTTGCTGTGTGATACAGAGCAGGCCATTGTGTGCCTGAAATGTTCTAACCTGCAGATTGGGTTTAATGGTAATTATCCTGCCTTTCTGTCTAGAGGAAACAGAGATGCTACATAGATGAAAGCTCTGATTATCATTTAAAACAAATAAATGTACTAAATGCCATGGTATAATATAGGGAAGAATGGATGACTTCAAAGAGACCATGGTTCTGTTGGATGAATAAAATTGCCTGCAAAGAGGCACATATAATTTTCAGATCAATTAATGACTTGCTGCCCTCGTAAATGGATTTAGGACATTTTTATTCCTTGCTTCTTTTGTAGCAAGGAATGATAATGAAACCCATTCTGAGTTTCATTATCAGCTCACTGGTAATATCAGTGTTGTTAAGATGCTCAAACTAGAACAGAATTGTATGCTGGATGTGACGCTAAGACCTCAGATCCTTTGATAGTGCAGTTTATGACCAGGATCTCTTTATTCTGTGGTTCACGCCAACATCATTAACCCGATGAAGCAAAGCACAAGTCACAAAAGCACATCAGAGAAGCTGAGAAAGTGGGACAGCACAGAGAGTATCAAAAAAAATGCTGCTTTGTCAGGTCAAAAAAATGCTGCTTTCCTCTTCCACCAAACTTCCTCCGCGTTGCTTTTACATGTCCCGTCCTTCCAGATTCAGACTCCCTTTTGTTCTCTCTCCTTTTCCTTTTCCTTCTCTCTTCCTTACCTCCCGCTATGAGATGCTTTTCTGTACTTTTATTGCACCTCTTCCAGACCTATGTCATTTTGAGATGGGTCACCCTTCCTAGAGTGGTCGTGAACCCAGCTTCCACTTCTTTTTTTGTTTGTTTTTGAGACAGTCTTGCTCTGTCGTCCAGGCTGAAGTGCAGTGGCGCAATCTCGGCTCACTGCAACCTCCACCTCCTGGGATCAAGCGATTCTCGTGTCTCAGCCTCCCAAGGAGCTGGGATTACAGGCACCCACCACCACACCTGGCTGATTTTTGTATTTTTAGTAGAGACAGAGTTTCACCATGTTGGCCACGCTCATCTCGAACCCCTGACCTCAAGTGGTCCACCCACCTTGGCCTCCCGAAGTGCTGGGATTACAGGCGTGAGCCACAGCACCTGGCCTAGCTCCCTCTTCTTAGATGCAGATTTCTGCACATGAGCTATGAGATCCACAGACATGTCACTGACCTCCCCCACTCTGTCAGTGGAAGATGAATGGAATAAAGCCTGCTTGCATTATGGAGTGCAGCTGTGAGAACAGTTGTCATTTTTGTGTTTTCAGCTTAACTGTACAGCATCTCCCCTCCCTTCCTGTAGCAGGGACATCATGCCTTAGATATAAACTTAGTGGTGGGTAGTACCCACCGTGGAAGCTGAAGAAAGGAGGTATTCCCTGTCCCTCAGGCACACCCTGCTTCCAGCCCCATACCAGTCGGGAAGTGGTCATTGACCTGGGGTGGACTACCTGGACCCTTGCTTGGGGCTATGAGCCTGGAGAATGTGACACAGAAATGAAGGGATGCTGAGACTCATTTCAAGGAAGTCACCGTGGTTCGGGGTTGGTAGTCATCCAGTAAGGCAGGTGTCTAGCGCTGGCAGGCTGAAGGGATGGTGTGTCCACTGGTAGCAATGTCCAGGGATGGCAGGGTCCTGGGAATGTCATTTCTGCTCCACTCATTGGACTTGCTGAGCTGTCTCCGCCTCCACCTATCTTACTACAGATCTCCCTTCTAGTTTTCTGTCAATTCTTTGAGCCGGCAAACTCCTTCCAGTACATTCCTTATTCTTTAATGAAATAGCCTGAGTTGGATGTAAATGTATATGACCTAACAATTCCACCCCTAGGTGTATACCCAACAGAAGTGTGTACCTGTGTTCATCCAGAGAAATGCCCTAAATCTTCACAAAAACTCTCTCCATAATAACCCCAAACGGGAAAGCACCCAAATGCCCATGTTGGTTGGATAAGCACATTAGGGTATATTCACACGATGGAATCCCAGACTGCAATGGGAATGAGTTGCAACTCCACCCCCAGCTTGGAGTGTATTCACCAACCTTGTGGTGAACAAGATAAGGCAAAAATGCACCATAGGATTCCATTTATATACAGTGTAAAACCCAAAACTCATCCTTGTGGTTGCAAGTAGAGATCAGTCCTAAGAAGATAGTAACCAGAAGAGGGACATGAGGTGGTGGGTGCTTCTGGGATGTTCTGTTTCTTGATCTGGTTGCCGGTTACTTGGGTGCATTCTGTTTGTGAACACTCTTGGAGCTGTACACTTTTGATTTGGGCACTTTTCTGTGTATATGTTATGCTTTAATAAAAAGTTGGGCTTTGTGACTTGCAATCAAGAATCCTACTTTTTTTTTTTTTTTTTTTTGGCACTTTGCTCAAACTTTTACTCCTCTTTAGATACCATTAACATTACATTAATGATAACTAACATCGCTAGTGGGGCATTTTAAGAGCATGTTTGATGTCATTTTAAAGTACAAACTATGATCCTCAGCTATCTGGATGGAGAATAGGCCATCAGCACCACGCAGGTGGGGCCCTGTGAACAAGATGCTCAAACTCTGTGGAATTTGTGTCTTTCGGGAAGACAGTGAGGAATCCCACTGGGAGTTCCCATGTGATGATGGAGATGTTGTCCTCTCAGGCTCTCCTGCCTTCTGACCATCAGGAATGGATGGAGGAGGTGGCCTGCTGCAAAACCCTGTCATCAGACACCACCGTTGGGGAGGGAGCCGCAGCACAGGCCCCAGGGGGCTCGTCTATGACACCTCTGAATGCAAGCTCAGATGCCCAGGTTACCCAGCCCATAGGGGTTAATACACTGGGGCTGGAACACTGATGGCCACTCTGCTCACATCCCTGGGGGCTCTGGCCCTGCTTCTGAACCTCGGATTGTTTCTGAGTATCTCCTAGGGCATCTCTCTTGTTCTCAGCTACCAAGCAGCCTCTGCCATCTCCCTGTGGCAGCTCTGGCGTGTTGAGTTGCAGGGCAATCACAGAGCAGCTTCACGCTGGGACCCCATGACATGAGTCAGAAGGGCTTGCCTCTGATCCTCAGCTCCAGCCCCCATGGAACTCAACCACAACTCTGCCCATTGTCAGCAGCCCCCCTGCTGCTGGGAGCCAGGGGAGCGAGCAAACCAAAGGGCGGAAGGAAGTTTGTTTTGGTGACTCTTCAGATTGGAGATGAAAATAATAAGAGTAATAACAAGCAACACTGATCTGATATCAGAGGCGTGTGAACCAAAGCAACTCCATCTTGAGTAGGGGCTGGGTAAAATGAGGCTGAAACCTACTGGGCTGCATTCCCAGATGGTTAAGGCATTCTATGTCACAGGATGAGATAGGAGGTCAGCACAAAATACAGGTCATAAAGACCTTACTGATAGAACAGGTTGCAGTAAAGAAGCTGGCTAAAGCCTAGCAAAACCAAGACGGCCGCAAGAGTGACCTCTCTGGTTGTCCTCCTTGCTACACTCCCATCAGCGCCATGACAGTTTATAAATGCCATGGCAACATCAGGAAGTTACCCTATATGGTCTAAAAAGAGGAGGCATGAATAATCCACCCCTTATTTGGCATATCATCAAGAAACAACCATAAAAATGGGCAACCAGCAGCCCGCAGGGCTGATCTGTCTATGGAGTAGCCATTCTCTTATTCCTTTACTTTCTTAATAAACTTGCTTTCTCTTTGCACTGCAGACTGGTCTTGAATTCTCTCTTGCATGAGATCCAAGAACCCTGTCCTGAGGTCTGGATCAGGACCCCTGTTCTGTAACACTGAGAAGAACATGGATGATAGCAATCCATTAGACGGAATTATTCACACTTACATCTCCTCAGCTCTTCAGGGGGTAAGACACCAGATCATGGGCGAGGTTTTTTGTTTTGTTGTTTTTTTCTTGAGATGGGATCCATTCTGTTGTGCAGGCCAGAGTACAGTGACGCCATCACAGCTCACTGCAGCCTCGAGTCCCTGGGCTCAAGCGATCCTCTGGCCTCAGCCTCCTGAATAGCTGGGACTACAGGTGTACGCCACCATGCCAGGCTAATTTATTTTTATTTTTATTTTTTTGTAGAGACAGGGTCTCACTATATTGCCTGGGTTAGTCTTGAACTCCTGGCCCACCTCTGCCTCCTAAGCACTGGGATTACAGGTGGGAGCCACCACGCCCTGCCATGGGCTGTTTTCATGAAAGGTCAGAGGATGCCCTCTAACCCTCAGCTTCCAGCCACATCTCCTCAGTGGCACAAGATGTGCTCTGCCATCCTCAGGATGTAGGCCCAGAGCAGCAAAGGTGGAGGATGAGCTGGGCGTCTGCCCAGTTTTAATGCTTTTGTTGATGTGTGGACAAGCCAGCGACACATTAGTACCATCCTGCATTCCATCTGGTTTCTAGAAAAACCCTCACAACTTGATTCAGTTTCAGCTATATATAATGTACTAACTTGTAAATGTTCAAACCCACATACGATCATTAACTGCATGCTGGTATTGTAACCACTTACTTCAAAGATTCCCTAGTGACCCAGGGTGGCCTCCAAGGCCCTGCCTACCCTGACTCTTACTTACTCTCCAGCATCCCTTTCACACCTCACTCCCCCTGAGAACCCTGTGCTCCATCCCCACTGGCCATGATTCAAGCCTATCTACTAGCCATGCTCCCTGCTGGACAAGGCTTTCGCACCTGCACCTTCCTCTGCCTGGCACACTCTTCCCTCCTCTCTTTGCCAGGTGGACTTATTTGGTAGATCTTGACTCAAGCATCACTGAAGACTCAAGCCTTCTCTGACCTCTCTGACGAAGTCCAATCTATCTCTAGGTTCTTATTCACTGTGAGGCTCTCCTTTGAGGCCTTTGTCATGGTTGCAGTTTTACATCTGTGTAAGTGATGACTCAAAGAAGATCTGTCTCCCCCACGATGCCATAAACCCTCTGAGGCCCAGGGTTCTGGCTGTGAAAGGAAAAGAAATCTCCCCAAAATCACTAAGCCAGAGGGAAGGGTCAAGCTGGGAACTGCCTCAGGCAAACCTGCCTCCCACTCTATTCCTAAATAAGATAGCTACATACGCACCACCACCCCCACCACCAGTGCCCCAACCCCCACGCACTCCCTCACAATTTGCCCACAAGGAAATTCCTTGCGGACAAAGGACAGGCAGAAGTCAAAGTCATCCCTCTACTCATGTGAGAAAAATGCACATCCGATTTGCTTGCTCTGCCCCTATTGTTTCACTAAGCCAGAGTAGGCATAAGTGACTGTTCCTGTAAATCAGCAGTCCCCAACCTTTTTGGCACCAGGGGCTGGTTTTGTGGAAGACAATTCTTCCATGCATGTGGGGTGGGGGGCATGGTTTCAGATGAAACTGTTCTACCTTGGATCATCAGGCGTTCGATTCTCATAAGGAGCAACCTAGGTCCCTCCCATGCACTGTTCACATAGGGTTCAGCCTCCTATTAGAATCTAATGCTGCCACAGGTCTGGCAGGAGGTGGAGCTCAGGCAGCAATGCTCATTGGCCGCTCACCTCCTGCTTCCTAACAGGCCACAGACCCGTACTGGTCTGTGGCCTGGGAGTTGGAGACCCCTGCTGTAAACTGTTTATTCAGTGAAAGGCTAATCAGAAACTCAAAAGCATGCACCAGTCTCTCTTATCTACCTAGGATCTGGAAGCCTCCTCCCCACTTGGAGTTGTCCCGCCTTTCTGGACTGAACCAATGTATATCTTACATATATTGACTGATGTCTCATGTCTCCCTAAAATGTATAAAATCAAGCTGTGCCCCGACCACCTTGGGCATATGTCGTCAGGACCTCCTGAGGCTGTGTCATGGGTGTGTTCTTAACCCTGGCAAAATAAACGTTCTAAATTGATTGAGACCTGTCTTGGATACCATTTGGTTTATATGGTTTTACTCATTCCCAGCACGGAACATATCATCTGGCACATGATAGCAATCAGAAAGTATTATCCGAATAAAGGCATGAAAGTTCCTACTAGTCCTTTCCTGACATTAAGTGCTTCTCCTTAGGGGTGTGAATGAACCCTTAGAAGACTGAAATAGTAACCAAGGAAAGGGGGCAGGGGAACCAATATTTGTTGAGTGCAAACATGTGCCAGGTCTTGAGCAAAGGAGTTAACTTTTTTTTTTTCCCCCTGAGATGGAGTCTCACTCTGTCACCCAGGCTGGAGTGCAGTGGCACAATCTCGGCTCATTGCAGCCTCCACCCCCTGGGTTCAAGCGATTCTCCTGCCTCAGCCTCTCAAGTAGCTGGGATTACAGGCATGCACCACCATGTCCAGCTAATTTTTGTATTTTTAGTAGAGATGAGGTTTCACCACGTTGGCCAGGCCAGTCTTGAACTCCTGACCTCAGATGATCTGCCTGTCTCGGCCTCCCAAAGTGCTAGGGTTACAGGCATGAGCCACTGTGCCCAGCCAGGAGTTAACTTTTTTAATCCTTACAAAATTGCATTATGATATTCTTTATCCTCATTTGGTAGATGTATGTTCCTCATATAAATATGAGGAAGCTGAGTTTAGGCTGGGTGCAGTGTCTCACACCTGTAATCTCAGTGCTTTGGAAAGCCGAGGTGGGTAGCTTGCTGGAGCTCAGAAGTTCAAGACCAGCCTGGTCAACACAGCAAGACCTCCATCTCTACAAGAAACTTAAAAATTAGCCAGGCATGGTAATGCATGTCCGTAGTTACAGAAACTCAGGAGGCTGAGGCAGGAGGATCACATGGGATCAGGAGGTCAAGGCTGCAGTAAGCTGAGATCATGCCATTGCACTCCAGCCTGGGCAGCAGAGAGAGATACTGTCTCAAAGAAAGAGAAACAGAGAAAAGAAAAGAAACTGAATTCAAATTAAGTAACTTGCCAGATATTAGACAACTACTAAGTGACTGAATTTGAATTTGAATCAGTCCGCCTAACAACACCACTACCCTGCCTGTTGTCAGACTGAGGCATTTAAGAACCAAAAGTCTCGGCCAGGCACAGTGGCTCACACCTGTAATCCCAGCACTTTGGGAGGCAGAGGAAGGCGGATTACCTGAGGTCGGGAATTCGAGACCAGCCTGGACAACATGGAGAAACTCTGTTTCTACTAAAAATACAAAATTACCTAGGCATGGTGGCATGTGCCTGTAATCCCAGCTACTCAGGAGGCTGAGGCACGAGAATCGCTTGAACCCGGAAGGCGGAGGTTGCGGTAAGCCGAGATTGCGCCATTGCACTCCAGCCTGGGCAACAAGAGTGAAATTCAAAAAAGTCTCAAAAAAAAAAGAAAAAAAAATAGAACCAAAAGGCTCTCATCTCCTCTATATCTCATTTAAAGAAAAAATGCAAGGCCAGGCACAGTGGCTCATGCCTGCAATCCCAGCACTTTGGGTGGCCAAGGCAGGCAGATCACTTGAGGTCAGGAGTTCAAGACCATCCTGGCCAATATGGTGAAACCCTGTCTCTAAGAAAAATACAAAAATTAGCCAGCATGGTGGCGTGTGCTTGTAATCCCAGCTACATGGGAGGCTGAGGCAGGAGAACTGCTTGAACCTGGGAGGCGAAGGTTGTAGTGAGCTGAGATTGCACCACTGCACAACCTCTTTACTGTTTCTAGTGGAATCTACGGCTCAACGTTCTTTTTTTTTTTTTTTTTTTTTTGAGACGGAGTCTTGCTCTGCCTCCCAGGCTGGAGTGCAGTGGCCGGCTCTCAGCTCACTGCAAGCTCCGCCTCCCGGGTTCACGCCATTCTCCTGTCTCAGCCTCCCAAGTAGCTGGGACTACAGACGCCCGCCTCGTCGCCCGGCTAGTTTTTTGTATTTTTTAGTAGAGACGGGGTTTCACCGGGTTAGCCAGGATGGTCTCGATCTCCTGACCTCGTGATCCGCCCGTCTCGGCCTCCCAAAGTGCTGGGATTACAGGCTTGAGCCACCGCGCCCGGCCCGGCTCAACGTTCTTTACAGCCACAGGCTTTCATGGACTTCAGGTTATCATTGGATCAACATCGCCCCCTCAGTCAATTAAAATTCCACTTTCCATCCACCCACCACTTTGGCTTTGAAGCTGCCGTCTGATATTGACACTTTGTAGACGTAAAATGACTATCCTTATACATCTCTGTCTACTGATGAGGATCCTACTCTTTTAGTGTAAACAGTACCATTGACTTCCAATCAATTAGTTTCAATAATATCCAAAAGAGAGCAATCAACCTGACACTAGCCCTAGCAACCAACACCTTACTGGCCCTACTACTACTAATAATTGCATTTTGGCTCCCACAACGTAATACTTATATAGAAAAATCCAGTCCCTATGAATGCAGATTTGACACAGTAGCCTCTGCCTGCCTCCTCTTTTCCATAAAATTCTTCCTAGTAGCCATCACATTCCTCCTTTTTGCCTCAGATCGCTCTCCTACTACCCCTGTCATGAGCCCTTCAAACAACCACCCTGACACTAATAATCAGCACGGTCCTTATACTAGTTACCATTTTAATCCTAGGCTTGACTTGTGAATGAGCCCAAAAAGGATTAGACTGAGATGAATCAGTAAATAGTTTAAGTCAAAATAAATGATTTTTACTCATTAGATTGTGATAGACCATGTTTACCAAATGCCCTTATTAGCATACACCATATCACTGCCAGAGATAGTCTATCGATCCCACCTAGTATCATCCCTGCTATGCCTAGAAGGCATAATGCTTTCAATAGTTATCATAAATACTCTCATAGCTTCAAACATACATTTCACTCTAGCACCCATAATACCCGTCATCCTCCTAGTATTTGCTCCCTGCGAAGCTGCAGTGGGCTTTGCCTTACTAGTTTCAATCTCCAACACGCAGGGCCTGGATTACATACAAAATCTAAATTTACTTCAATGCTAAAAATTATTATTCCAACAATTATACTGTTACCAATGACATGATTTTCTAAAAATTCTGTAATCTGAATCAACATGGTTATTCACAGCCTGCTCATCAGCCTCATCAGCCTAGTTTTTTTTTTTTTTTTTTTTTTTTTTTTTGAGACGGAGTCTTGCTCCGTCGCCCAGGCTGGAGTGCAGTGGCGTGATCTCGGCTCACTGTAAACTCAGCCTCCCGGGTTCACGCCATTCTCCTGCCTCAGCCTCCTGAGTAGCTGGGACTACAGGCGTCCGCCACCACGCCCGGCTAATTTTTTTGTGTTTTTAGTAGAGACAGGGTTTCACCGTGTTAGCCAGGATCATCTCAATCTCCTGACCTCGTGATCCACCCGTCTTGGCCTCCCAAAGTGCTGGGATTACAGGCTTGAGCCACCGTGCCCGGCCCAGCCTACTATTTTTTAACCAATTCAACGATAACCTGTACAATCTCTCATTAATTTTCTCTTCTGACCCACTGACGTCACCCCTTCTAATCTTAATAGCCTGTCTACTGCCTCTTACAGTTCTAGCAAGCCACTATCACCTGTCCAATGAATCACCTCCAGGAAAAAAGCTCTATATTTCTATATTGATTTCCCTACTGACTTTTTTAATCAGAGCATTCACAGCCACAGAACTAATTATATTTTATATCCCCTTTGAAGCCACACTAGTCCTACCCTAATTATCATCACCCACTGAGGCAACCAACCAGAACGCTTCAATGCAAGCTCATACTTCTTATTTTACACACTAGTAGGATCCCTTCCTCTACTTGTAACACTTGTTTATACTCAAAATACCTCAGGTTCACTAAACATGCTAGTAATAATACTTACTACCCAAGAGCTCTTAGCCTCTTGATCCGACAGTCCTATATGACTAGCATGTATCATAGGTTTTATAGTAAAAATACCTTTATGTAGATTTCACCTATGACTCCCCAAAGCCCACATAGAAGCCCCTATTGCGGGCTCAATAGTACCTGGAGCAGTACTCCTAAAGCTAGGTGGCTACGGTATAACAGGACTTACTCTTCTCCTCAATTCTCTAACAGAACATATAGCATACCCTTTCCTCATACTGTCTCTATGAGGAATAGTTGACAAGCTCTATTTGTCTATGACAAACTGATCTAAAATCACGTTTTGCTTACTTCTCTGTAAGCCACATAGCACTTGTTATCATGGCTATCCTCATTCAGAGCCTTTGAAGCTTAACAGGTGCAGTCACCCTTCTAATTGCTCATGGACTCACTTCAGCCTTACTATTCTGCCTAGCAAATTCAAACTACGAGTGGGTCCATAGGCAAACCCTATTACTTACCAAAGGCCTTCAAACACTGCTTCCGCTAATAGCCTTTTGATGACTTCTAGCAAATCTTACTAACCTTACCTTACCCCATACCATTAATCTAGTAGAACTCTTTGTGACTATGGCCTCATTCTCCTGATCTAATATCACTATTATGCTTATAGGACTTAATATACTAGTTACAGCCCCTTACTCCCTAAATATGCTAATCACAACACAACGAGGGACACTTGCATATTATATTAACAGTATTAAACCTTCCTTTACACGAGAAAATACATTATTACTTATACATCTTGTGTCTATCTTCCTATTATCCTTAAACCCTAAAATTATTATGGGGTTTGCATGCTATAGCTATAGTTTAACCAAAACATTAGATTGTAGATCTAATAATAGAAGCCTGCAACTTCTTACCTACCGAGAAAGTATGCAAGAACTGCTGACTCATGCCCCCATGCCTAACAACATGACTTTCTCAACTTTTAAAGGATTAGAGTCATCCGTTGGTCTTAGGAGCCAAAAACATTGGTGCAACTCCAAATAAAAGCAACAAACATGTGTTCTTCCACTGCTATAACATCCCTAATCCCCTTAATCTTACGGATTCCCATTACCTTAGCCAAGCCCCGCCAAAAAGATTCATACCCAAATTACGTAAAAACATCTATCGCATGCGCCTTCATTATTAGCCTCATCCCTACAACAATGTTGATATGCACAGACTATCTCAGACTGACACTGAATGACAATCCAAACTCTCAAACTCTCACTAAGCTTCAGGCTAGACTAATTCTCCACAATATTTACCCCAGTAACACTATTCGTTACCTGATCTATTATAGAATTCTTAATATGATATATAAACTCAGACCCTAACATTAAATCAATTGTTCAAATACTTACTTATTTTCCTTATCACAATATTAATTCTGGCTACCGCCAACAACCTCTTTCAGCTCTTTATTGAATGAGAACGCGTAGGAATCATGTCTTTCTTACTAATCGGCCGATGGTACGGCCGAGCAGATGCTAATACAGCAGCCAAGCAGTTCTGTACAACCGCGTCGGCAATATTGGCTTTATTTCAGCTATAGCATGATTCCTCCTGTCCTCCAACACATGAGAATTTCGACAAACATTTATTCTACACCCTACCCCCAACTCCCTTCCATTAATTAGCCTTCTCTTGGCAGTAGCGGGAAAGTTAGCGCAATTCGGCCTCCATCCCTGACTCCCATCTGCCATAGAAGACCCAGCCCCAGTCCCAGCCCTACTCCACTCCAGCACTGTAGTTGTAGCAGGAGTATTCCTGCTCATCTGCTTCTACCCTTTAGTAGAAAATAACATATCAATCCAAGCCTTTACATTATGTCTGCGGGCTATTACTACCTTATTCACAGCAATCTGTGCTGTAATACAGAATGACATCAAAAAAAACATAGCATTCTCCACCTTGAGCCAGTTAGGCCTTAAAATAGTCACGCTTGGCACTAATAAGCCGCATCTATCATTCCTTCACATCTGCACCCACGCCTTTTCCAAACCTATATTATTTATATGTTCAGGATCCCTCATCCATAACCTCATGGATGAACAAGAGATCCGAAAAATAGGAGGGCTATTCAAGACTCTACCCCTCACTTCCTCCTCCCTTATTATCAGCAGCCTTGCACTTACAGGTATGCCTTTCCTCACAGGCTTTTACTCCAAAGACCTCGTCATCGAAACCACAAACACATCATACACCAACGCCTGAGCCCTTTCTATTATGCTTATTGCCACCTCCTTGACAGCTGTCTACAGCACCTGTATTATTTTCTTCGCTCTAATAGGGCAACCTTGCTTCGTGACTCTGGTTATTATTAACAAAAATAACTCCTTCCTAATTAACTCAATTAAACACCTAACAATCAGCAGCATCTTCGTGGGATTCCTCATCACCAACAGTATTATTCCTGCTTCATCCCCCCAAAACAACCATATCACTCCACTTGAAGCTCACAGCCCCAGGTGTGACCACCTTAGGCTTCTTACTAGCAATGGAGCTTAATCTCATAACTAGCAACCTTAAACTAAAATATCCACTGCAGACATTCAACTTCTCCAATATACTAGGATTTTATTCAGTCACAATTCACCACACAACCCCCAACTCAAACCTATCCACAAGCCAAAATCTGGCTACACTACCATTAGACCTAATTTGACTAGAAAGGTGTGTAACAAAGACCATTTCACAAACCCAAATTTCAGCCTCTGTTTCATCTCTACTCAAAAAGGCCTAATTAAACTCTACTTTCTCGCTTTTTTTATCCCATCCCTTTTAACCCTACTCCTAATTATCTAATATATTACCCCGAGTAATTTCAATCGCAACATAAATACTAACAAATAATGATCCACCAGCAACTACCACTATTCAACACCCATAACTATACAAGGCAGCCACACCCACAGAATCTTCATACAACAACCTCACCCCTCCCCCTCTAAATCATCCAACTCTCTACGCTATTCAAATCAATCACAACCCCCACCCCATCATGCTCAACTAGTCACCAAACCGACACCAACCCCATTAATAGTCCTAATAGTAAAGCCCGTCAGATGTCAATCCCTGACCCTCACGTTTCAGGATATTCCTCAGCAGCCATCGCTGTGGTATAGCCAAAAACAACCATCAAGCCACCCAAGTGAATCAAAAAGACTATCTATCCCACAAAAGCCCCACCAAAAATCAACACAATACCACAACCTACAGCACCAGTAATAATTAGCCCTAGGCCCCCACAAATAGGAGAAGGTTTCGAAGAGAAACCTACAAACCCTATAACCAAAAGGACACTCAACAAAAATATACAATATGCCACTATTCCCACATGGACTATGACAAATGACATGAAAAACCATCGTTGTACTTCAACTAGAAGAACACTAATGGTCAATACTCACAAAATACACTTGTTAATAAAAATTATTAATTACTCACTAATTACTCATAGTGTGCGCTCCAGCCTGGGCAACAGAGTGAGACTCTGTCTCAAGAAAAGGGGGAAAAAAAGCAGCTGCTAGTAAACCAGGAAAGCACACTATTTTTTTTCAGATAGGGTCTTGCTCTGTCTCCCAGGCTGGAATGTGCACACTGTTGACTTCGTAATATTGTTATATTTTCTTGCCATTTAAAAATCAAAAAGCACCTGCATTCTATAAATGCACCTTCACATGGTGTAGCTGTGTACTGGTTTAATTGTGGTAATTAAGGCCAGGGGAGGGCCACTGCTGCTAAGAAGTGAAAGAACAGCTTGAAGAGGAAAGAAACATTGTCCCATGAAACATGAAGGTAACGTGGTCCGTTTAGTTCACACATAAGGCCTGTTATTAGGAGTAGGGAGCGTGCAGCACACCAACATGGCACAAGTATACGTGTGTAACAAACCTGCACGTTATGCACATGGAGTAGGGAGCGTGCAGCACACCAACATGGCACCAGTATACATGTGTAACAAACCTGCACGTTCTGCACATGGAGTAGGGAGCGTGCAGCACACCAACATGGCACAAGTATACGTGTGTAACAAACCTGCACGTTATGCACATGGAGTAGGGAGCGTGCAGCACACCAACATGGCACAAGTATAAGTGTGTAACAAACCTGCACGTTATGCACATGGAGTAGGGAGAGTGCAGCACACCAACATGGCACAAGTATACGTGTGTAACAAACCTGCACGTTATGCACATGGAGTAGGGAGCGTGCGGCACACCAACATGGCACAAGTATACGTGTGTAACAAACCTGCACGTTATGCACATGGAGTAGGGAGCGTGCGGCACACCAACATGGCACAAGTATACGTGTGTAACAAACCTGCACGTTATGCACATGGAGTAGGGAGCGTGCGGCACACCAACATGGCACAAGTATACGTGTGTAACAAACCTGCACGTTATGCACATGGAGTAGGGAGCGTGCGGCACACCAACATGGCACAAGTATACGTGTGTAACAAACCTGCACGTTATGCACATGGAGTAGGGAGCGTGCGGCACACCAACATGGCACAAGTATACGTGTGTAACAAACCTGCACGTTATGCACATGGAGTAGGGAGCGTGCGGCACACCAACATGGCACAAGTATACGTGTGTAACAAACCTGCACGTTATGCACATGGAGTAGGGAGCGTGCGGCACACCAACATGGCACAAGTATACGTGTGTAACAAACCTGCACGTTATGCACATGGAGTAGGGAGCGTGCGGCACACCAACATGGCACAAGTATACGTGTGTAACAAACCTGCACGTTATGCACATGGAGTAGGGAGCGTGCGGCACACCAACATGGCACAAGTATACGTGTGTAACAAACCTGCACGTTATGCACATGGAGTAGGGAGCGTGCGGCACACCAACATGGCACAAGTATACGTGTGTAACAAACCTGCACGTTATGCACATGGAGTAGGGAGCGTGCGGCACACCAACATGGCACAAGTATACGTGTGTAACAAACCTGCACGTTATGCACATGGAGTAGGGAGCGTGCGGCACACCAACATGGCACAAGTATACGTGTGTAACAAACCTGCACGTTATGCACATGGAGTAGGGAGCGTGCGGCACACCAACATGGCACAAGTATACGTGTGTAACAAACCTGCACGTTATGCACATGGAGTAGGGAGCGTGCGGCACACCAACATGGCACAAGTATACGTGTGTAACAAACCTGCACGTTATGCACATGGAGTAGGGAGCGTGCAGCACACCAACATGGCACAAGTATACGTGTGTAACAAACCTGCACGTTATGCACATGGAGTAGGGAGCGTGCAGCACACCAACATGGCACAAGTATACGTGTGTAACAAACCTGCACGTTATGCACATGGAGTAGGGAGCGTGCAGCACACCAACATGGCACAAGTATGCGTGTGTAACAAACCTGCACGTTATGCACATGGAGTAGGGAGCGTGCGGCACACCAACATGGCACAAGTATACGTGTGTAACAAACCTGCACGTTATGCACATGGAGTAGGGAGCGTGCGGCACACCAACATGGCACAAGTATACGTGTGTAACAAACCTGCACGTTATGCACATGGAGTAGGGAGCGTGCGGCACACCAACATGGCACAAGTATACATATGTAACAAACCTGCACGTTATGCACATGTACCCTAGAACTTAAAGTATAATAATAATAAAAAAATGGAGTAGGGAGTATCTGAAGTGTTTCCGTGAGAAAAGAGACCTATTATTACCACGGCCAGATGTGCATACAAGTATTCATTCTCTCTCTAGCTGTTCTTTCCAACCCATTTGGTAAAATTCTTATCATTTAGTACATTTTATTTCATTTTCTCTTTTTCAGTTAAATTAGACTTCATTCAATTTGATTTTATAAACCAATCCCTGGTGCAAAATAAAGGAATTCATTGGTTTGGATAAATCCAGTGCTATGCAGCTGATGTCACTCTTCTTTATTTACTTCTTTTTGCTTTGTTTTGTGTTTTTGAGATGGAGTCTTGCTGTGTCACCCAGGCCGGAATGCAGTGGCATGATCGTGGCTCACTGCGGCCTGTACCTCCTGGTCTCAGGCAATCCTCCCTCCCACCTCAGCTTCTCAAATAGCTGGGACTATAGGCATACACCACCATGCCTAAGTTTTCTAATTTTTGTAGAGACAAGGTCTCGTGATATTGCCCAGGCTGGTCTCAAACTTCTGGGCTCAAGCGATCCTCCTGCCTTGGACTCCCAAAGTGCTAAGATTACAGGCATGAACCACTGTGCCTGGCTTTTGATGCTGCTTTTCTAATACCTTTCTCCTGACCGAATAATCAGTTGTTTCATCTTAGCCCTTACTGGCAGGTAACATTTGGAAGTGCAGATCCACACTGGCACAGCTTCCTTTAGTTAAAAATTACGGCCGGGCACAGTGGCTCACACCTGTAGTCCCAGCACTTTGGGAGGCCAAGGTAGGCGGATCACCTGAGGTCTGGAGTTTGAGACCAGCCTGGACAACATGGTGAAACCCTGTCTCTACTAAAAATACAAACATTAGCTGTGCATGGTGGTGCACACTTGTAGTCCCAGCTACTTGGGAGGCTGAGGCAGGAGAATCACTTGAACGTCAGAGGCGGAGGTTGCAGTGAGCCAAGATCATGCCACTGCACTCCAGCCTAAGATACACAGTGAGACTTTGTCTCAAAAAAACAAAACAAAAAAATTACATAGGAAGAAGAAAATCCAAGAGGAAAGAAGACACCTTGCTTGATAGATAAATAGAAATTGAACCAGGAGGCATTTACAAGGCCAAAAACCAAACATCAGGATGGCAAGGAGCCTGGGCTTTGGAATCAGAGATGCTTGGGTTGAAATCCTGGCTCTGACGTCTACTGGCTTTGCCACTGTCCAAAGCTTTCATTTCTTCATCTAGTACAATGAGGATAATAACACCTATTTCACAGGCAGCTCTTGATGATTCATGAAATAACATAAGTATTTAACATATGCCTGGGACATAACACATGCTCAGTAAGTAGGTAAATATTAATTAATAGTAAATAGTAATTATTGTGGGAATGAGACCACACAAAGACTCAGAATTTCAGATAAGACTTGGTCATTTACCGAAGATGCATGGAGGGAAGGAGAGACAGTAACACTTACCAGCTAGTAACTGGGTGCCCATCACACTCCAGTTTCATAACACATCAACATCACAGTCTTTTTATACAGGAATACAAGCTAAGACCCCCTCACTCCAGAAACTGAATTATGAAGAAGATAACTCATGATATGCCGGGAAGACAGCATCTTCCCATAATCAGCACCAGAAGAAGAGGTCAAGTCTGTAATGAAAGCTCTCAAACTTCAAAATTGCCATTTCAAGAGGTGATGATAAAAGCCATTTGAAGGGCGGGGCATGATGACGCACACTTGTAATCCCAGCACTTTGGGAAGCTGAGGCAGGAGGAGGTCAGGAGTTCAAGACCAGCCTGGCGAACGTGGCGAAACTCCGTCTCTACTAAAAATACAAAAATTAGCTGGATGTGGTGGTACGCACCTATAATCCCAGCTACTCAGGAGGCTGAGGCAGGAGAATCGCTTGAACCAGGAGGCAGAAGTTGCAGTGAGCCAAGAATGTGCCCCTGCACTCCAGCCTGGGCAAAAGTCATTTTGGAGGTCGAAATACTTATTTAGTAAAACGTTCAAGGTCTAGGAAGGGGCCACAGTATTAACCCAGTATTAACCATTAAATATCTCTCTGGTGGCTGGAACTTGACTTTGTTTCTAACCACAATTGACCCTTGAACAATGCAGGGATTAGGAGTACCAGCCCCCTTCCCTCTTCCCAGCAGTCAAAAATTCACTTGTAACTTTTTTTTTTTTCTTTTCTTTTCAAGATGGAGTCTTGCTCTGTCACCCAAGCTGGAGTGCAGTGGCTCGATCTCGGCTCACTGCAACCTCCGCCTCTTGGGTTCAAGCAATTCTCCTGTCTCAGCCTCCCAAACAGCTGGGATTACAGGCACACACCACCACATCCAGCTAATTTTTGTATTTTTAGTGGAGACAGAGTTTTGCCATGTTGGTCAGGCTGGTCTCAAATTCCTGATCTCAGGTGATCCGCCTGCCTCAGCCTCACAGTCCTGGGATTACAGGCATGAGCCACCACGTCCGGCCACATATAGCTTTTGACTCTCCAAAAACTTAACTACGGATAGCCTAGTGTTGACCAGACGTCTCGCCAAGAATATAAACGTCAATTAATACACATTTTTTATGTCATGTGTATCATATACTGTATTCTTACAATAAAATAAACCAGAGAAAATAAAATTTTATTAAGAAAACTGTAAGAAAGAGAGCCAGGCATCATGGCTCATGCCTGTAATCCTAGGACTTTGGGAGGTTGAGATGGGAAGATAGCTTCAGCTCAGGAGTTGGAGGCTGCAGTGAGCTAAGTTGCGCCACTGCACTCCAGTCTGGGTGACAGAGGAAAGGAAAAAAGAAGAAAGGAAAGAAAAGAAAGAAAGAAAGAAAGAGAGAAAGAGAAAAGAAGGAAGGAAGGAAGAAAAGAAGGAAGGAAGGAAGGGAGGGAGGGAAGGAGGGAGGAAGGAGAAGAAGAGGAAGAGGAAGAAGAGGAGGGAGGGGGAAGGAAGGAAAGAGAGAGAGAGAAAGGAAAGGAAAGGGAAGGAAAGGAAAGGAAAGGATAGGAAAGGAAAGGAAAGGATAGGAAAGGAAAGGAAAGGAAAGGAAAGGAAAGGAAAGGAAAGGAAAGGAAAGGAAAGGAAAAGGAAAGGAAAGGAAGGGAAAGGAAGGGAAGGGAAAGGAAGGAAAAGGAAGGGAAAGGAAGGGAAAGGAAAAGAAACGAAGGGAAGGGAAGGGAAGAGAAAGGAAAGGAAAAGAAAGGAAAGAAAAGGAGAGACATAAAGAAGATAAAATTTACTGTTCACTAAGTGAAAGTGGCTCATCATAAAAGTCTTCATCCTCATCTTCATCTTCATGTTGAGTAGGCTAAGGAGGAGGAGGAAGAGGAGGGGTTGGCTTTGCTGTCTCTGGGGTGGCAGAGGTGGAGGAAAATCCACATATAAGTGGACCCATGCAGTTCAAGCCCGTGTTGTTCAAGCCTCAACTATACTAGCAAGCAGTGCTATCTTCTTGTGGTGAACTGATTTCTCTATTATATTCCAGTTTTCACCTCTGCTAATTTTAAATGAGTAAGCACTGGACCAAGATACCAAAGACTGGGCCCCTCCTCTACAAGGCCAGGTCTTGCAGGGACCTAGAAGGGAAAGAGGGGGAGAGCCGGCTGCTGTCACTCTGGCAGGGCTGGTGAAAGATGTCCAGCTGCTGTCCCAGGCTAACACTAGAGAGAAATCACTCTAGACAGCCATCGCGGGGCCAGCCAGGGACAATCAAAAGGGCATGGTCTCAGCCAGTATACACTGCTATAAAAAACAAATGCCATAAACTGAGTAGCGTTTTTTTTTTGTTTTTTTGTTTTTTTGGTTTTTTTTTTTTTGAGATGGAGTCTCACTCTGTCGCCCAGGATGGAGTGCAGTGGCGTGATCTTGGCTCACTGCAACCTCTGCCTCCCAGGTTCAAGCGATTCTCCTGCCTCAGCCTCCCGAGTAGCTGGAATTACAGGTGCAAGCCACCACGCCCGGCTAATTTTTGTATTTTTAGTAGATACAGGGTTTCACCACGTTGGTCAGGCTGATCTTGGACTCCTGACCTTGTGATCCTCTCGCTTTGGCTTCCCAAAGTGCTATGATTACAGGCATGAGCCACCACGCCCGGCCAACTGAGTAGCTTATACACAGCAGAAATGTATTTCTCCCAGTTCTGGAAGCTGGAAGTCTGAGATGAGGGCGCCAGCATAGCTTCTCGTGAGGCCTCTCCTGGGCTGTGGATGGCCCTCCTCTTACTGTGTTCTCATGCGGCCCAGAGCAGAGGGGAGCAAACTGCCTCGGGACTCTTACAAGGGCACTAATGCTACCTTCCTGACCTCATCTAATCCTAATCACTCCCAAAGGCCCTGTCGAATTTTAGGGGGTACGGTTTCCAGAGATGAGTTTTAGGGAGACACAAACATTCAGTCTATAACAAAGGCTGCAGGAGCTTGGCAGTGTCCAGGCACAAATTATTCATTTAGTTATTGTTTTGGGCTGAATTGTGCCTCCTTTCCAAATTCATATGTTAAGTCCTAAACCATAATATCTCATAATATAACCATATAGTAGTTCCCCCTTGTCTGCAGTTTCACATTCTATAGTTTCCATTACCCATGGCCAACTGCAGTCCAAAAATATTAAATGGAAAGTTCCAGAAATAAACAATTCATACATTTTAAATTGCATTCCATTCTGAGTAGCATGATTAAATCTCATGCCGTCCCACTTGGTCCCACCCAGGATGTGAATCATCCCTTAATCCAGCATAGCCACTCTGTAGATACCCCATGCTGTTAGTCATTTAGGAGCCATCTTGGTTATCAGATTGACTGTTGTGGTATTACAGTGCTTGTGTCCAGATAATTCTTATTTTACTTCATAAGGGCCCCAAAGCACAAGAGTAGTGATGCTGGCATATTGTTAAAATTGTTCTATTTTATTATTAGCTACTGTTGTTAATCTCTTACTTATCATAGGTACACATGTATAGAAAAAAACATGGTAGATATATATACACACACACACACACATATATATCGTTTGGTACTATCAATGGTTTCAGGCATCCGCTGGGGCTCTTGGAATGTACCCCCACAGATAAAGGGAGGCTACTGTGTTTGAAAATAGGGCCTTTAAAGGGATAATAAAGTAAAAATGAGGTCATTAGCATGGACTTTAATCCAATATGACTGGTATCCTCATAAGAAGAGGAGATGAGGACACAGACACAAACAGAGGGAAGACCAGTTGAGGACACAAAGAGAAGACAGCCGTCTGCAAGCCAAGGAGAGAGAGGCCTGAAAAGGAACCAACCCTGTGGGTACCTTGATCTCAGATTTCCAGCCTCCAGAACTGTGAGGAAATCCATTTCTGTTGTTTAAACCACCCAGTCTATTAGTACTTTGTTATGGCAGCCCTAGCAAACTAACACAATGATCAAATCCTTATATAGAGTTTACCAGGTGCCAATCCGTCTTCTACGTACTTTGCAAATGTAACTTTATATATGCTCATGACAAACCTGTGAGCACTAGGATTAAACCCATTTTTAAGGATGGCAAAGTGAGGCATGAGAGATCAAGTGACTTGCCAAAGTCACCTAAGTGGTAACAGGTGAAGCTGGAACCAGGCTGTCCAGTGCCAGAGCACAGGCTCTTAACCACTTTGCTATGCTCCCTGCTTGGAGGAGGTGGGAAAATAGTTGATACTCAGGGTTCAGATGAAAACAGTGAGTAGTTGGGGAGGATGACAGAGAAGTTTGAGGGCACCTTGGTGGGTGATGCTGGAGAATCCTGGCAGGTTGGCAGCTATCCTGGGGACAGGATACATGGAGATAGGAGAGCATGAAAACACACGTTCAGGTAGCTGGGACAAAGCCACTGAGAAGGCTCACAGGGCCAGGCCCCAGCCTCATGTTGGACCTGCTGCTAGAGCAAAATCTGGGTTCCTAGATTGAGTCTGGAGAACTAGCACTTCCAGAAAAGAATTTGCAGTAGAGACTGTTTTATTAATAGTGGTTTTAGTACATTTTCTGTTGCTTGTAACAGAATATCTGGAACTAGGTTACTTATAAGAAATTACATTTATTTCTTACTATTCCAGAGGCTGGGAAGTACAAGGTTGAGGGGCCGCATCTGATGAGGGCCTTCTTGCTGGTGAGGACTCTCTCCAGAGTCCTGAGAGAGCTCAGGGCATCACATGGCGAGTGGCTGAGTATGTTAGCTCAGGTCTCTCTTCTCTTCTTACAAAGCCACTAGTCCTACTCTCATAACCCATTACTTTATTAATCATTAATTTATTAATTAATGGATTAATCTATTCTCAAGGGTAGAGTCCTCATGACCCAATCACCTTGAAAAGGCTCCATCTCTCAATAATCCCACACTGGGAATCAAGTTTCAACATGAGTTCTTAAGGGGACAAATATACACATCGTAGCAGAGACCACAGCAGAAGCCTAATCCTGCAAACCAGAACACACAATGGGCAGGAGAGCTCAGGCCCGGGAGGTCCAGGGCAGGAGCCTCATGAGCAGGAAAGGTGGTGGGCTGTGGTCAGAAGGAAATTGCCGATGCTTGACCAGGGTGACAGCCACTGTCTCCCACCTAGATTGACCTCATCAGCAGCGGTGGAGACAAACCTTTCCAGTGGGGCCAAGGTTACTTGAGCACAAGTTGGATTAGTAACAAGGTTGCTGACCACATGAGACTCTAGAAGCCCAACTCTGGCATGCTGAAGGATCAGGAGCAGGGAAGAGTGGGAGAAACTCTTCTTATAAAGCCACCAGTCCGGCCAGGCGCAGTGGCTCACACCTGTAATCCCAGCACTTTGGGATGCTGAGATGGGCAGATTACCTGAGGTCAGGAGTTTCAGACCAGCTTGGCCAACATGGCAAAACCCCATCTAAAATACAAAAATAAATACAAAAATACAAAAATTAGCTGGGTGCGGTGGCATGTGCCCGTAATCCCAGCTATTTGGCAGGCAGAAGCAGGAGAATGGGTTGAACCCAGGAAGCAGAGCACTCCAGCCTGGGCAACAGAGTGAGACTCTGTCTCAAAAAAAAAAAACAAAACCAAAAGAGCCACCAGTCCACTCTCACGATAGCAGTCCTGCATCCTCGGGGGGATGTCCCTATGCCTGAGAAAGAAGGGGGACCTATGTGTATTAATTTTCCTGAAACTTGTTGCTAAGACCAGACGCAATTCCACTGATAGAGAAAGGCCTGGAAAAGGTTTACTACAGCAAGGGAGAGAATTCCCAGAGGCAAAGAAGGTACTTATTGACATCAGAGCATCTTGAGGGAGAAGGAGTCTCAGTGGCCATTGAGTTCTGCCCTTTCAATCCAGGAAAGGAGTTTCCAGTTCCTTTGAAAACCATTGTCTTCTTAAATTTTGTCATGTGGTATTTTGTAAACATCATCAAAGCAGACTATCACTTGTTTCTGAAGAGAGCAACCCTTTGAAGAGATGAACTTCTAAGCTTCTCGGATGAAGAATTCTCATATAAACTCATCCTGGCTGCAGAACCTGTGATGGTTTTGTGATCAATTGTGCATTAATAACATTTTCCCTTTCTGTCATTTAAATGCTGGTAAAGTTAGATGAAGATATATGTATTCTGACCAGGTGCAGTGGCTCATACCTGTAACTCCAGCACTTTGGGAAGCCAAGATGGGAGGATCATTTGAGCCCAAGAGTTCAAGAACAGCCCGGGCAACAAAAGGAGACACCATCTTCTCAAAAAAATTTTTTTGTAATAGCCACAGGCCCGGCACAGTGGTTTACGCCTATAATACCAGCACTTTGGGAGGCTGAGGTGGGTGGATCACTTCAGGTCAGGAGTTCAAGACGAGTCTGGCCAACATGGTGAAATCCCATATATACTAAAAACACAAAACTTAGCCAGGCATGGTGGCACCCGCCTGTAATCCCAGCTAGTTGGGAGGCTGAGGCAGAAGACTCCCTTGAACCCAGGAGGTGAAAGTTGCAGTGAGCTGAGATTGTGCCACTGCACTCCAGTCCCAGGGACTGAGATAGACTCCGTCTTAGAAAAGGAGAAAATAACCAGGCATGATGGCATGTGCTTACAGTCGCAGCTACTTGGGAGGCTGAGGCGGGAGGATCACTTGAGCCCAGGAGTCTGAGGCTGCAGTGAGCCATGACTGTGCCACTACACTCCAGCCTGGACACCAGAGCAAGACCCTGTCTCAAAAAAATAAAAATTCAAAAAAATACATATATTCCAATAATCATGAATCTATTTTATCAGTAAATAAAGGCCCCCAAACCTATTGAGAGTAAATGAACTCATTTAAGAGAATATTGAGCTTAAGCTTTGCCATTATATTTAAATACACATAAGTGATCAATTCATTCATGATCAGATTGAGTCATATATTTATAATATATATTATATTTTTAGCACTCAGATGACAGCAATATATTACCAAGAGTTTATTTGCTCACCAAGGTATTAACTTGCCTATAATTCATGTGAATTTGGGACACATGTTTTACTTCGACACAGCTATTTAGATTTTTTAGAACATATTTGTTTACTGAACCACCAAATGCTGTAATAAACTATCCTTACAGTCTTTGCCTTAATTGGGAGAAAAATAATAGAAATCTCAAAGAAGAAATTCTAACACCCAGTCAAATGACATATATATAAAAAAAGTAATCAGTGCTAGATTTAGAAGAATTCTAATTTTATAACATATGTGTCACCAGTGTCTGCCTTATAAACAACATAAGACCACACATTTCCTATCAGTTATGAGCTGGTTGTTTGAAGACTAATCTAGCTAAGTAATTTTTTTTTTAAGTTTATTATTGGCTCATGTCTGTAATCCCAGTACTTTGGGAGGCTGAGGCGGGCAGATCACCTGAGGTCAGGAGTCTGTGACCAGCCTGGCCAACATGGTGAAACCCCGTCTCTACTAAAAATACAAAAATTAGCTGGACGTCATGGCAGACGCCTGTAATCCCAGCTACTTGGGAGGCTGAGGCAGGAGAATCGCTCGAACCTGGGAGGTGGAGGTTGCAGTGAGCTGAGATTGTGCCACTGCATTCCAGCCTGGGCGACACAGCAAGGCTACCTCTCAAAAAATAAAAAAATAAAAAACAAGTTTATTGCCAAGGCACGTGCTAGACCTGGCTGGTCCTGTGTTTGAAGCTATGTTAGAATGGGGCACAGGAAACAAAAAGGCACTGGACCTTGTAAAATGAGGGAAATACTAAGAGCAGCTCACAAGCACGAAGTATTTACCATGCACAATGAACTGTCACGAAATTCTCCACAAGGTAAGTACTATTATTGCTCCCATTTTATAGATGAGGAAACTGAGCTTGATGTGCTGGTAAATGTAATGCCCAGGTTGGGGAAAGGGGCAGGCACTGATTTGCAGCATTTGCCAATTTCCATGGTGTAAATGCTCCCAGTCAAAGCCAATTTTAAGCTACCAACGTAACACCAGCAGGCTTGCAACATTCCTGATGTCGGTTTGATTCCCTAGCCAAACAAGTCACTTGCTCAAGTTCCTAGTCACACAATTAGTAAATGCTGCCAATCAAAGTCAATTTCAAGCTAATCAGTAAATTCTCCCAACCAAAGCCACTTTCAAGCTACCAAGATAACATCTGCAGGCTTGCAACATTCCTGATGTTGACTTGATTTGCTAGCCCATCAATCCACTTGCTCAAGTTCCTAGTCACACAATCCGTAAATGGAGAAAACTGATTTGAACCCAGAAAGTCTGATTCAGAGCCTGTGTTCTCAACCACTGTCATCTGTTTTTAGGAAGAATAATCCACGAGGGGAAAAAGAACAGAAAGGAGACCCCAGCACTCCCAGGGCTCACCTGAGCAAGAGTAACTGGGTCAGGGCTAGATCAGAGTCGACTGCTTTAACTGAAGGCTTAAGTAAGAAAAGGAAAGGAAAAGGCAAATCGTGTAATATCATGAACTCTACGCAAAAGAAAAATTGACAAATTCGACAGCTCTTAAGTTTGAGGAGATGCTATATCTTTTGTTTCTGGTTTTTTGTTTGTTTGTTTGTTTGTTTGTTGTTTTTTGAGATGGAGTCTCACTCTGTTGCCCAGGCTGGAGTGCAGTGGCACAGTCGTGACTCATTGCAACCTCCGCCTCCCGAGTTCAAGCGATTCTCCTGCCTCAGCTTCTCAAGTAGCTGGGATTACAGGTACGCACCACCCCGCCCCCAGCTAATTTTTGTATTTTTAGTGGAGATGGGGTTTTACCATGTTGGCCAGGCTGGTCTTGAACTCCTTACCAAAAGTGATCCACCTGCCTTGGCCTCCCAAAGTGCTGATATTATAGGCTTGAGCTACCACGCCTGGCCTGTTTCGGATTTTCTAATAAAAATACCCTGTTCCTGAGAGATCCTTAGGTTGTGGGGCAGACAATTAAGCTATCTTTACTTGGAAGTGACCCAAATTCCTTTAACCTCTCAGAAATGGAGCACAATCAGGAACAGCAGTACTCTGCAAACACAGGCCAGGGCAGGGGAGGTCAGTGTTCTGGAACTTTCTTCATGGCTAATCCTCATTCCTCTTCATAGCTATCAGCAGGGTTTTTTGTTTTGGTTAGGTGTTTTGTTTTGTTTTGAGACAGCGTCTCACTCTGTTGCCTAGGCTGGAGTATAGTGGCACAATCTCAGCTCACTGCAACCTCCACCTCTGGGGTTCAAGCGATTCTCCTGCCTCAGCTTCCCGAGTAGCTGGGATTACAGGCGTGCACCACCACACCCAGCTAATTTTTGTATTTTTAGTAGAGACGGGGTTTCACCATGTTGGCCAGGCTGGTCTTGAACTTCCGACCTCAAGTGATCTGCCTACCTTGGCCTCCCAAAGTGCTAGGATTACAGGCGTGAGCCACTGCACCCAGCCCATGTCAGCAGTTTTATGGAATACTTTGGGAGGCATAAAAAGCATTGTTTCCCCCAAATAAACTTATGAAGTTCAGACATTTACCACATTTTTATTTATTGTCTACTATGAGGGCACCTTGGCACTCACCAGCAAGGACAGGCATAATTCCTTTATGTGAGTTTCAGGGTGAAGACTGGCAAGCCTATAGGGAGAGTGTGGTCAGGGCTGTCCTAGGAGTGGGGTGTAGGGGACCAATGGGCATGTGTAGGAGATCAGCATCCACACTGCAAGGAGTTAGGAGATGAGGTTTTCTAAACTGAGACCCAGAAGGGGATTCAGGTTTCATGAGGCCTCAGACTTATCCAACCCTAAGAAAATGAATACCAGATTACCAAATTGGGTGTAAGGGTTTGGCACAGACCCTGAAGTTTGAACTTCATTAGCTTCATGGTAAATGCTCCATTTCTGCTAAGACCTGAAAAATAAGTAGGAATTAGCCAGGCTAAAGAGCTGTAGGAGCAGAGAGCAGGCAAAGGACTTGATCCACACAAAAACAAGAGAGCGCTATTTCCCACCTGCAACATGGGAGTTCGGCTGGCAGAAGTGGAGTGGAGTTCTGGTCACCTCAAAGGCAACCCTCTGAGCAAGGTAGGCTGGGCCAAGACAGGAGCCCAAAGAGGCTCTGCAAGGATGCAAAAGGAAGATCCAAAGGACTTCAAAACAGAGAAATGGAGAAAACAGGAGGTAGAAGCTAGTCTTCAACCCAGGGAACTGTTAAACCAAGATCCCTTTTATAAGGATTCTAGAGACCTGTGACAGCAAAGTGAGCCATGAAGATTATTATTGTAGGCTGGGCATGGTGGCTCACGCCTGTAATCCCAGCACTTCGGGAGGCCGAGGTGGGCGGATCACCTGAAGGCAGGAGTTCAAGACCAGCCTGGCCAACATGGTGAAACCCCATCTCTACTAAAAATACAAAAATTAGCTGGGCATGGTGGCAAGTGCCTGTAGTCCCAGCTACTCAGGAGGCTGAGGCAGGAGAATCACTTGAACCCAGGAGGCAGAGGTTGTAGTGAGCTGAGATCGTGCCAATGCACTCCAACCTGGGTGACAGGAGAGAGACTCTGTCTTAAAAAAAAAAAAAAAATTACTATTGTAATCAGCACAATGTATTATAATACTGAGATTTTCTCTTTTTGACCATGACCCACAAAAAGAAAAACATTTTATTCCACAACTGAGGACCTCCATACAAAAGTTTCAGAAAGCGTCATTACCTCTACTATGTGCAAGGTGCCCTGAAGTTTCTGCGCTGTTCTATTCCCCTTGTTGAATGCCGGGCACGGTGCACCAAATTGCTTTCACATGCACCGAAAAATCCTGACCTGCAGTTTGGAAACCACTTTTGCATAATGTATGATTATGATATCTGGCTGCCTTTGAATTCTCCAGAATCTTATTTACACCTAAAGCACTAGTGGCCAATGTAGGTTTTGCTGGAGATTTTACAAGGGTGATGGAAGAGGGTTTTATATCACTCACAGTTTTATAAGTTCCCTTAGACATGTCTGCCCCCACCAACTGAGGGTGCTCCTCCACTCCACCCCACCCCACTACAGGGCCGGATCCCTTCTGCCCTCCCTCCCTGCCTCCCAGGAACAGATGCATTCCTTTTCATAATTCACACAGTATAATTGGTTTCTTTCAGCACAATGCACCAATTATTTAACAAGTCGTGGAGCCCTAGCTTCAGAAAGGGAATATCAAAACATTCATCCAACAAAACTGCCTCTTGCAACCTGCTAAAAATTAAGATTTCTTCCATATCGTTAAATATATCTATTTCACCTACTGGACTGTGAACGACTTGAGAATAGGGACTTGAGGTACTCAGTAGATGTTGAATCAATATACATGAACGAGTTCATCAGTGAGGTGGGTGGTATCCCCATTTTACAATGAGGAAACACAGCTCACAGAGATGTGATTAGAACTGCTCAACCAGTGAGCTGAGAACCAGCCTTCAAATGCAAGCCCATGCAAGCAGGATTCCTTTAAACCAGACACCCAAACAGGTTCTTTCGTGTGTCCCTGAAGAACCCCCAGAAATGGACCAATGATGGGGAAAGAGCAGCATGGATCTTACCAGTTCTGAGGGGCGTGTTATAGTTTATGTGTTTGCTATCTTAGACTAAGCCAAAGCAAAAAGGTCTTCAGAAAGGATTAACCAAAAGCCCTTCAATTCTATTTCCATTTGATGGGTAAGGGCATTGGGGATATCTCATCTGTAAGATAACTTTTTAAAATTTAATGAGTGTCCTTGGTTACTACAGAAACAAGTGTGTTGATCCTTTTCCAAGTGAGGTTGCTATAGTTTACATCTGAATGAGAATGACATGACGGTAAGATATTAAGTGTATCTTGGCATTTATAGCCGACTTACACAAACATATAAAGACCTACATCAAATATACTGCAAGTTTATAAAACCAAAAGTTCGTAATAGTGCAAAAATGTGTTTGGAACTGTTGAGTTAGGCCATCATACAGAATCTACTTTTCGCTTTTCATGATGCTCGGTGGTTTAGCAGACTAATGAGTTAGGTATATGGGCTGAAATTATACAGAGAAAATGTACAATTCCAGAATAGATCACACAGCAACATGCAGCTGTATTAAAGTACATTTGCGGCCAGGCACTACGGTTCACGCCCATAATCTCAGCACTTTGGGAGGCCGAGGAGGGCAGATCACTTGAGGTCAGGATTTCGAGACCAGCCTGGCTAACATGGTGAAATCCCTGTCTCCACTGAAAATACAAAAATTAGCCCCAGGCCTGGTGGCCCACACCTGTAATTTGGTTACTCAGGAGGCTGAGGCAGGAGAAACACTTGAACCCGGGAAGCGGAGGTTGCAGTGAGCCGAAATCGTGCCACTGCACTCCAGCCTGGGCAACAGAGTGAGACTCCATCTCAAAAAACAAAACAAAAAATAAATAAATGAAGTACATTGAGCTGAACCATTCAGAAGAGTTGCTTGTTACTTATGTGACATGGCCGTTCTGCCTTCTGTCTTCTCTCAAAGTAGTTTCATACTCTATTAATCTCATCTCAGATGATTACCACAACGGAAAAGAGCCTAAAGTTAAGAGCTGGATAAAACATTGAAGTAACTATTTAACTGCTCTGAATTCCTTCAAAGTCACAGAATTGTTCCTATGACACTTTATTCCCCACTCTAATTTACACTGTAAAAACTCACCATGATGAAAGATAGTATGTGAACCTGGAAATGCTGTTTCACCTGGAAATGCTGTTTCTAGGTATAACTGGAAAGAAAGCTTTGTGTGCACATGGCAGTGGACACGAAAATAAGTATATAGAACTGTTAGTGTGAACAGTGGAAATACCTCAAAGGAGCAGCAAGCCCAGGTTTAGGACATAGATTCTGATGTGACAAGTGAGCTGGGTTGGAGTCCTGTTCCACCGCTTACTAGCTGTGTCACCTTGAGTGGGTAACTTAGCTTCTCTGTGTCTGTTTCCTCATCTGTAAAATAATAAGGGCAAAACTACTACCTGTTATAAAGATACGTGAATGAGAATTTGTAAAGCACTTAAATTGAGCCTAGAGGATAAAAAATATACATGTTCATCGGTAGAAGAATGCAAAAATCAACTGTGACCCATTAATCCAATGGTGCAATCTCACCTTAGATGGTGGTTAAAAGGAACCCATTAGGTCTACATATATCAAATAGGACAAGTATCAGAAATATAATGTTGAGTGAGAAGACCAAGTATGTAGAACAATATATATAAAGTATGCTATTCAGGTGAATTTAAAAAATAATAATACTACATATAATTATCTCTCTATAGAGATAGATAGATATATTTTTTATTTATTTTTATTTTTTTGAGACAGAGTCTCACTCTGTCACCCAGGCCAGAGTGCAGTGGCGTGATCTTGGCTCACTGCAACCTCTGCCTCCCGGGTTTAAGTGACTCTCCTGCCTCAGCCTCCCAAGTAGCTGGGACTACAAGCTCCCACCACCATGCCCCGCTAATTTTTGTATTTTTAGTAGAGACAGGGTTTCACCATGTTGGCCAGGCCAATCTTGAAGTCCTGACCTCAAGTGATCCACCTGCCTCGGCCTCCCAGAGTGCTGCGATTATAGGCATAAACCCCCACGCTCAGCCGATACTACATATTGTTCGCATAGGTGTAGGTACATGTATACATATATGTATGTATATGTTTTTACTTTTTATTACTTCAATTTTTAGATTCAGGGATACATATGCAGGTCTGTTACATGGGTAGAGTGCATGATGCTGAGAACAGGTATTGGCTCGACAGCCAGAATATTTTGCTTTGCTGTTTAGATATTGGGACAATAGCTAGGATAACAATAGAGAAGACCAGGGCTGGTACTCCTCCTAGTTTATTGGAAATAGAGCATAGAATTGCATAGGCAAATAAAAAGTCTCATTCTGGCTTAATGTGGGGTGGTGTGTTGAGGGGGTTTGCCACAGTGTCATTACCTGGGTCTCCTAGTCAGTCAGGTGAAATAGAAGGAATATAAGTAGTAATAGTAGAAGGAGAATTAGACTCAAAATTTTTTGATTGTGTAGTAGGGACGGAATGGAATTTTGTCAGAATCTGGTGAAACTCCTGACAGGATCCTGTCTCGGGAAGAAATAGAAGGTAGATGGTTACCAGGTCCATGATAATGAAAGGTAAGATGAAGCGGCAGGTAAAGAATGGTGTGAAGGTGGCTTTGTCAACTGAAAAGCCTCTTCAGTTTTATTGCACCAGGCTGTTGTCAATGTGTGGAACAGATGACAGTAGGTTTGTAATTACTGTTGCCTCTCAAAAAGATATTTGTCCTCATGGTAGGACACAACCTATAAATGCTGTTGCTATCACTGTAAATAGTAACATAACACTGATGTTTCTGGCTTCTAGGAAAGTGTAGGACCTGTAATACAAACCTTGTCCTACATGTAGAAAGCAGCAGATGAAAAATATCGATGCCCCGCTGGCATATAAATATCGGCTAATTCAGCCATAATGCAGATCTCAGCAGATATGTGTGGCAGAGAAAGATGCAGGTGTTATATGTGATGTACAGTGTATAGTTAGAAAGGGTCCCATGATGATTGTAGGCAAAGACACCTAAAAGTGAGCTGAAATTTCATCACACAGAAAAATTTGATGGTGCCAGCAGGTCAATGATATGGTTTGGCTCCACGTCTCCACCCAAATCTCATCTTGTAGCTCCCATAATTCCCACGTGTTGTGGGAGGGGCCTGGTGGGAGATAACTGAATCACGGGGATGGGTCTTTCCCGTGCCGTTTTCATGATAGTGAATGGGTCCAGATACCCCAAATCATCTCTCTCAAGTTCAAAGCTCCACAAATCTCTAGGGCAGGGGCAAAATGCTGCCAGTCTCTTTGCTAAAACATAACTACAGTCACCTTTGCTCCACTTTCCAACAATTTCCTCATCTCTGTCTGACACCAGTTCAGCCTGGATTTCATTGTCCATATCATTATCAGCATTTTGGTCAAAGCCATTCAACAAGTCTCTAGGGAGTTCCAAACTTTCCCACACCTTCCTGTCTTCTTCTGAGCCCTCCAAACTGTTCCAACCTCTGCCTGTTACCCAGTTCCAAACTCACTTCCACATTTTCAGGTATCTTTCCAGCAGCACCCCACTTCTGGTACCAATTTACAGTATTAATCTGTTTTCATGCTGCTGATAAAGACATATCCGAGACTGGGCAATTTACAAAAGAAAGAGGTTTATGGCTGGGCATGGTGGCTCACCCCTGCAACCCCAGCACTTCGGGAGGCTGAAGCAGGTGGATCACCTGAGGTCAGGAGTTCAAGACCAGCTTGACCAACATGGAGAAATCCCATCTCTACTAAAAACACAAAAATTAGCCAGGTGTGGTGGATCAGAACTGTAATCCCATCTACTCAGGAGACTGAGGCAGGAGAATTGCTTGAACCCAGGAGGCGGAGGTTGTAGTGAGCCAAGATCATATCATTGCACTCTAGCCTGGGCAACAAGAGCAAAACTTCATCTCAAAAAAAAAAAAAAAAAAAAAAAAAAAAGAGGTTTATTGGACGAATACATTCAGTAAACAAGTAATTAGCAATTTTTATTAGAGGGTGCCTATTTTGGATATTGGTTAGTAACGTCATTATAGTTGAAGTACAATAATGAACGATTTTTCACGTCATTAGTCTTGCGCGGTTAAATTCCATTTGAGAATCATGACATATACCGTATTTTTATTCAGTGCAACTTTTGGGAGGTTTGGGAGTGCTAATGAGTCTGTCAGCTATGTAATATTACGCATCTTGATAAATGGACACACACACACAAACATGGTTAAGGTAGACAACTCAGAGGGAGGAAGGAAGAGAAGGGAACAGAATCAGGAAGAAGAAAAAAGAAAATGTCAACTGTATCTGCTTTATTTTATTTATCTTAACAACATCAAAGTTAACATCCCCTGAACAGGGGCTTTAATACTTATGTGAGCAGAGCCCTGCGGTACTTCGGGGTTATCCTGAATCTGAGTAGCTCCACCTTTATCTGTGTTACATACTGCCACACCACCTAATGTCGTCATCCCCCAAACCACTGCCTTAGCGTGGCAGGCATTGTGTGTGTCCTTTTCACCATTAGATCCCAGGGCCTGCCCCAGTATCTGGTCCCAGCAGGTACTTAACAATCATTCGTTGAATTAAATGTTTTTTGTTGTTGTTGAGACGGAGTCTCGCTCTGTCGCCCAGGCTGGAGTGCAATGGGGGGATCTCAGCTCACTGCAGACTCCTCGCCTCCCGAGTTCAAGTGATTCTCCCACTTCAGCCTCCCAGGTAGCTGGGATTATGGCTGCCCTTCACCACACCTGGCTAATTTTTGTATTTTTAGTAGAGATGGGGTTTCACCATGTTGGCCAGGCTGATCTTGAAATCTTGACCTCACATGAGCCGCCCACCTCGGCCTCCCAAAGTGCTGGATTACAGGCATGAGGCACCGTGCCCGGCCAAATTTAAAACCAGAATATTTTAATAAAATGTTTAAACAATTTGAATGCCAAGATATTATAAAGTCATAATATAATGATGTTGAAAGATGTGATAATCTGCACAACCATGTGAGAAAAGCTATGAGTTAGCTATTCGTGATTGATCAGTCACCGAGGTTGTGGGGGCAGGGTTCGAAATAAGGGCATCTTGGCATAATGGATTTTCAGCCATTTCGGGGACATGAGATGAAGTGCTGAGTACGGAAGTGCAAATATAATGGAGGTGTAATTAAGTCAATTCTGAACCACAAATGCAAAATTACATCAAGGTTATACTATAGACTTAGACATAGGTTATGAATTCAGATTCAAATATCTCATTCCCACTGCAACCTTCCATCCTTCTAGCTTGTCTCTTGCATTATTCACCCCTCATCTTCATCCTCTCAAAGGGCTTCAGCACACTGACTCCTCTTCTTCCTCCTGCACACGCAGCCATTTCTTTTTCTCATTTCTCTCCCTAATCCAGTTAGTCTAGGACTCATCATTTCAACCTCCCTCTTGCCTATCAGAGCTTAATGTTCTTTCTCACTCCCTGTGCTGGTGAGCTGGGCTTGAAGTCTTCGTAAAACATTCTACCTTTTTCTCTCAGGATCTAGAACTTATGTTCAACTCTCAAACTTACCTTCCAGGTCATACGTCCTCTTCGAAGCCTTCCTTTACATTCCCAGACCCCATGGGTTCCAATAGCACCCGGATTTACTTTGATCATAGTGCTGATCATGCTGTCTTGTGAGCCACCCCCCATTAGTCTTGGCTTCCTTAGTCTTTCCTGTTGCATAGCAGATGCTCTGGGCAACATTTGTGGGCAAGGAAACGGGAGAGGCAGGCCTAGGCGTGCAGACTTCTTTCTCTTCGGCCTCACCATGGTCCTGTTTGCCTTTAGAGAACCAAAATCTCCTTTGAGCAGAAGACGGAAGACTCCCCCAAGCCTGGCCTTATCCCCCCAAGCCTGTGGGCAGCTCAAGAGAAATTCAAGTAGAGAAATGCCGATGTGGCTCCTTCCCTCCTCCCACCAAACCCTTGGTCTGGTCCAAAAATGGCCTGGCTTGCACCTTCCAGACGCTCATTTTTTCCTTTGAGTCATATCAGAGAGTAAAACAAGGGATCAGGGAGGAGCCTTAATGTCCTCCCTGAGGCCAATCAAGAAAATCTGTGTGAGTCTATTAATTTGTAGTTCAAGGCTGGGCACGGTGGCTCACACCTGCAATCCCAGCCTTTGGGAGGTCAAGACAGGAGGATTGCTTGAGACCAGAAGTTCAAAGACCAGCCTGAGCAACAAAGCAAGACCCCATCTCTACAAAAAAAATAAACAATTAGCCAGTTGTGGTGGCACGCACCTGTAGTACCAGCTGCTTGGGAGGCTGAGGTGGGAGGATCACTTGAGCCCAGGAGGTCGAAGTTGCAGTGAGCTGGGATTGCACCACCACAAGCCTGGGTGACGGAGCGATACTGTCTCAAAAGAAAAACAAAAAAAATGTATGTAGCTCACAGTTCTCAGGAACCAGGTATGCACCCTCTGCCTCTTTGTAAATGTCATGCAATAAATGTGTTACAGCAGAGAAGTTATTTTCATCGTCATTTATTTTGTCTGACATTCCAGAGCCTGCCATACTTGTTGACCCTTACTGTCCCAGCCACTCTGTTCTCTGGCCCTTCTGACTGCATGCTCCTCTCCATTGCCCCCTCAGCTCACAGGATGCCAGTTTCTTGCATTTTATTAGCCTGGCCTTAACCTAGCACAGTACCCTACCATAAGGTCAGGGAGTTATGTTTGCTTCTCTGCGAAATTGTGTGTCATCCCCAATCCTTCCCGGTCCCTGTATCCATGCCCTTTGCCATGTGATTTTGCAGCACCTCCTGCTGGAGGTGCACCACTCGATATTGAGCTCGGCCTATGAGTGGAGGTAACACCATCTGCTGCTGAGCCTGGGCCTTATGAGGCCATATGCTTTTGCTCAACCCTCCTGTGTGTCTGCCTCTCCCATGAGAAGGACTTGCCCCAGGTAGGAACTGTCCCTTCTACATGGACCTGAGAATGAGATAAGACAGAGGCACCCCAGCCAACCCGCAGTCTATATCAAGAGTCACCCCAGCCAATCCCAGATGCATGATCCAGAATGAACACTGAGGCCAGCACCCATGGCTCACATCTATCATCCAAGCGCTTTGAGAGGCCGAAGTGGGAGGATTGTTTGAAGCCAGGAGTTCCAGACCAGTCTGGGCAACATAGGAAACCTCGTCTCTAAAACAAACAAAAACACTAGCCTGGCATGGTGGCGTGCCCGTTGTCTTAGCTAATCAGGAGGCAGAAGGGGGAAGATCACTTAAATCCAGAAGTTCAAGTGTGCAGTGAGCTATGACCATACCACTGAACTCCACGCTCCAACCTGGGCAGCACAGTGAGACTCTGCCTCGAAAAAAATCAGTGCTGAGTGTTGGCCCTGAGTTTTCATGTGGTTTGTGACACAGCAGTAGCTAATAACCCTCTTTACATTCTTCATTCCTCCCCCTCACAGAGAGGGGAGACTAACACTTTCTCTAGATGGAGTCTCGCTCTGTCACCCAGGCTGGAGTGCAATGGCACAATCTCGGCTCACTGCAACCTCTACCTCCTGGGTTCAAGTGATTCTTCTGCCTCAGCCTCCCGAGTAGCTGGGATTACAGGCATGCACCACCACGCCCGGCTAATTTTTTTGTATTTTTAGTAGTGATGGGGTTTCACCATGTTGGCCAGGTTGGTCTCAAACTCCTGACTCGTGATCTGTCTGCCTCGGCCTCCCAAAGTGCTGGGATTACAGGCATGAGCCACCGTGCCCAGCTGAGACTAACATTTTCTAAGGACTGACTAATGCTTAGTACTTTCACATATGGCGTTAGATTTAATTTTTTTTTTTTCATCCTATGGGGTAGTCATTATTTTTCACATTCTGCAGACAAGGAAGCTAAGGCTCAGGGAAATTAGGTAGCTTATCTAAAGTCAAAATTTTAGTAAGTGACAGAGTTAGGATTCCAAAGCAAGTCTTCTGGCTTTTTGCAAAACCCCATTTTCACTGCTAAATACCTTATAAAGACTAGACATATTCTCTGGGGTATCCAATTGCCATCTCCACTGAAGATAATTATAGTTTTTGTTTCCAAACACTAGTTCATCAGGGGAAAGAGACATTCACCTCATTGTGTATAAACCAGGAGGAAAAACTGTTTATTAGTGTGTATGAGTAGGATCTAGCCCTGTCATCACAGAGGAAATGCCCCATGATACTTATATCAATATGAATGATGAACCCTATGCATAATCAGCTATTTGGAATTACCCCTTTATCTTTAAGATCAAAATATCCTGTCCTCTAACTCAGAATGGCTCTAAGCTTTTCTTGCTGAATTAATGTAGCATCATTTTGAAAACATAATGCCATCCTCTCTGATAGCATTTGATATTAATTTCTTATAAAACAGGCTCTGCAATTTGGCACAAGACTTCTCTGCAAACAGTCTAAAACTTCTCTGCAAAGTCTAAAAGCTTTGGAGGAATTTTAATGGTGTATCTTGGGCCAATATAAAAACTATGTGGATTGTTAAAGAGAAGACAAACATGTGAGAGCAACTTTTCTTTTTCTTTGATCTAAAAGCAAGATCACATCTCAATACACAGAATGAACAAGGGGAACAAGATTTAAAAATCAGAGGACAGGAGGGTACGAAGAAATCTCTTTCTGTGTGCATAAACTCAAATCACCCTATCAAGTTGTGAAAAAAAAATATTAAGGAACAATCATTTTAGAAAGCTTTCAGATGAGCCAAAGTGGAAAGTCTAGATCTGTCCTTAAAAGGGAGTTAGTATATACTCAAAGTAGGACTGGGGTGATTGAAGGTAATTAAGCACTAATGAGAAAGGGACCAAATTTTAGTTAGGATTTTAAACATTTGCTCATTAGAACAACCTCTTTAATTTTTTTTTTTTTTTTTTTTTTTTTTTTTTGAGACAGAGTCTCACACTGTTGCCCAGGTTGGAGTGCAATGGTGCGATCTCGGTTCACTGCAACCTCTGCCTCCTTGGTTCAAGCAATTCTCCTGCCTCAGCCTCCCAAGTAGCTGGGATTACAGGTACCCACCACCACACCTGGCTAACTTTTTGTATTTTTAGTAAAGACGGGATTTCACTATGTTGGCCAGGCTGGTCTTGAACTCCCGACCTTGCAATCCACCCTCCTCAGCCTCCCAAGGTGCTGGGATTACGGCCACCTATTTCATTTTTTAAGAGTGTCTCTTTTAAACATGATTCACTTTATGGAATCCTACCGCCCACTCCAATATGGAAAGCTCCTTTTGTCCATGTCACAGGGTGAATTACTTCATCGTATTGAATATACTGAGTGTCCCAAGAGGTTTTCCTTCCCAGTGATATGGCTGCTTTCTTCCTTGATTACTGTCGATTATTTCTGCTCCTTTGAATTGACCTCTTTGCTTTCAATACACCTCATCTTAATTCATTTTACACACAGTTACTGGTCATTCTTGGTTTTATTGTCATCAAGCGTCCTGTTAGGTGTGCAAGAGCTCTATGTGACAGCCTTTACTGTAATCAGCCCCTGGGGCAGAATGCAAACAAATCGACATTTCCCTATCTACCCATGAAACTGAGCCAGATGGAGGGGTTGTGTGGCTGCCAGTCAGATGCATTAAGGCACCAGGGGCAGGTGTTTCAAATGTGAGCTACGCATGGGAAGGGCCCAAGAGCAGTCTCTGAAAGCAGAACAAGTTGATGGAGCCTGCTGGAGGGGAAGGGATAGCAGTGATTACTTATTTAGCAATGAGGTCTGCTGAGCAACACTGGGAGGCTAGCTTATTGTTAATTTTTGTTTGTTTTACTATAATTATTTATAATTTTAGTGAATTGTAAGTAACTTGCCAAAGTAAATAATTATAAAAATGCAAATCTGGGTTTTGAGCTTAAATTTGTCTGCTGGACCTACAGAGAGTAATTTGGTTCTGTTCTTCCTCTTACAAAGATTTCTGATTTTTAAATGTTATGACATGAGATTCTGCCAAGATTGCCTGAATAATGTGTGCTCTTTCATTTTGCCGTTCTGAACTTCTAAAATTTTAGCTCTTTGGACACCTGAAGTAGTCTTTAGGTTTCTTTTTAAAAAGAAATTACGTGGTAATGCCTGCAAACCTGCCAGTTACTCTTTTCAGGAGGAAACCTACTTGTGTTTGTTCTTTGAGTACCTTCCGCCACCAGAATGGAAGCTCCATGAAGACAAGAACCAAGCTTATTTTGTTCTCATTTGTAACCTTGATGGTTCCAGGCATGCATAGACAGAGTAAATGTTTGTTGAAAGAATGAATGAGTGAATGCTATACAACTTGAGCAAATTTTTGCAATAGGTAAACCTCGTTTCCATGGTGATATCATACCCATTTTTTTCACTTCTACAGGTCTTAATCATTTCCAGCACCCACCTCCTGTGAACTCTCCTCCCCATACTCCTCTCTTTATATTTCTCAAACTCACTACAAACTTTAGCCATTGAAATGTACAAGAACCAAGGAGTCAACCAGCTAATGAACAAATTAGTCTGTGATACTGGCGGAAAGCCAGGACTTCCCTTAGTAGTAAGAGCATTTTAGGAAGTCTTATAGAGACAATGAATGCTTCTCATTTGTGATTTCATCAGTGACTCTAGTTTTGACAATGGCTGGCCGGAGGATATTTTTCAGCTGCTATAATCTACTGTAATGTACCAAATCACCTATATGGAGTAGACCTCTTCCAGGACTGAGGCCACATTCCATGATATTTGGTATGATTGATATTGTGGATTACTTTTAGCGTTTGCTTTATGCTAACAAAGAGAGAAAGAGGAAGCAAAGAAAGTAACCGAGTTCATTAAATGAAAAAGGCAGAGGACTCTCAAGGGAAGGAATTTGAATTCTAGCACTTATCCAAACATGCAAAGAACCCCCTCTGTCCCCAAATTCCCTTGTAGGAAAACTGCTCTCTGTGTCAAGCAGTGCCTAGAATAGTGAATCTGAGACATAAAGTTGAAGAATTACTGAATTAAGGTATGTCCAAGGCTTTTTTGGTTTTGCTGTTTTAAAGCAATTATTAAAATTAATATTTTTCCTTAATCATTTGGGATATATTTTCCAAAGGTTAAGGCTGTATACTTCTCATTTTAATCTGGATGTCTTCATATTCATGTTTAGGGAAAAGAATGAAAATAACATGTATAAATTTTGGCAATATGTTTTCACATTTAATATTCAAAACAATCCACTGAAGTACATCCTGTGAGTCTCATTTCACAGATTAGGAATCTGAGACCCAGAGGTAAAGTGCTTGCCATGCTCAAGGCCACACAGCTAATAAATGCAAATCTGAGTTTTGAATTCAAATTTGTTTGCTGGACCTGCAGATAATATTTTGATTCTGTTTTTTCTCTGACAAAGATTTCTGAATTTTAAATTTTATGACATTAGATTCTGCCAAGATTCCCTAAATAAAGTGTGCTCATTCACTTTACCATTCCGAGCTCCTAAAACTTCTTGTCTTTGGACCTCTCTAGTCCTATCTGTGATAATAAGAAATTTGCTGGTATGTGTCATAGGTTTTTGGTTTGTTTGTTTTGAATTTTTTTGAGACAGAGTCTCACTCTGTGGCCCAGCAGGCTGGAGTGTAGTGGTGTGATCTTGGCTCACTGCGACCTCCGCCTCCCGAGGTTCAAGTGATTCTCCTGCCTCAGCCTCCTGAGTAGCTGGGATTACAGGTGTGCGACACCACGCCTGGCTAATTTTTGTTATTTTTTTAGAGATGGCATTTCACCATGTTGTCCAGGCTGGTCTTGAACTCCTGATCTCAAGTGATTCGCCTGCTTCAGCCTCCTAAAGTGCTGGGATTACAGGCGTGAGCCATGGCGCCTGGCCTATAGTTTTTAAAAATGTTTGTAATCTTCAATAGCAAGGTCCCTCAAAGTCTATTGAAACTAGACTTGACTGAAAATTTATATACACAAATAAGAAATGTGTGCATATAGCAATGCATGTGCTAAAACTGAAGCGACAGGCCGGACACGGTGGCTCACACCTGTAATCCGAGCACTTTGGGAGGCCGAGGCAGGCAGATCAATTGAGGTCAGGAGTTCGAGACCAGCCTGGCCAACATGGTGAAACCCCATCTCTACTAAAAAAAAAAATACAAAAATTAGCCAGGCATGGTAGCGGACACCCATAATCTCACTTGGGAGGCTGAGACAGGAGACTCTCTAGAATCTAGGAGGCGGAGGTTGCAGTGAACCGAGATTGTGCCACTGCACTCCAGGCTGGGCAACAGAGCAATACTCTGTCTCAAAAAAAAAAAAAGTGATAAAACTAATGGAAACTATTCTGTATTAGGAAGAAGACAGAGTTCATCATTTTAAAGATAAAATGGCTCAGTGTGGAAATGCAACATATTTTATAATTACTCAAAAATTATTTTTTCTTTGAGAACCAAGAGATACTCTTCTTTATAAAACGTATATGAATTTTCCCAAAGTAAAATCTAAGTTGAAATCTCCTATTTTAAGCCTAGTTCAAGCCTGTGGAGCTAACCTTTACCAATCTTAGTTACCATCCAAAATCTCTAATTAAATTTTTCTCAAAAACAAAACCAAACCAAAAGAGGTAAAAAGAGGCAAGCTCTTTACTGCCACCTACCGTCAGAAAAAAAATAGCCCATTAAGTGTAAGGATAAATGACTTGCATGGAAAACTTGAAGAATGGACAGGGAGACCAGATGGTCTAGTTTGCAGATAGTTCCTGTTGTCTTGACATTTATCCATCTTAGCATGTGTCCTGCCCCCCTTTTCTCTCAAAATCCTGATTTGGATTACAAATTATGTGGTTGTTACTGGCTTTTTCCATACATCATTTAAAATACTCAAGTCAGGCTTATCTCTCCTATCTAAATGCACACACACACTTCTTCAGTCGGAGCCCTCTTCCCAGCTCCCATTCTTTCGCGTTCTGATTGTCATGACCAAACTTCTCAAAATAGTAATGCACACACCATTTCCACTTCGCTACTTCTCATTCACTACTCAACTCACAGTACTGTCCCTTCTGCCCTACCTGTTCCTCAAAACTGCTAGTTACCTGCCCACTCTCAAATCAGCAGACACATTGCTGCCTTGATCTTGCTTTATATGTTGTCAATAGGCATACACCACCACACCCGGCTAATTTTTGTTTTTGATTTTTTTAGAGACAGTGTTTCACCATGTTGGCCAGGTTGTATGCTGTTGTCTGCACTCTCTCTGCCATCTCACATCTTGTCTTGGGTGACACATCCTCCTGTTTTCCTCCTGTAGTCTGGGTTCTTGTCAATGTCCTTTATAATTTTCTCTTCCTCTGCTCACACCCTAAATGTTGGTGTCTCCCTTCATCATCGCTCTACAGACTACGCCTGGGTAATCTCACCTTATGAGTTCTACTGCAGTCAACTTGCTACAGATTCCCAAATTCATTCATTCACTCATTCATTCACTGTTCATTCAATAAATACTTATGGAGGACCTACAAAATACCAGTGACTCCTCCAGGTTCTGGGATACATCAGGGAACAAAAGGGGAAGGAAACTTTCTGCCCTGTGTAGACTGTAAGACAATAAACTATAAACAAAATAAAGACGTAAATTGAACAGTATGTTTAAGAGTGATAAGTGACACATGGCCGGGCGTGGTGGCTCACACCTGTAATCCCAGCATTTTGGGAGGCCGAGGCGGGTAGATCACTTGAGGTCAGGAGTTTGAGACTAGCCTGGCCAACATGGTGAAACCCTGTCTCTACTAAAAATACAAAAATTAGCTGGGCGTGGTAGTATGCACCTGTAATCCCAACTACTCCAGAGGCTGAGGCAGGAGAATGACCTGAACCCGGAGGTGGAGCTTGCAGTGAGCCGAGATCATGCCACTGCACTCCAACCTGGGCGACAGAGTGAGACTCCATCTAAAAAAAAAAAAAGACTGATAAGTGATACAGAATAGAGTAATAGAGATTGGGAGTGGTGGAGGAAGGTTTTTTTAACGGAAGGGACAGGGAAGGCTTCATGGAAAAGGCAACATTTTCGTTGACTTGAAGAAGGAGGAGTGAGCTATGAAAATATCTGGAAGAAGAGCAGAAAACGTGCAAAGATCCCAAGGAAAGAATGTACCTGTCCTATTCATGGGATGGAAAGGAGGCCAGGATTGTTCTGGAGTAAACTGAATGAGAAGAGGGGAACAGAGGATGAGGTTAGAAGGGTTCAGGCCTGCAGATGACAACGGCCTGCAGGCCACTGTAAGGACTCTGGTCTCCCTGTGAGAGAACAGCGGAGCCATTTGCAGGGTTTTAGGTAGAGAAATGACATCATCTTTTATGTCATTTAACAGAATCGCTGTTTTAGGTCAGGTTCCCATGGAAACATACTCTGAAACACAGGTTGTGTACAGGTTTACTGGGGACTGCTTTTGGGAATGCCGGTAAGGGAGTGAGGAAAGCAGAACTGGGCAGAGGGAGAAGTTGGACTGTGAAGCAGTTGCAACAGAGGCCACGGGATGGCTCTTCAGAGTTACTCAAATCTTTACACCGCTCCTTAACTAGTCATTGGATGTAGGTTATCTCTTGGGAGGGAGCTGTACCCTTGCATGAGGCAGCCACCTTCAGCCAAGGGCAATTCCCAGAGAGAGAGATTCAACTGAGACTCCTCTGCAGTCAACACTTTCCATCCTGAATTGGGGAGATACACCACGGCATCTTAGAGTTGGCCCCTGCACCCTCAGATAGATCAACTCCATATAGAAACACCCAGGATCCCTCCTCCATCTTCTGGTTGGCTCTTGCTACTGCAGCTTGTCTCAAGACTTGAATGACACTCATCATCTCTGCTACTCCACACGGTAGATTTTCCCCACCCCCAGCCAATCTATTCACCACACAGCAATGTGAGTGATCCTGCTAACACATAAGTCAGATCATGTCACTCCTTTGCTTAAAACCCACCATGTAGGTCAGGTGCGGTGGCTCATACCTGTAACCCCAGTGCTTTGGGAGCTGGATGGGTGGATCACTTGAGGTCAGGAGTTCAAGACCAGTCTGGCCAACATAGTAAAGCCCCATCTCTACTAAAAATACAAAATTAGCCAGCCATGGTGGCGCACACCTGTAATCCCAGCTACGCTGGAGGCTGAGACAGGAGAATTGCTTGAACCCAGGAGGCAGAGGTTGCAGTGAACCAAGATTGCGCCACTGCACTCCAGCCCAGGTGACAGAGTGAGACTCTGTCTCAAAAAAACAAAACAAAAACCCACCATGTAACTACTCCCCTTTCATTTCAGAGTAAAAGCCCAAATCCTTGTCATGATTTACATCATATTCTTGGTAGGGACTACATTATCCCCGATTATTCTCCTCACCACTCACTCTGTTCCTGTTACACCGGCCTCCCTCCTTTCCTTGAGCACATTTTTGAAGGCCAGTTTGGCAGTATCTATTCTCCTACTCTTCTTGGAGAAGCCCAAGTCAAGATGCTTTCAGACTGAAATGTTAATAATTCTATCTGCTAGTGTAAAGGTTGTCTTCTGCAATTATATGGTAGTCACATCACAGGCATTTAATTTAAAAGAATTCAACTATTGGCTTAAAAAAGAAAGAGAAGCAATAATTTAAATAGCACACATTACTAGGGCAGTGTATACCCACCCAAGGCAGAGTGCCAGTGGTCCTGAAAAGAACATCTGAATGATTTTAAGGTTTCCCAACTATTTGCCAAAAAAAAAAAAAAAAGTGAAATTTGTTGTTTAAGTGACCAGACAAGACGGTTTCCTTGAGGAAGAAAGTGAACAACTGAAGCCTGATGAGAAACTTTAATGGTAAAGAATTAGAGGGCCAGCACAGTGGCTTACGCCTGTAATCCCAGCACTTTGGGAGGCTGTGGAAGGACCGCTTGAGGTCAGGAGTTCGAGACCAGTCTGGGTAGCATAGTGAGAGCTCATCACTACCAAATAAGTAAATAAGAATTAGAGGAATAAAAAAATACTTTTACAGAATTACATATACAAAAATGTGTATACTATATATTTTAGGCTATTTAAGAGATTTTCAAGGGCAATTTTTATTTCATTGGCTGATCGAATTGGGCCCTGTACTAGAGAAAAGAGAACCAGCAAGAAGTGACCCTCACATGAAAGGGATGAGAAGGTGCTTGGAAGTGTCATTAAGGGGCTGGGGTAAGGCCTAAGGCAAGAGATAGCCAGTAGGGACCTCTACTGGGGGGCCATAGGAGCAAGTTTATCTCATATGAAGTTAAAAGTTTTCTGTGTGTATCTTCTCAGGCTAAATCCTTTTATTTATTTATCTATTCATTTATTTTTATTTTTATTATTATTATTTTTTTGAGACAGAGTTTCACTCTTGTTGCCCAGGCTGGAGTGCAATGGTGCAATCTCGGCTCACTGCAACCTCTGCCTCCCGGGTTCAAGCAATTCTCCTGCCTCAGCCTCCTGAGTAGCTGGGATTACAGGCATGCGCCACCATGCCCGGCTAATTTTGGATTTTAAGTAGAGATGGGGTTTCTGCATGTTGGTGGGGCTGGTCTCAAACTCCCGACCTCAGGTGATCCGCCCGCCTCAGCCTCCCAAAGTATTGGGATTACAGGCATGAGCCACGGCGCCCAGCCAATCCTTTTAAAATTCTGTTAAACATGACAGCCATGTCTTAGCTGTGATTTGGGGGATAAAGGGAGGCACTATGTCTGTGTTTGGGGTCAAAGCAGAAGGATCTGGGGCTGTGGACTAGAGAAGTGGTTATGAGTTGAGGTGGTTGATTGAGAACACCAGAGCAGTCTGGAACAAGAGGTGGCAACGAGAGTGATGATGATCTTGTGGAAAAGAAAACATGCCTCGGTACTTAGAAATATTGAGAGAGGGGACTAAGAATTTCTGGAGTTATACAGGTTAAGAGAACAGATTGCATTCATGGGATTGAAAAGGAGGGTGCTTCCTCCCTTTCCATCACTGGAAAAGTAAAGAAATTTGGAAAAATTCATAATATATATGCAAGAAGAAATATCTGGGCTGTAGTGGCTAAGTCTGGAAAGAAAGATTGGGGGGGGCTGAAGGATTCTAACATTATATATTTTGTTTACATTTGTATTACATTACTTGTGTTTGTTATGATAAACATGCATTAGTTTTTTATTAAACATAAGGTTTAGGGGAAAGTGGAATAACTATAGAAATTATTATAAAATTCATTAGAAATAGGCCAGGCTCATGCCAGTAATCTCAGCACTTTGGGAGGCCAACGCAGGTGGATCATCTGAGGTCAGGAGTTCAAGACCAGCCTGGCCAACATGGCAAAACCCTGTCTCTCTACAAAAATACAAAAATTAGCCTGCTGTGGTGGTGCGCTCCTGTAGTCCCAGCTACTCGAAAAGCTGAGCCAAGACAATTGCTTGAAACTGGGAGCCAGATGTTGCAGTGAGCCCAGACCTGGACGACAGAGTGAAACTCTATCTCAAAAAAAAAAAAAAAAAAAAAAAATTAGAAATAATATATATGTGAGAAATAGAGTATTGAAAGGGAGAATTGCCCTCTGGATTACAAAATATTATACAACTATGATCATTAGAGTATTATGGTACTGATGAAAGGACAGACGAATGCAAAACCGCGGCTTGGAAACAAATACTATTACGTTAAAAAATTTTAACAAATTGAGGTAATGTCATAAAGTAATAGGGAAATAATGGGCCAGGACAATAGTTAGCTATACGAAAAAAATAATTTTGAGATCCTTGCATTACACCATATTCCTAAATAAATTCCAGATGGATTAAAACATTAAATAAAACAAACAAGAATATTGACCAGATCTCATGATCAGAATCATCCTAAAATATGGAAAAAGAATTAAATATTGATCGTTTGAATTTATAAATATTTAAAGTGTTTTTGTGTCCTAAAAGTTATAAAATTAGAAGGCAAGAAAACTGAGGAAAAATAAATGGCTTATACAAATGGATAAAAGGCAAGATACATGAATAATTCACAAAAGAAATAGAAACAGCTAAGAACATAAGAATATTCAGTCTCAGTGATGAAAAAGTTTTGTCCTTTGGATTAGTTAAGAACTTTTTAAAAATATAAGGTAAGTGGGATAAGAGAAACCTATTGAAGGCAGACATACACATTGAAACAATAGCAGTATGAATAAAGCGGCTTAAAAATAATATCAGAAAAGGAAATTATCTGAAATGTGGAAAAAGTTTTGTGCACAGAAGTGGCAGTATTACTTATTATAGTGGAATAATGGAAACAACTTGTATGTCCAATAATACGGGACCAGATAAGAAATTATGGTGTGGACAAATGATTAAGTTATATTTTCTGAGACTACTAATTAAATATGAGAAGGCTTATAGGTTAGGTGAAAATAGTTGGATATAAATTCTTATTTATAGTATGAATGGCAAATTTTTTAAATGAAAAAACTTTTAAAAATGTATGAATTGTATGTAGTATGATTTTATATTTTTCTGTTTTCCAAATTCCTTTTCATGATCATGTATTACTTTTGTAATCAGAAAAAAAAAAAAAAATTCTTCTCTAGAGCCTTCACAATAAAGTCCAAATTCCTTAGCATAGTTTACGATTACAACCTGGCCTCTGCCTTCTGTTCACCTTCTCATCATTGCCCTGTTCCTAACTTGCACTAAGGTCATACCAATTGCTTACATTTCCCTAACTGCCGTGTCATCACTAGCTCAGGTTTATTTATTTATTTTATTTTTTATTTTTTTTGCCTACAGTGTTCTTGAATGCCCTTCCTACTTTCTGGCCTTGTTAACTGACCACTTTGACTTCAAGCCTAGCCCTGTATTTTCAAGGAATAGCCTCCTCTGGGGACTCTCAAGTAGAGTTAAATATAGTTGGCCCTCCATATCCCTGGGTACTGCATCTGTGAATTCAACCAACCTCAAATTCAGAAAAAAGCAAACTTGAATTTGCTGCATGCCATTGAATCCACGTGAATGAAGTGACACGTAGACATCATATTAGGTATTACAAGTAACTTAGAGAAAATTTAGAGTATATGAGAGGATGTGTGTACGTTACATGCAGATATTATACCATTTTATATAAGGGAGTTGAGCATCCTTGAATTTTGGTATCCATAGAAGGTCCTAGAACCAATCCCCCATGAGTAGAGACAGCTGTACCCCCTGTTTTGTGCCGTTCTAACATCCTGTGCATTCCTTTCTCAGAGCACTTTTCACACTGAATTGCCATCATGGTTACCAACCACCCTCGTTTGTCTCTCCCTAATTCTAATTCTGTTAACTTGTTCCTACTTACACTATGAGCCCCTTGACTGCACAGACTATTCATATCACTACTGAGTTTTTCTATTCTTTCCATTATACATACTGTCACTCTTACTTTTTTTTTTTTTTTAGAGACAAGGTCACCCAGGCTGAGTCCTGTGGTGTGATCACAGCTCACTCTAACCTTGAACTCTGGGGCTTAAGTGGTCCTCCTGCCTCAGCCTCCCGAGTAGCTGGAACCATAGGCGTATACTACCATGCCCAGCTAATTGTTAATTTTTTTGTAGAGACGAGGTCTTGCTATGTTGTCCAGGCTGGTCTTGAACTCCTGGACTAAGTGATCCTCCCACCTCAGCCTCTTAAAGTGCTGGGATTACAGGAGTTACTCTCTTGCAATCTTAACTCACTTTAGTCATGAGATTATTAGGGGATAGTAGAAAACAGGTAAGTGGAAAGGTCCCTGGTCCTATGAACAAGTACTATAAACAGCTCCCACTGTGATGTGATTCGAAGGATGTTATAAAGTTATTCAAAACTATTTTTGTTACAAGCCTGTAAGAGTGCCAGTGAAAAACTTCCCCTCTAGGTTGTGAAGTGAAACAACATCTTGATTATTTAAAATATTAGGATGACTTATGTTTATTCTTCCCTTTAGTGCTCATTTTAACTTTGAACAGCTGTTTAAATACTGCTATTTAATACTGCCATCTGTCCCATTTCAATCCCACACTCACAATTCCCCTACCCGGCCCTAATTGTTATATTTTCCAGAGCAGGAATAACCTTCTAACATGCTGGTTGAGTCTATTTCTTTATTATGTCTATAGTCTGCCCCCTACCCCCCATCGACACAGGATAGGGAGCTTTAGTTTGTTCACAGGTGTACTTAATGTACCTACAAAAGCTCCTGGCACATAATGGAAGCTCAGTAAGTATTTGTCAAATGACTAGCTCTGCTAAAATGAGTGATTAGTCCTCTTTTTGGATAACTCACTCTAATTATCCACAAAATGAAAATTTTACAATATCAACAGAGGCCATTTACTACTTTTCTTGAGGATAAAAATAGTATTCCTTTTCTGGCAACCAATTATTACTTTCTTGGGTTTTTTTGTTTATTTGTTTGTGTGTGTGTGTGTGTGTGTGTGTGTGTGTGTGTGTGTGTTTTGAGACAGAGTCTCTTTCTGTCACCCAGGCTGGAGTGCAGTGGCGCGATCTCTGCTCACTGCAACCTCCGCCTCCTGGGTTCAAGCGATTCTCCTGCCTCAGGCCTCCTGAGTAGTTGGGAACTACAGGTGCCCATCGCTACGCCCGACTAATTTTTGTATTTTTAGTAGAGACAGGTTTCACCATGTTACCCAGGCTAGTCTCAAACTCCTGTCCTCAAGTGATCCGCCCACCTCGGCCTTCCAAAGTGCTGGGATTACACGCGTGAGCCACCGCGAGCCAAAGTATTTTTTTGGTCTGAGGTGGATCTTCTGTCATCCAAGACTTTTTTTCAATAATACAGTCACCTGTTTCCACACTTGTGGAAACTTAAAAACAACAACCGCGGCCGAGCGCGGTGGCTCACGCCTGTAATCCAGCATTTTGGGAGGCCGAGGCGGGCGGATCACCTTAGGTCAGGAGCTCAAGACCAGCCTGGCCAACATGGTGAAACCTCGTCTCTACTGAAAAAACACAAAAATTAGCTGGGCGCAGTGGCGGGCGCCTGTAATCCCAGCTACTCGGGAGGCTGAGTCACGAGAATCGCTTGAACCCGGGAGGCGGAGGTTGTAGTGAGCTGAGATCGCGCCACTGGCACTCCAGCCTGGATGACAGAGTGAAACTCCGTTTCAAAAACAAAAACAAAAGCCGCCCCATAGCCCAGTCGCTCGTTCTCATCCTTCTCTCCCATCCTCACCCCAGTGCCCTCACCGCCCCGTCCCCGCTTTCCGGCTGCCTTGGCGCGGGCCCGGAGGGCCAGGAGGGCTCCCACCCCTGGCAAAGCCGCAAGACGCGGGGCCGGCATTCTGCCTGGAAGGCGCGCTGCGGCCGCCCTTCCTCGGGTCCCCGAAGCCCACGTTCTCCCAGCTCGCCCGGCTCCCGTTTCGCTCCCAGCTCCAGATGAACCCGGAGCACGTGCAGTTCTACCCTGATTGGCCCGTCGTCATCGTGCTCCACAGCCTAGTCCCCCGCTCGCTGTCTGTCGCCCTGCGTTCCCAGAGCACAGAACCGGGCAAAGAGCCGGGAACCCACGGCACCAGAGCTAATCCCTGATGATTCACCGCTCCAGGCGCGGGCACTCGGGCTTCCTCGCCCGCTCTTCGGGCCAAGGAGACGTCAGCAGGATCCCACCTCCCACAGCAGGCGAACAAGCAAGCACCCAGAACAAAGGAGCTCTGCGTGATTTCACACAAGGGCCACTCGGATTTCCTTCAAATCTGAGGCAAAGCGCATTTCCCTTCTCGGCTCGGGGCAGCCTCTGAGCACCGGGTCTCCGGCACTACCTTCCCTGGGCCGTAGGGTGGCAGCAAACGCCAAGGAGGATGCGCATGCTCTGTGTGGGGCCTCCTGCTTTGCCTCCGCGGCTGCCGAGCGACGGAAGCGCGTGCTTAGGATTATGGGAAATGTGGTTTCTAAACCGTGGGCGCCCCCTGCCTGGGCCCAGAGCGGGACTTCAGCTCCCGGCCGGCCGGCGGGCGCGGGTGGGAACGCGGAAGGAGAGGGCGGGGCGAGTGGGCGAAAAGGTGGGCGGAGCCGGTGGGAAGGCCGGGCGGAGGGGGCGGGGCTTCGGCCGGCTAAGCCGCGGCCACCCGCGGTCTGAGGGACCGGAGGAGCGGGGCAGGTAGTAGCTAGGAGTCCCCCGAAAGGCGCCGAGCGCGAGGGCGGGCGTGCTCGGAGTGGTCGCGCGTCAGCCGCCGCCCCTCAGTCTCCGCACTTGCAGGTCCCCTCCCTCTTTGCCGGGACGCGGGAGAGCCCGGCTCGCGGCGGGGGCGGCCAATGCGAAACTGGCTGGTGCTGCTGTGCCCGTGTGTGCTCGGGGCCGCGCTGCACCTCTGGCTGCGGCTGCGCTCCCCGCCGCCCGCCCGCGCCTCCGGGGCCGGCCCTGCAGGTGAGGTTCGGGGAGCCGGGCGAGTTGGCGGCCGCGGGGGGTGGGAGGCCCGGCTCCGTGCCGCGGGGCTTCGCCGGGAATTGCTGGAGGCGGGGGAAGGGCCAAACGCGACGGTCCCCAGACGAAACAAATGGCTCTTTTCATCCTTGGAGCGTTAACATCGGGCAAACTTGAGGGAGCTTTTCTCTCTTCGTGTCCCCGCCACTTCTCACCTCCCCGTTTCCCTTAACGGCCGCAGAGCCGGCGCCCGCAGCTGCAAGTCCTTCGCCTGTCCGCAGGCCTGGTCGGTGATGTCGGACGCCGCCGGTTCGCCCGGGAGCGGAACCTCGTGTGCCCTTCAGCCGCCAGCGCCTGCTGCTTTGGGAGCTGGGGCTCTGAAGTTGTTTTCTTCCCCCCCAAGTTGTTGGTCTTTCTCCGTCAAGACTGGTGTTTTAGTGCCACGGATAATGTGTGTGCGTGCTTTCAAAGGTGGCTGGGTTTTGCTTTTAAGGAATGACTTTGTTGTAAGAATATACAGTAGTTCGTATTCTTGGATTATGATGTAAGTTGGTTAAACAAATCTAGACATGAAATAGGGCATGGCTGAGAGTGGAGTTGTTCCTGTGAGTTTGGGACATAACCTGCTAATGCAGTTTACGTGGAAATATCGAATTCTTTAACGATCATGTCTGTTTACTCTAAAACTTAATCGCTCGTAGGAATGAAACCTTTGTTCTTGTTTCGCGTCACAGCCTAGTAGAACGCTTTACTCACGGTGCCCAGTGGATTATTTTGTTAGTGGGTTCCACCACCCTGAACACTACGTTAGCTTTCCCTGTATCTTTAAGGGCTTGCCCTAGGACATGAAAGAAACCTAGAAAGCTCTTTTAAATATTGTATAATACTTATTTTGTAACTATACTGGGACTTTGTTTTCCTTACTGTCTCTCCCAAAAACAGCTGTTTTCTAATCCAAAAGTTCTTAAAATTAGAATTGAGTATTTGCAGTTCAGCACTCTATGCCTTATAAGTAGAAAGTATTCGGCAATCCTCAAAACAGTCTCAGTTATATGAAATTATGTTGAGGTTATTTTGGTAACAATCTCTTTTCTTATTAGATCACTAGCTCTTTGAAAAGAATTTGTGTGACCTGAATAGAATTGAACGGTATTTAAGTGATTTAACGAAAGTACAGTGTTACTGTGCACTTAACCAGTTAATGGGCCAGGGTTTTACTCAGTGTTTTTTAGGTTTTTGTAAAGTGAACTAAGAAGAGAGTGCCATATATAAAAAATGATTTGTAACATCTGCTTGTGTGTTACAGCTTTCTCTCTTTTGTTATATGAGTGAGCCCTGCTGGAATCTCCTTGCAGAGCGTCATTAAGTCTGTGGATGACCTTAATGGTTGTTTAGGGTTCAATAAAACAAACAAAAACGGAAATCTTAGTAGACTTCAAACTGAAATCTTGGTAGACTTGCTAGGCAGTTTCTTAGTTTGAGACAAGTTTTTCCTACTCCCTTACTGCACGTGAAGGATGATTCCTTTATCTACCATCCAGTTAGACCAGGCTAGATTAAGGAAATGAAGAAAGAACGTAGAAAGGGACAGGGTAATAACGTAGGTAAGAAGATCAACACTGGTTATGTTAATTAACTTTGGCTTTGAATGAGTACTGTGTATCTGATCAGATAATAAATAGGATTTTTTTTTTTAAGTTCCGGGATATGTGTGCGGGATGTGCAAGTTTGTTACATAGGTAAACGTGTGGCCATGGTGGTTTGCTGCACCTGTCAACCCATCGATATTTTAATAATCTAAGTTAAACTTGACTGGCGGGGCGCGGTGGCTCACGCCTGTAATCCCAACACTTTGGGAGGCCGTGGTGGGTGGATCACCTGAGGTCAGGAGTTCAAGACTAGCCTGGCCAACATGGCGAAACCCTGTATCTACTGAAAATACAAAAATTTGCCGGTCATGGTGGTGCATGCTTGTAATCCCAGCTACTCAGGAGGCTGAGGCAGGAGAATCACTTGAACCTGGGAGGTGGAGGTTGCAGTGAGCCAAGATTGCACCATTGCACTCCAGCCTCAGTGACAAGAGCGAAACTCCATCTCAAAAAAATTAATTAGTTAATTAATTAAACACGACTGACTCCTATCTTTCCTTTTTTCCTTTTGGTACTTTCAAAACTAAAGGCAGTGGAAGCATCTTAAATGCTAAAATTTCCCATAGTTCCTTTAGTATCACATGGTCACCTTTACAGTGACCATTGTGCTGTCACCATGTTGAAACTAAAATAGTTGGGTGTTTTTACAATTGAATGCTTTTACTTTAAGCCTAATGGGAGAAAAAAAAACACAAGATTTTGCTAAGTATTCTTTTCTTGAATTAACTTTTTTTTTTTTTTTTGAGATGGAGTCTTGCTCTGTTGCCCAGGCTGGAGTGCAGTGGTGCGATCTCGGCTCACTGCAAGCTCGGCCTCCTGGGTTCACGCCATTCTCCTGCCTCAGCCTCCAGAGTAGCTGGGACTACAGGCGCCCGCCACCACACCCGGCTAATTTTTTGTATTTTTAGTAGAGACGGGGTTTCACCGTGTTAGCCAGGATGGTCTCGATCTCCTAACCTCGTGATCCGCCCGCCTCGGCCTCCCAAAGTGCTGGGATTACAGGCGTGAGCCACTGCGCCCGGCCAAATTAACATTTTTAAATATTTTTTTTCTCTTCTACTGCTTTGTCTGTCTTCAGTCTCATTAAGTCATGGCAGTTTTGTTTTTTTTTTTTTTTGGTTTTTTTTTTTGAAAGGTTTACCTTTCCTGAATGTTAAAAAAAAAAAAGGCTCTCTGGCTGGCAGTTGATTCAGCAAATATTTGAGAGCCTACTCTGTGCCAGCTCCGATTGTAGGTGTGGAATTACAGCAATAATCAAGCTAAACTTCCTGCCCTCGTATAGTTTACAATTTAGAAGGGAAGACAGAACATCAGGAAATAATTATAAATATCACAGCGGTAGTGATAAGTATAGTGAAAAAAGATAAAGCAGTGTTAAGAGATTAAAGAGATGGTTTTAAATAGGTCAGGGAAGTCTGTTCCATTCTGAAGAGGTAACAGTTGAGCAGGGACCAGAATGAAGTGAGTGAGTCACGTTAGTTCCAGAATCAGCAACTTTTTAAATGTGATAGCTTCCCTTAAACCAGTCAGGGAAAGCAACTGATAAAGAGAAAGTGAAATCCAGCACACCTAAGGGTGACAGAGGAAAATGCAGGTGGAGATAACCATCGGACTAAGGAATCTAAACATAGGATGTCTTGATTACAAAATACTCGTTTTGGGCCGGGCGCAGTGGCTCAAGCCTGTAATCCCAGCACTTTGGGAGGCCGAGATGGGCGGATCACAAGGTCAGGAGATCGAGACCATCCTGGCTAACCCGGTGAAACCCCGTCTCTACTAAAAAATACAAAAAACTAGCCGGGCGAGGTGGTGGGCGCCTGTAGTCCCAGCTACTCGGGAGGCTGAGGCAGGAGAATGGCGTGAACCCGAAAGGCGGAGCTTGCAGTGATCTGAGATCCGGCCACTGCACTCCAGTTTGGGCGACAGAGAGAGACTCTGTCTCAAAAAAAAAAAAAAAAAAAAAAAAAATACTCGTTTTGGGTAATGCCTTAAGTAGGAATTATTTAACGGTTAATTTAGAAAAATGATGTGACAAAAGAAGACTTCTCTTTCTCTTTGGAAAGAAAGAAGCCAAGACAAAGGAGCATATTCACTCAACAAGTACTTGAGTGTTAGGTTCTGTGCTGGATGCCGAGTCCCTGCTCCCAAGGTGCTCACAGTATCTAATGGAAACAGACGTAGGGCCAGTAGAAGGTCAAAAAACAAATTGAGCTTGCTTTGTAATTTTGCCTGGGGTGAGTTTTTCCAAAATTATCCCTATATGCTAATCGTGTCTCTGTGCTTCAGTTTCCTTATTTATAAAATGATGATCTCATAGACTTATTGTGTAGATTCAGTTAATGAAACACCCAGAACAGTGCCTGTTTCATAGTAAACACTCCATGAGTTTTAGAGAGGAGTGGTAGTCTGGTGGCAGCTGATGCCTGTGCTAGTGTGTTTTGGGAGGTGTCTTTGGTAGTGTGTATGATGATTGTCCTTATCATTAGATCTATGATAGGCTTACATGTTTTCTTCATTTTCAACATTTGTATCTATTTGTGACTGATCTCTTCCAAGAGCATGCATATGCGAGTGGAATTTTGGTCTGATTTTTAAGACTCTTAGGCTTATTTTGAGCAATCAATTTTGATGTCAACCTTCTTTAGACTTTTTTTTTTTTTTTTTTTTGTGGATGCACAGTTTCACTCTGTCGCCCAGGCTGGAGTACAGTGGCACTCCATCTTGGCTAACTGCAACCTCTGCTTCCAGGTTCAAGCCCTTCTCCTGCCTCAGCCTCCCGAGTAGCAGGGATGACACGTGTGCACCACCACGCCCAGCTAATGTTTGTATTATTAGTAGAGACTGCATTTTGCCATGTTGGCCAGGCTGGTCTCGAACTCCTGACCTCAAGTGATATATTCACCTCGGCCTCCCAAAGTGCTAGGATTACAGGCATGAGCCACTGCGCCAGGCCCTCACTTAGACTTTAATAGACCTTTGGGTGTCCACTCAGTGCAGAGTCGAGCAGGTTGCCAGACTCTTAGGATATATTACATATTAAAGAAAAGAAATAGTTCTTACTGTAGGGTCTCAGAAGAAAACAATACCCCAGAATAAGGCCTCAGAAGCAGCTGTCTCTTACCTGCTGCTGCTGTCCTCTCTCTGGCCTTGCATTCTCACCTGAGGCTAACTGTAGAAACTAAAATCCCTCTTCCCCAAAGCCATAAAACCTAAACATACTACTCTTAACTACACCCCCACCACCACCACTTTTCTATGTAAAAATTACCTAACCTACCTTCTTTGATTACAGGTCATAAGAACCTCATATCAGAGCGGGTCCTATCCCATACCCAGTAGGAAGGTGTATACTCTGAGAGGACAAGAAGAATCTAGATAGGCATTGCCGGGTTTTCCAGCTCCGTCTGTTAACATTAGATCCTAACACTTCTGTCCAATCTTACTTCCACATAGCTATCCATACTTTGTTAAACCTAAGCATAGAAATGGGCATTTTCTCCTGTATCTTTACTGATCAAATAAATTTATATGCCTTTCTCCTATCAATCTTTTATCAGTGATTTTCTCCGAACCTTCAGAGGGAAAACTTTCCCATGGCCCTTAGGTTACTCTCAGGGAGCTTGCTTGGGACTGTGATTTATTCCTGACGTTATGAAGATTTTGTTTACTGCTGTATCTGTGCCATCTAGAACAATGAGCATAGGAGATGCTCTATCATTTGAGTGAGTAAATCAGGAGAATAAAACTGGCGCAGCTTGATATATTTTCACAAATTGAACACACCCAACTAATCACCACCCAAATTTAAAAAAAGAAAACTATCAATGCTTCAGAAGTTCCCTTCATGCTCTATTCTGTGGCTACCAGGGATAGTAACCAGTGGCAGAAATTTGGCTACTTTTGTACTTTATATAAAGGGAACCATCTAGTATCTACATAGTTCCTATAGCCTGTTTATCTTAATATATATTAATAGAATAATGTTTAATGATATGATTAACATGTAATTTTAATGGCTGCATAGTATTCTGTCATATAGCTACACCATAATTTATTTAATGAGTCCCTTATTTATGCATTTATGTAGCTTGCAGTTTTTTGCTATTAATAGGTGACACTATGATTAATAAAGATCTTTGAGTATATCACTGATTATTTCTTTAGGATGAGTTCTTAGAATTGCTGGACAAAATTATACCATTCTAAATTATGTGACACATCGCCAAATTGCCCTGCAGATGGCTGTACCAAATTACATTCCTTCCAGCAATGCAAGAGAGTAGCCACTTTTTTTTTTTTTTTTTAGAAGGAGTCTCGCTCTGTCACCCAGACTGGAGTGCAGTGGCGCAATCTCGGCTCACTGTAACCTCCGCCTCCCAGGTTCAAGCAATTCTCCTGCCTCAGACTCCCAAGTAGCTGTGATTACAGGCGTGCACCACCACGCCCAGCTAATTTTTTTTTTTATTTTTAATAAAGACGGGGTTTCACCATATTGGCCAGGCTGGTCTCGAAATTCTGACCTTGTGATCTGCCCTCCTCGGCCTCCCAGAGTTGAAGCTGGGATTACAGACATGAGACACCACGCCTGGTGGAGAGTAGCCACTTTCTTGAAATCACTAACAACATTTCCTTGAAGTACCCATTATTTAGTTACTATCATTTTTTTTGTTGTTGTTGTTTTGTTTTTTTTGAGACGGAGTCTTGCTCTGTCGCCCAGGCTGGAGTACAGTGGCTGGATCTCAGCTCACTGCAAGCTCCGCCTCCCGGGTTCACGCCATTCTCCTGCCTCAGCCTCCCGAGTAGCTGGGACTACAGGCGCCCGCCACCTCGCCCGGCTAGTTTTTTGTATTTTTTAGTAGAGACGGGGTTTCACCTTGTTAGCCAGGATGGTCTCGATCTCCTGAACTCGTGATCCCTCCGTCTCGGCCTCCCAAAGTGCTGGGATTACAGGCTTGAGCCACCGCGCCCGGCCTAGTTACTATCATTTAAGAAGACATTTGTCAGTTTGAATGTAGGAGAAAACTGGTGTCTCATTGCTGTAATTCAAACTTGATTCTTATTGAAGTTGAACATGTTTTCATAGGTTTGCTATTTGCCTTTTTTCTTTTCTGAATGATCTTTATGTCGTTTTGTATCACATTTACTTCTTAGCACGTTTTTTTCCCTCTGTTTCTAGACACCGGAATCAACTAGGTACCCTGTTCTTGTAACATAAAACAGAAGGTGGTAAGAGTTCAGAGCCAGATTGATAAGGGGAGCTAGAAATTTGAGGAACATTCTTACACAGGTATTTTATTATGCAGCTACTTTGGGTTTTGTACTGTGTAACACAGTACTCAGGAGTGTTGGACTAATTTACTTTAATGGTATGTGGTTAAAAGACCTATTTTTCTGAAATTTGACTTCAGTATATCTGGAAGTAGCTCTCTAAAAGACCGCAGTATGCTGTGTTACTTCCCCTCTGCAAGAAAAAGAGAAATGCCTGTAAGGTAAAGCAGTTGAACAGAAGCAGCTTAGACATGGGTTAGAAGCAGGGGGCATTGAGAGTGGCAGAGGTGGAATAAGATCAAAAAGTAGTTTACATCCATAATGCATGGGATTTTCATGCCACATGGTAATCTTTGTATTTCTTTATTATTTTTAGAAAAATCTTGTTTGACAATTATATGGAGAATTCAGGTAGAAACCAGTTAGGATGCCCTCATATTAGTCCAGGTGAAAAAACAGACCGAACTGAGCAGCAGCTAGAATTAATGACAAGAAAGGGATAGATTTGAGAAATTTTCATGAAGATTTTGAGACTTCAAGAAAAGATTAAATTATTCTCTGTGTAATCTATTTCTAAAAAATTTGCTTTGATTAGCCATCAAAAATAAGGTAGTAAATTTTTGGCATTAAAAGTGATGTTTCAAATATTGTGAAAGTTTGCTTTTGTGCAGCATCCTTATTTTCTGATGATGTCAGATAAAAGAGGCATTTAGATTAAATGTGGTTTTTGCCCTACAGCTTTTAATCTTTTGAGATGAGACTTTGAAACAAATGAAATAGAATATCTAAAACATTTTTTGGTGTCAGTTTTCTCTAAATAAGAAGTTGAAGCACAGGGATTTAAATAACTTCATACTTACGTAATACAATATGTTGGCTGTGGAATCAGTGTCAGAACCTTTGCCTCCTTCCTGACACTAGAATGTACGTAATATTTCTGTGTGAGAAAGGTGGGGAGGCATATTGTCAATTTTATGTAGTCATTTAAATTAGTCTCCGAATTCAGACACTCATTTAGAGTGAGTTCCAGCACTAGGTACAGCTTTCATCATATAATTATGTATCTGAGAAAAAATGTTCTGAGCCATGAATTCAAAAAAATTGATGTGTTACCCAGCGTGTTGAGTGATCCGCTTGTTGCTAATTCACCAGTTGAACTGGTATTGTGCATTAAAAGATCAGAATTTAGACTCAGATAAGCTATATTAAGCTGTATAGCTATAGACTAGAACAGTGATAAAGAATGGAGTTAGATTGCCTGGGATTAAATCTTAGCCCAGCCATTTGCAAGCTGTTTGACTTCAGTTACAGAATTCTCTGTGTGTTTCATTTGTTCAACAAGTACCGGACCAGGCGCGGTGGCTCACGCCTGTAATCCCAGAACTTTGGGAGGCCGAGGTGGTGGATCACAAGGTCAGGAGTTTAAGACCAGCCTGGCCAAGATGGTGAAACCCCATCTCTACTAAAACTACAGAAATTAGCCAGGCATGGTGGCAGGCTCCTTTAATCCCAGCTACTGGGGAGCCTGAGGCAGGAGAATCACTTGAACCTGGGCGGCAGAGGTCGCAGTGAGCCGAGATCGCGCCACTGCACTCCAGACTGGGCCACAGAGTGGGACTCCGTCTCAAAAAAAGAACAAGTACCTACCTCAATGGGTTGTGAACGTTAAATGATACTCTATATGTAGTGCTTTTCACAGATTAGGTATTCAATAAATATGGCCTATTAATAAGCTTAATCCATGAAAATTTGAGTTTATTTAAAAATAAATTTTGTCTTTATAAAAGAATTCCTTTTAGTACATGACTCATTGTAGGGTGAAATAATAAATACCTATATTCCATTTGGAATGGAACTTTTTTTGTTTGTTTTTTGAGGTGGAGTCTCACTCTTGTTGCCCAGGCTGGAGTGCAATGGTGTGATCTTGGCTCACCGCAACCTCCATCTCCCAGGTTCAAGAGATTCTCCTGCCTCAGCCTCCCCAGTAGCTGGGAAAACAGGCAAGTGCCACCACACCCAGCTAATTTTGTATTTTTAGTAGAGACAGGGTTTCTCCATGTTGGTCAGGCTGGTTTCAAATTTCCGACCTCAGGTGATCCGCCCACCTTGGCCTTCCAAAGTGCTGGGATTACAGGTGTGAGCACTGTGCCTGCCCTAGAATGGAACATTTTAAGAAATATATCTATTGTGGAAAATAAGGTATCTACACAAAAATTTCTGTATTAGATCCTTAAAATTATCCTAGTAGAAAGATCTGTTTTTATTATTTTAATTGGGCCTTTGAAAAAAATATCAACGTGGTTTTGTTGTCTTTTAGACTGAATACCTAGATCCCATGGTATATAAAAACATTGCATTTAATGTAGTAAAGAGTCTGGGCTTCAGTAATTTATTTTTGGAAACTTTTTGGATCAGTTCCCACCACTGGAGAAAGAGATGAAATGGATACCTCATCAGAGCTATATATAGTCTTGTAGCTCTCAAGCCTTAAAACTGGTGATGAAAAACAAGGACAAAGTATATCTTTCTCTTCTGTCTTCTAAGGACAAGTTTTAGATGGAAATGTAACCCTGCCCATTAGACCTTATGACAATAAAAAATGAACCGTTCAGAATGACTTGTTACTTTATTATTATTATTTTTTTTACTAAAAATATTGCTTTCCCGTCATTCTTTAGAATATTTAGTAGGTAGTAAAAGGTTTACGGGCTGTAGAATTCATTGACATAAATAAGGGTTGCATTACTTTCCAGTGTGGAAGTCCTTCAACTTCATCCGCCAAACTTAATACCTAACATTAATGTAGGACTTCACTTTTCAAAGCACATTTTTTTAAGTTGCCATTGAATGCCTCCTATATAACTGATACTAAACCATGAGCTTTATACATGTTATCTCATTTAATTTTTACAACAGCGTTATGAGAAGTATTATTATACCCATTTTGTAGTTGAGGAAACTGAAGCTCAAGAAGCTAAATAACTTATAGCTAATGTATGATTGAGCCTGGATTCTAACTGTGGCCTAATTGACTCTTAATGCCTACTATTTTTTTATGCTACATTGCCTTTTGAAACAGATTCTTACCACAAACATCTTATTTGTTTTGAAGAATTAATATACTTACGTGAGCATGAATACATACATATATACGTGAAAGACAAAAAAGACTCTACACCAAAATGTTATTAGTGGTTGTCTCTGGATACTGGGTTTATATGTGATTTAAAAATTCTTTTCTTTGTATTTATCTGAATTTCCTACAAACATATACTTACTTTGTAATAAACTTATGATACATATTGAACTTCATAGTAATTGATACATGACTTATTTCTAATGTATTGTTCTTATTTCTAGATCAGTTGGCCTTATTTCCTCAGTGGAAATCTACTCACTATGATGTGGTAGTTGGTGTGTTGTCAGCTCGCAATAACCATGAACTTCGAAACGTGATAAGAAGCACCTGGATGGGGCATTTGCTACAGCATCCCACATTAAGTCAACGGTAGGTTTTCTGAGTTGTTGCCTTGCCTGGTTTATTGAAATAAGAGTTCTGAAAAACCTAGCCAGGCATGGTGGTGCGTGCCTGTAGTCCTAGCTACCTGGGAGGCTGAGGTGGAAGGATTGCTGGAGCCTAGAAAATTGAGGCTGCAGTGAGCCGTGATTGCACCACTGCATTCCAGCCTGCGTGATGAGAATGAGCCCTGCCTAATTAAAAAAAAAAAAAGTTCTGAAAAACCTTATTTTGAATAGAAATGTTCATTCAGATATGTGGCCTCTTCCTGGGAGAAATGGCTGTTTCATTTGCTTTTCTTCCGTATAGTTTGGGCCAAAAAGTAAATTTAACCAACATTTTAAGCCAAGTGATAGTTGGAAGAGAGTATATTCACTGGTTAGCATATGTAGTATTTAGATACCCAGTGTGATTTGTTTTCTTTTCGCTTTGATTTAGAATAGCAATTCTTAAAAGGTTCCATTTTAGAGCAGTTTTCTCCTTAGACACGTGCATGTCTAAATATACTTTTCACTAACTTCACAGAGATAAATTTAATTTTTTTCAGTTTTGTAGTATTTTTTAGTTGTGTAATCTGCAGTGTGTAATATGCCATGCTCTTTTTCCTGACTACCCTTCCAAAACTGAGCTTTGGTAATCCCTTTCATGCTGATGTTAGACAGCTCTCAGTTATTAGTTAGGAGCCCAAAGCCTTAGGCTGTTCTCAATGAGATCAGCCTCTGAAGATTGTGTGGTGAGGGACTAGGAGAAGAAATGCATAGAAAGTTGACTTCTATTTAAGTGAAGACTCGGGTGATAAGCAGAGAATGCCCTTTCAGGATAGAATAGCACTGGCACATTTGTGACTAAGTAGCTATACAAGCAAATTGCAGTTGTGAATTTTTTTTATTTTTATTTTTTGAGACGGAATTTCGCTCTGTCGCTCAGGCTGAAGTGCAGTGGCCCGATCTCAGCTCACTGCAACCTCCACTTCCTTGGGTTCAAGTGATTCTCCTGCCTCAGCCTCCCAAGTAGCTGGGATTACAGGCACCTGCCACCGTGCCTGGCTAATTTTTGTATTTTTAGTAGAGACGGGGTTTCACCATGTTGGCCAGGTTGGTCTTGAACTCCTGACCTCAGGTGATCTGCTTGCCTCGGCCTCCCAAAGTGCTGGGATTACAAGCGTGAGCCACCGAACCCAGCTTAATTGTGAATTTTCTTGTCGCTAGTAGTGCTTTCTCATAGTAGCTTTCATTCCTTTTGAAGACAGGTTTCTTTAGTTCATGGTTGCAGTGATAATAGAGCCTATTACACAGCAAATGAAAGACCTCAGAATCATCACTACTATCAGAACCACCTCCAAAAGCTGTACTTCCTATAGTATTTCCCTGTCAGAAAATAGTGACTCCTCCACCAGTTACTCAGACCAAAACCCTTGGTGTTATCCTGATTTTTCCTTTTACCTGCCACATCCAATCGATCAGCATACCTTCCTAATGCTGCTTAGACCAGACCCAGAATCTGACTTCTCACCGCCTTTACCACTACCATCTGATCTAGGCTGCCATTACTTCTCACCTGGATTATTGCAGAAGCCCCCTTCTTTGAACTTACTGCTTCTACCTTTGACCCCCTACATTGTATTTTCCATACAGCAGCCAGAGTGATCCTTTTAAAATTAGTCAAATTATGTCAATTCTCTATTCATACCCCTCCATTGACCTCCTTTCTTGCTCAGAGTGAAACCCCAAGTCTTTGTTGTGGTCTTTGACCTTATCTACATCTACTTTCCGTACCCTGGCCGCCTTACTGTACTTTCATACACTAAAAGTGCTCCTGCCTCAGGGCCTTTGCATTTGCTATGTCCTCTCTCACTAATGTGCTCGGGACTCACTTCCTTCAGATGTCTGCTTAGATGTCACTCTAGCAGACAGCCCCATATTAAATAGCAACCCATCCCTGTCTTGTTTCTGTCTCCCTTAGTTGGCTTTAATTTTTTTTGGTAACACTTATCACCAACTGGCATCTGTATTGTATGTAGTTGTAAAATTGTTTGTCTTTCTCCACTTGAATGTAGGTTTCATGAGCACTGGGGGTTCAGGTTTTTTTCATTGGTGTTTTCCCAATACCTAAAACCTAGCTTGGTGCAGACAAAGGCACTCAACAACTATTGAATGAATGACTCAGAACCAAATGTAATGAGTAAAGTTAATATTCAGACATTCACCACTAATTTATTTGCCATCATAACAGTCTTGATTTAAATTTTGCACGCTCGATTTGTGTTATGAAAATGATCAGCTGTCTGTATAAAAATAGATATTAGGCAAAAACACCTTCCTGGGACATAGTAATTTTGTGGATCTAGTAAGAGTACCTAGTAAGATGGCTCCAAAAACAAATTTGATACATACTAGCAATAATTTAGTTAGCACATTTACTCATTTCTGTTTATACTATTATTCCAAATGCTAGTTGTCTATGAAAGGTATTCTGCCTTAATTGGTAATTAGTAACAGAAACTGCGTTTCTGTGGTTATGGCATATTTTCCATTCTTGCATTTCTCCAAAGGACCCAAACTCAACACTAAGTACTTCTGTAAGTAGATAGTGTGGTATGTGTGGTAGAATACAAAGAGAAATACAGTGTAGCCTGAGTGTTAGGAGGGGCTTGACATTTAGTAGAAGGAAATAGGTGTGATAGTGTAATAAAATGTTACATGTGCTGTGATATAAGTAGATAGCAAAGAGCCCGGGGTGTATGAGAAACTCCTAACGCTTCTATATAACTGGAGCACAGGGCTTGTGGTGGTGGGGGAAGGGTTGTGGCACAGTGTGAGAGAAGTAACCAGGAGAGGTAGGAGAGCAGAGAGATGTATATAAAGAAAAGAGGGGGGGAGCATATGACTGTGAGAGGCAGACAGTGAGCAGATCATGTATAACAGGCATGCGGAAGGTTGAGTGCTGAGGAGCTGATCTGCAGAGGTGACCTTATGAGAGAATAAGGTCATTGACTGTAGAAAATGAAGGAGGAGGCTGGGAAGATTGCTAGTGTTCTGACTTGGAGAATAGTGGAATCAATCAAAACAAAAATACTACATGAGAAGAGCAGGTTTCATGGGAAAGAAGCTCAGTTGTGTATATGTTGACCTTGAGGTTCCCACAGGCAGTGGTGTACTGTTAAAGGTTTACTAACTGGCTCTCTGGGTTTAAAAAGGATGCTTATGTGTACATACATGTTTATTATACATTTTATTGACATAAAGGATATACAGCAGTAATTGACAGATAATAACCTATACAATACTGTTCATCGTAAATTCCATGAAGTCGGTTGATTCTCATAGAACGCTTTTGTTGTTTGTCAGACTCTCCTATCTATGACCAACTTATGGTTGCATTTAACAAAAGAGTATAGTTCTGACAAAAGTCTTTAAGTTAAACAGTGAAGACTAAATTGACAAGATATGTCAGCTTTACACTTAATAAAGTCAGTGAGTTCTATGCTGTATCAGGTAATAGTTTTTGAATACTAGAATTGTATCTTCCTTGACTGTTTTATGAACTATTCACTCTGTAATGGCTATAGACAGACACATTACATTAAGCTTAATTTGTATTATCAACAAAACAATAAACCAAACCCTTATTTGTACAATGTGCCAGTTTCTGGGGTGTGAATATTCCCACCATGGCCAATACGGGTGACTAACGTAACATCTCTGAACACAGAGTCGGGGAAAGATAAGCAATAGCTTGCCATGTATACTATTTCACCATGTAGATGTAATAAATATAAATTACCTCAAGAACATAAATAATAGTAAAATGTAGTAAAACATTGTGGTTAATTTGAGTATTTCCTTTTTTGATGTATATTTAATTATAAGGTTATATAATTTAATTTTAAATAAAGGCTGTGTTTAATAACCGTCTCACAAAATTTCTGAAAAGTTGACAGTTGACTTTCAGAAGTCAGTAGTAGCAGGCTTTAGCACACAGCTGTCTGTGGGTTATCTAGATGAAGACGTCCAATGAATTTATAGGTCCTTTACTTAGAACATGGGTCTAAACTAGAGTTACTAATTCAGGACTGGGCACAGTGGCTCGCACCTGTAATCCCAGCACTTTGGGAGGCCAAGGCAGGCAGATCACTTGAGGCCAAGAGTTCGAGACCAGCCTGGCCAAAATGGTGAAACCCCATCTCTACTAAAAATACAAAAATTAGCCATGCATGGTGGCACATGCCTGTATTCCCAGGTATTTGGGAGGCTGAGGCAGGAGAATTGCTTGAACCTGGAAGGTGGAGGCTGCAGAGAGCCGAGACTGCGCCGTTGCACTCCAGCCTGGGTGACAAAGCGAGACTCTGTCTCACAAAAAAAAAGGAAAAAAAGGAATAAAACTAGAGTTACTAATTCAGGAATCATTCCCATGCTAGTTGAAGCCTTGAGAATAAATAGTATTGTCTAGGGAAAGGAAGTAAAAAAAATGAGTAGATTGAGAAGAGACCCAAGGGCCGAGCCCTGAACTAATCCCCCTCTCAGTGGACAAGCTGGGGAATAAGAGCCAGTGAAGATGACTGAGCAGGCCGCAGAAGGAAGGGAAGAGAGCATTTTAGGGAACTGGGCAGTATCAAGCCGTGGAGAAGCCAGGAAGGTAAGAGTTGAAGAGTGTCTATTGATTTAGCAGCAGCTCATTGGTTATATTAGTGGAATCTCAGTGGAGGTGGTGATGTTAAAGCTAAAACTCTTGTTTTATAAAATGAGTGGGAAGTAAGAAACAAGAGGCTGCAATTTTAGTTTCTTTGTAGGACCTCAGTGTAAAGTGTGATAGCAAGGAAGGATGGAAGGTGAAGAGAATAATCAGAGTCAGGATTTTATCATGTTTTTACTGTGGAGGGAAGGAGCCACTAGTTACAGGGGTAACCAGTGAAGCAAGGTCTAGGAGAGAAGGGGATGTCCTCTTGGATGGAAAGACCTAATCCTGAGCAAAAGGAACACCTTCTGAAATAGAAGAAGGCAACAAAGGAAAATTTTAGATATAGATATGTTTTTAGGTGTGGGCATGAGAAGCTGACTTTACTATAGTTTGCTTTTAAATGATATGAACATTTGCTGGTAGTGAGGCCAGACATATTCTTACTTGCTTTAATATAACATTGCAATGAAGGACTCGTGCATAAGTAACTTGGTAGTTAGCAACTTTCAATTTGCTTGTTCCCCCATTTTGCTAGACTAGAAGAATAAAGGTAGAGAATTAATCCTCATAAACACTTGTGTCTCAAAGTAAAAGCTCTGAAATGGGCATGAGGAAACGTGCATGTGCGAGGTGAAGATCAGTAACTGATGTTAATGCCAACACATCTCTCAGTGTGCTTGTGAAGTTCATAATAGGTGCTCATGGCTGTGAAGTGCCTGTGGAAGACAGGGAGGATCCTTATTCCTGTAAACTACTCAACATCACAAATCCAGGTAAGTCATCTTTTCTCTCGACTGCCATACACATTCTCGATGTTGAGTAAAAGTTGCTAAGCTTAATAGTATGGAGTCTGTTTTCGTTTTTTATTATTTTATTTTATTATGTGTTTTAGAGACAGGGTCTTGCTCTGTCACCTAGGCTAGCACGCAGTGGCACAATCACGGCTCACTATAACCTCAAACTCCTGGGCTCATGTGATCCTCCTGCCTCACCATCCTGCTAGGACTACAGGCACGTGCCACGACACCTGGCTAATTTTTTGTAGAGTTGAGGTCTCGCTGTCTTGCCTGGGCTGATCTTGAATTGCTGCCCTCAAGGGATCCACCAGCCTCAGCATCCCAAAGCACTGGAATTGCAGGCATGAGCCACCATGCCCTGGAGTCTGTTTTTAATAGACTAAAATATCTTTCATCTAAATTTATGTCTCATTTTTTTTTTTTTTTTGGAGATGGAGTCTTGCTATGTTGCCCAGGCTGGAGTGCAGTTGTGCCATCTTGGCTCACTGCAACCTCTGCCACCTGGGTTCAAGAAATTCTCCTGCCTCAGCCTCCTAAGTAGCTGGGATTACAGGTGCCCACAACTGCGCCTAGCTAATTTTTGTATTTTTAGTAGAAATGGAGTTTCACCATCTTGGCCAGGCTGGCCTCGAACTCCTGACCTCGTAATCCACCCGCCTCAGCCTCCCAAAGTGCTGAGATTACAGGCATGAGCCACCACGCCCGACCTGTTTCATCATTTTTGAGAGATTGACTTGGGGTATCTGTAGAGATTCTTTACAGAATCGAAACTTTAGGATCCAGGAGACTCTCTTTTTCAGTGTGATTCATATGCATTTGGAAGTTCCTTATGCTTAGATAAATCCTGAATTACCAAATTTTGAACTTTTGGAAAACTGCTGGTTTTACCAGTTAATTTATAATAACCTTGAAGAAACAAATATTATGAATCACTTTCTCTTAGAATTATTGTCTAATTTATTTCTGTAAAAGAAAAATAGTAAAAAAATTTAAAACACAAGTAATATTATTTATGCCTTAAAATTAAAAGTTGGTAAAAATTTTGGTGAGGGTAAAGAAAGCTTCTCCAGCACTTTGGGATACCAAGGCAGGAGGAAGAGCACAAAACCAGCCTGGGCAACATAGTGAGACCCTATGTCTCCAGAAAAAAAAAATTAGCCAAGTGTGGTGGCTCACACCTGTAGTTCCAGCTGCTTGGGAGGCTGAGATAGGAGGACTGCAGTTCGAGGCTACAGTCTGAGCCCAGCAGTTCAAGGCTGCAGTAAGCTATGATCTGTTCACTCTACTGCACTCCAGCCTGGGTAACAGAGCGAGACCCTGTCTCAAAAACAAAAAAACAAAGACAACAAAGAAAGCTGATCCTAATTAGGTTCTCTGTGTCATCGGGGAACCAATTTTAGGAAGCTGATAAATTTATAACTGTCTGTGTTTATTAGCACTTCCCATTATGTTCAGCTTTGTTTCTAAGGGAGGTTAAACTTCCAAGTCTTAAATACGCTGATTAGGACTTCTGATATTTTAAGGTTTGTTAAAACTGTATAGTTAAATAACACCTGACTTTTATAAGCAGGCTCCATGGCTCTCAATCCAAGCTCTGCCATTTTCTAGCTGTGTGACCTCCTCTGCCTCAGTTTTATCATCTGTAAACTTAGGGATAAAAGAATCTCCCTCATGGAGATTGACATAAGGATGAAATAAGTTGATATATATAATGTATTTAGAATAGTTCCTAGAAGGTAGAAGGTACTGAACATTATTTTAAAGAGCCTGCCATTTTATAAAGTTGGGCTTCAAACAGCTTTTTAAAATAAATTGGACAATATATTCAGATCTGTATTATAAAACAGAGGTTTCTTTTTTTTTTTTTTTTTTTTTTTTTTTTTTTTTTTTTTTTGAGACGGAGTCTCGCTCTGTCGCCCCTGCTGGAGTGCAGTGGCCGGATCTCAGCTCACTGCAAGCTCTGCCTCCCGGGTTTATGCCGTTCTCCTGCCTCAGCCTCCCGAGTAGCTGGGACTACAGGCGCCCGCCACCTCGCCCGGCTAGTTTTTTATATTTTTTAGTAGAGACGGGGTTTCACCGTGTTAGCCAGGATGGTCTCCATCTCCTGACCTTGTGATCCGCCCGTCTCGGCCTCCCAAAGTGCTGGGATTACAGGCTTGAGCCACCGCGCCCGGCCAAAACAGAGGTTTCTTAATTAGGATGTCTATGAATTCAGTTAACATTGTAACCAGATTTTATGTATGAATTATGAGAAAGTCCTTTGGCTTTCACTGGGTGTCTTTTTTTTTGTTTTTTTTTTTTGAGATGGAGTTTCGCTCTTGTTGCCCAGGCTGGAGTGCAATGGCGTGATCTTGGCCCACTGCAACCTCCACCTCCTGGGTTCAAGCGAGTTTCCTGCCTCAGTCTCTCGAGTAGCTAGGATTACAGGTACCCACCACCACACCTGACTAATTTTTGTATTTTTAGTAGACACGGGGTTTCACCACATTGGCCAGGCTGGTCTTGAATTCCTGATCTCAGGTGATCTATCCGCCTCAGCCTCCCAAAGTGCTGGGATTACAGGCGTGAGCCACCGCACCCAGCCTCACTGGAGTCTTAAAGGGATCAGAAACCCCATAGAATGTTATGTCACTGATGATATGGTATCCTCCAACAAATTACAATTGAAAAACAAAAAGAAGCCCTTCACTTTTAAATTAACCATTTTTTTTATCTTAAGTGCTGTTATTTATTAAAAGTAAAGAAGTAGAACTTTCTGTTAATAAAACATTTTCATATATGTAATACCTAGATTATGAATTTTTAAATGTGTATATAACTTAATATTGAATCTAATCTTTTCGATAATCCAAAGGCAGTTATGGTTATTTCAGTACCAGAAGGTCATGGTAAGCATTAATCATTGTAATATTGTGGCTGGGGTAGAAGGGTTGATTAATAGCACTGTAATGCAGCGGGATTTCCTGTGTCCACGTAACTTGAAGCCCAAGGCACATTTCTTTTAGATAAGAAAATATCTAAAAATGCTGTATTATAATGTGCTTGCCCTATTGCTTTTAATAAAGAGGTTTTTCCTATGGATATCTTTTATTTACTGAATATCTTAAAGAGAAAAAAATTGTATTGTTGTCCATTATGTTGTAGTCTAGACTCTCCAGTTAATGCTTGCCCAGCCCATGACAAAAAACTGTATTTTTCCTTTTTTCCCTGCTGCTCATGTCTGTAATTAGGTAAGAGTCATCACTTCCCGTTAGTCCCATTTTATTGAGTATCTACTGAGTGTAGAGAGCTTCTAGGAAGTCTGATGTAGGCATCCAAATGATCTGCTAGAGTATAGGAAGAAAATATAATTTCTTTTTTTTTGAGACAGGGTCTTGCTCTGTTGCCCAGGCTGCACTGCAGTGGCACAATCTCAGGTCACTGCAGCCTCTTCCTCCCAGGCTCAAACAGTTCTCATGCCTTCGCCTTCCAAGTAGCTGAGATTACAGGTGTGTGCCACCACGCCCAGCTAATTTTCGTATCTTAGTAAAGACAGGATTTTGCCATGCTGCCTAGGCTTAGAATTTCTATTTATCTGAAAATAAGAAAATACAGTCTTTATTAATACTGAATATATAAACTTACCACAATATATGCATATATTTTGTAAGTAAATAGGTGTGTGTACAAATATTTTTAACTGATGGGGTTGTGTAGTCAGCAAAATTTGAAAACCACAGCTCTAAAAGATACAAAGAACTTTGATATACTCTTTTAAAATAGGATTTTATATTATTAAAGCAGCACTGATATTCCCTGCCTATGAACTGCTTTATTTAATGTATTCTGATTCACTTATGGTAATTAGAAAATTTATTTGAAGGCTGGGCACAGTGGCTCATGCCTGTAATCCCAGCACTTTGGGAGGCTGAGGTGGGAGGACTGCTTGAGGTCAGGAGTTCAAGACCAGCCTGGGTAACATGATGAGACCCCCATCTCTACAGAAAATTAGCAAGACCTGATGGTGTGTGTCTGCGGTCCCAGCTACTCAGGAGGCTGAGGCAAGAGGATCCATTGAGCAAAGGAAGTTGAAACTTCAATAAGCCATGTTAATGCCACTGCACTGCAGCCTGAGTGACTGGGTGACTGTCTCAGAATTAAATAAATCAAGTAAAAGAAAAATTATTTGAAAAGAACTCTTTTGGCACTGATTAGACAGCCATGGGGGAGTGGAAAGGGGACTGACTTTGGAATCACTAAATGGGACTCGATTCCTGGATCTGCCACTTTCTATGACCTTAGGTGAATTGCTTAATTTTGGGCCTCAGTTTCTTAATATGTAAACTGAAGGTAATGCCACAACCACAAGGGTAATAGTGAAGATGTAAATGTGATGGGGAATGGTACATAGAAGGTGGTTCAAAACTGTGTTTGATATGCTTACCTTTTATCAATGCTGTATAGCAAGAGTTTTTCAGTGTTATTTGAAGTGACTTCAATTGCTTATTTATACTGTGATAATTGCCTCACGTATCACAAATATTTTAAATTGCCTATCAAGAAGTAGGAGTTTTGGAATTTGCAGAGTAAGACCAAATTTACTGATTATTTATGACTACAGTTAGTACTGTTTTTATTATTTCTATGTATCCAACCCTTCCAAATAGATGACTTAAATTTAATATCTCCTGTGGCATTTATACATATATATGCACCCATGTATGCAAAAAGCTATTAAATCAGTTCTGATAATTAACTTACTTAGATGTGGCTGAAAACTTTATTCTTAAATTTCAAAAATGTTTATGCAGAAGCAGCCATTTTTCTCAAGCATTTTTTAAAAATTCCTGCCATTTGTGAATTATATAGCAAATGATTACCTAGGTTTTGGCATTAAGTCCACTACTTCCTACTGGTAAAACAAAGGATTGTATTTGTTCAATTATATAAACCTGTTCTCATTACTTAGTTTTGAATCAGGAAATTGAAGCGTTCAGTCTGTCCGAAGACTCTTCATCAGGGCTGTCTGAGGATCGAATTGTCAGCGTGAGTTTCCGAGTTCTCTACCCCATCGTTATTACCAGTCTTGGAGTGTTCTATGATGCCAGTGATGTGGGTTTCCAGAGGAACATCACTGTCAAACTTTATCAGGCAGAACAAGAGGTATGCACTGCTCTGTACAGGTTTTTTCTCTTTTTTCTTTTTCAAAAACATCAACTTTGCCTTGTGACATACAGTAAGTAGATTGGAAGACTGTATAATTCTCTCTGGTTGAAAGACTTTCACCTTTCTTCCCCTGTTGACTAAATACACTGTAGTGTGATGTAAGACTAGTTTGGGGATAGATTATCTATGAATAAATGTGCTATATCTAGAAAAGAAGGAGTTGACTAGATTAGAAATCTCCAACTTAAAATTCCCTAAAGCCTAGGGAATTTTGAAAATTGGTAATGGATATAAAAAAAGTTTGGGATTCTTAGGATGAGTATTATTGCCTCTTTCTTCCAACTGTAAAAGTCCGTGATACAAAGCTAATAACTGCTTCAAACCTTTTTTGTAATAAGATATAGAAGAAATAAAAGTTATTCTTTTACCGAAAACAGAAAATCCCTGAAGTTTCTCTGTTCCTGATATGTGGGGAAATCTGATTTGTTCACAGAATGCATCTGAAGGAGTAGCATGGAATTGTATTTTTTAAACATGAAGAAAACTGGAAGGAATTATTCAGTAAACAACCCTATAGCCACTAACTACATTCTACAACAGTTAACGTTTTTCTGTATTTGGTTTATTACATGTTTATATCCACTCCCAAGTAGCTGGGATTACAGGTGCATGCCACCACACCTGGCTCATTTTTGTATTTTTAGTAAAGACGGAGTATTGCCATGTTGGCTAGGCTGGTGTCGAACTCCTGACCTCAAGTGATCTGCCCTCCTCAGCCTTCCAAAGTGCTGTCTCAGCCTCCCAAAGTCCTGGGATTACAGGCATGAGGCACCGCACCAGGCATGGTGTGCTTTGTTTGTTCAAGGTGTGCTACATGTTCCTTCAATCTGTAAATTTATGTCTTTTACCAAATTTGGGGGATTTTCAGCTATTAATGTCTTCAGAACCTTTTCTGACTTCACTTGCTCTCTCTACTCCTCCTGGAATTCCAATTACATGTATGTTAGATCTTTTGGTATTGTCCTACAGATCACAAGACTGTTCATTTTTTTCAATGTTTTTGTCTCTTTTCCAGTGTAGATAACTTCTGTTAATCTGTATTCAAGTTTAGTGACTCTTCTGTCATCTCAAATCTGAAGTTAAGCCTATCCAATGAATTTTTTATTTTAGATTTATTTTAAATATTATACTTGTTAGTGCTTCAGTTTCCATTTAGTTCTTTTTTACTGTTTCTATTTCTCTAAAATTTCCTACGTGTTCATTGTTTGAGAATATTTTTCTCTACAGCTTTGACCATAGTTGTAACAGCAGCTTTAAAATCTGTGTATGCTTATTCTGAGTCATCTCAGCATCTGTCTTTATTGATTAATATCTTTCCTCTAAAATATGGGTAACATTTTTCTGTTTTGTGTTTAGTATTTTGGGGGTCTTTTGGTTTGGGTTTTGGTGGTGGTGGTGGTGATGGTGGTGGTGGTGGTGTTTGACAGGGTCTCGCTCTTTTGCCTGGGCTGGAGTGCAGTGGTCCAGTCACGATTCACTGCAGCCTTAAACTCCTGGGCTCAAGCTGTCTGCCCTCCTCAGCCTCCTGAGTAGCTGGGACTACATGCGTGTGCCACCATACCCAGCTACTGGTAAAATTTTTTGTAGAGCAGGGTCTCACCATGTTGCCCAGGCTGGTGTTAAACTCTTAACCTCAAGTGATCTTCCTGCCTTGACTTCCCAAAGTGCTGGGATTACAGGTGTGAGCCACCACACCTGGCCCTTATCTTTGCATCCAGATCCTATTATATTCTGGATCCTATTATATTCCTCAAAGAGTAATGTTTTTTGTTTGTTTGTTTGTTTGTTGTTTTAGCAGGCAGTTAAATTGGCTGGACACAGACTGTAAACATTGTCTCACTTTCAATGAGAAACAGCTAAAATCTCTATTGAGTTTTTTTGGCCTTGGATGAGCTACTTGGGTTCTGCCTTGAATGTGTATTTTATGAGTCAGCCACAGATTTGGGCAGAGTTTATATGAAGAATTTACAGTTCTCTCTCTCTGTGATCCTTTCCTTTCTGGGATGTTCCCCCTCACGCCTTTTATTAATTGATGTGTTTATCCCAACTCTGTCCTCTTAATTTTCAAGCAGAACGACTACAGATTTTCACTCAAATTTCTAGTTGCCCTAGAGTTGTACCCTCAGACAAAGAGTCAAGAAGAGGGGTAGGGAGGAGATGCATATTTGGAGCCTTTTCCTTCTTCCAAGTACTGATTCTTCTCCAGTTTCTGCCTGTTTGTTTGAATTCCAGTACCTTCAAATCATTGTTTTTTATGTTTCATCCAGAGTTCATAATTATTATCTATAGGAGAATTGGTCTGATATTACTGGAAACAGAACTCTGTTCAGTTTTTTACAATGTGTTTGTATTATTAATGTTGATTATTAGCAATGAATACAATGTTAGAGATAAATATACAATTGTATATTTATATACCAATAAATATACAAATAAATTTGAGATGAAATTTCTTTTTTGTAATTTGCCCTGTTCTTCCTCTAAATAATCTGTCTAGTTTGTTGATGTGTTTGTAGACATAAATATAAGACAGAGGGAAGAGTAGGATTTCTGCTGGTGATGCCAGCCATAATGATTACAGTGAGAAGAGCTTTGTAGTTACTCAACTGTAGGAGTCCATGTATGATTGTAGTTAACAGTTTCATTGATACTGAAGACCAGATAGGGAATTGAAATAGCGGTACTCTGAGTAGCACTGTTTTCTAGAAATTAGAATTAATCTTGATTTTTTTTGATATACTTGTTTAACTTAGTATATATAGTTTTAAAGAAAACTTAGCCAGGCGCAGTGGCTCACGCCTGTAATCCCAGCACTTTGAGAGGGCAAGGAAGATGGATTGCTTCAGCCCAGGAGTTTGAGACCAACCTAGGCAATACAGTGAGACCCCATCTCTACAAAAAATTAAGAAAATAGGCAGGCAGCCGGGCGCAGTGGCTCACGCCTGTAATCCCAGCACTTTGGGACGCCAAGACGGGCGGATCACGAGGTCAGGAGATCGAGACCATCCTGGCTAACACGGTGAAACCCCGTCTCTACTAAAAAAGTACAAAAAAAATAATAAGCTGGGCGTGGTGGCAGGCGCCTGTAGTCCCAGCTACTGGGGAAGCTGAGGCAGGAGAATGGCTTGAACCCAGGAGGCAGAGCTTGCAGTGAGCCGAGATGGCGCCACTGCACTCCAGCCTGGGCGACAGAGCAAGACTCCGTCTCAAAAAAAAAAAAAAAAAAAAGGAAAATGGGCAGGCGTGGTGGCATATGCTTATAGTCCCAGCTACTTGGGAGGCTGAGGTGGGAGGATCACTTGAGCCCAGGAGGTTGAGGCTGCATTACAGTGAGCCATGATCGCACCACTCACTCCAGCCTAAGTGACAGAGTGAGACTGTCTCAAAAAACAAAACTATTTATAGTGTGCGAGTTATCAATCAAGTAGTTTGGTTCAGACATACAATATTTTGATCGTGTCAATGTAACTTTTAGTTGCCATATTTTTAACCAAGGAGGAGTTAATCTTTGTCCTCAAGAAAGGACTAGTCTAAGACGGATGCTAATGGGTTCATGGGTAGTCACAATGCAAAAACTATTCTTATACTGCATTCCTAAGAACTGGTGTTCATGAAAGAAATAGACAGAATCCATTGAAATGTGCTTTAATGTTGAACCCTTGCATGGTTTTAAGAGCTTAACAGAAGTTTCCCCTATGGTAAGTTGGTATATAAGAATAGGCATGAGAATGAGGAAATGTTGCCTAGAAGAAATGGGAGGGTCCAAGAAAACAATAGACATAATGAAAATCAGTCCTTTTTTTTTTGACAGAGTCTGCCTCTGTGGCCCAGGCTGGAGTGTAGTGGTGCAGTCTTGGCTCACTGCAGCCTCCACCTCCTGGGTTCAAGTGATTCTCCTGCTTCAGCCTCCCAAGTAGCTGGGACTACAGGTGTCTGCCACCACGCCTAGCTAATTTTTGTATTTTTAGTAGAGATATGGAGTTTCACATGTTGGCCAGGCTGGTCTGGAACTCCTCACCTCAAGTGATCTGCCTGCCTCAGCCTCCCAAAGTGCTGGGATTACAGGCGTGAGCCACTGCACCTGGCCCCAGTCCTCTTTTATATTCCCTTTTTTGTTTTGTTTATATTTTCTTCTGAAGATTCTTTTTGAAGGGAGTTTCCTGAGTGCTTTTGTTCCCAATAAAAATCTGTGTTATTTCAGTTTAGTCTTAACCCTTTGAGGGAGTTCTGACACTATAATATGTTGGCTTAATTTTACAACACTGCTCACTTCCCTTAATATTTTTTCTTTCAAGGTGGGTTTTTTTTTTTTTTTAAGGTTATGTGGATTTTGTTTAGCATTTGAGAACTTCATGACAACTTTGATTACCTTAAATATCGTTATTTAGTAACCATGACTGCACTAGAAAACCCAGTGACGCCAAAACCACAGTGGAACCATGTTAGTGACCGTGGTTAGGGCCATTGTGGATTTAGCTGACCAAGATGTAAGGTATTTGAAAACTTGTTGCATATGCAATGGTATAACATGAAATATTTTTTCTTGTCTTCTTCTTCCAATTTGTAGGAGGCCCTCTTCATTGCTCGCTTCAGTCCTCCGAGCTGTGGTGTGCAGGTGAACAAGCTGTGGTACAAGCCCGTGGAACAGTTCATCTTACCAGAGGTACAGGGTGGCAGGAAAAGACTGTGGTACCAATGCAATCCTTCATAGGAGTGGGCATGTGTTTTCAGGGGCAGGTGCTTGATATTTTCTTGTACCAGGGCAGCACTCCAGAGTGATAGATGAAGGGACCAACTGTGGATGTGCTAAAACATAGCACTCTGTATTCAGACCTCCTGAGGACTTCATGAGGCCTCAGAGGTTCCAAAACCACTTTTTGAAAAATGTTGCACTTTGCCATAGTTTATTTAGTGGAGTAGAGAACTGTGCAACTATTTTAATGACAAAGGATGGTGTTGGGTGTGGATTGATAGAAAGACCAGACAGATATACCATTTGGGTAAAATAAAATAGTTTGCTTATCTAAAGAATGAAAAGAAAAAAAAGTCAGTGCAGACAGGATAATGACAGAGATGGGTCACATTTCCAAGTTAAATAAAATTTCTCCAAAGGGTGAACAGTTGTGGATGGTGGCCTGAAAACATACCTGTCACCTTCTGGGTCCCTCTAGGTCCAGTCATAAGTAGATACGCACTAAAGAACGCCTCGCCTGCCAGGTGCCCTCATTAGTCCTGGAGTTAAGCCATACAGTATGGTCGCAGAGTGTGACAGAATCAGGATCAGACATGAACAAATTATTCATTCATCAACTTCAGCCTTTCTAGGCTGTTTTAGTCTAGGCTGAGTACATTCCTGAAGTCAGTGCTCTGGAACCACAATCGGGGTCAGTTTCCCAGACATCTCTGAAGTTCACTTTAGATCACCTGTAGAGTTCATCCCACAGCATCACAGCTGGGTTAAGGTGTGGAGGCTAGACAACTGACCGGTCCTGGTGACTAACCAAGAAACTTTTTCCTACCCAGACTGTGGGGTGCCATTCAGAATTTGTTCAACAATAGGAACCACACATTTTTATAACATACTATGGATCTTTGGAATTGAGTACAAGTAGTTGAAACTATATGTTAATTCCGTCAATGTCAAAGGGATCTCCTTTTCATTTGTATATGAACTTCCATTTTAAAAACTTTTGAATACGCTACTCTCAGCATACTGCTTATGGGGTAGCCGGCTCCGCAAGAGCAGTCAAAAAATAAATTAAAAAAAAAGAAATCTTTTAAATAAAAGCCAAACCAAAACAGGGGGTGGAAAAAAGGAAAATGCAGATAAGCCAAAGGAAAACAAGACTACTAGAATCTCATATTTGGAGATAATCACAGTTAACATTTTTGCTTCTATGTGTATATAGTTGCTAGGATTATGCCATTCATTCTACTTTATAATTTACTTACTTTAACATATCACGAACGTCTTTTGATATGATATGCTGTATTATTTGTAATGGCTATATAGAATTACATTGTACGAAAGTGTTGTCATTTAACTCTGTATTTGGATATTGATAGAGTTTCAATTTTTCAGTGTTATGGAAAAGACTAGTAAATATCACTGCACCTCTGTTTTATATGTATAACTGGTTATTTTCTTAGGATGAATTGTTGGGTCAAAGGGCATACACATTTTTAAGTCACATGATTCCTTCATGGAGGGGAGTTTAGCAGTTTGTACCAGTGTGAACAATCATTAGCAATATATGAGAGTGCCTGTTTTCCTACGTCCTTTTATTAATTTCACATATGAATTTTTTTCCTTTTTAAGTGCAGTATGTACCATCAAAGTTATCTTTTACTGTAAGGATGGTGTTTCAGGTCAGGCTCAGTGGCTCACACCTGTAATCCCAGCACTTTGGGAGGCCAAGGCGGGTGGATCACAAGGTCAGGAGTTCAAGATCAGCCTGGCCAAGATGGCAAAACCCCATCTCTACTAAAAATACAAAAATTAGCTGGGTGCGGTGGCAGGCGCCTGTAATCCCAGTTACTCGGGAGGCTGAGGCAGGAGAATCGCTTGAACCCAACAGACAGGTTGCAGTGAGCTGAGATCACATCACTACACTCCAGCCTGGGCAACAGAGTGAGAGAGACTCCCTCTCAAAAAAAAAAAAAAAAAAAAAAGAGTAGTGTTTCAGCTACATAGTGTTGGATCTCAGTTTTTGCAGGAAGCCATTCTTTGGTTTGTTCATTCACATGAGGTACTTAATCTCACTGTGTCTATTTCCTCCTCTAAGATGAAGGTGGTACACCTTCCATTTCAGATGGTTATTCTGGGGGCTAAATGATTTAACACATGTAGACTGCTTAAAACATGCTGCCACATGCCACGAGTTCAGTAGATCAATAGATGCTGTCATTATCATTATACTCCCCATCTGGATTGAGGGGGTCCTGTTCTTTCAGAGCAGTGTTTCTTCACCAGGGGCAATTTCCCTTCTGTGCACAGAGCAATGTATATAGATACTTTCAGTTGTTAAATCTGGATGTAGGGTGATTCTGGCATCTAGTGGGTAAAGGGACAGGGATTCTGCTAAACATCCTGCAGTCACAGAACACCCCCCTCAACCTGCCCCAGCAAATAATTATCTGGCCCAAAATGTCATTGGTGCTGAGGTTGAGGAACTGTATTCCAAAAGAAAGTCACATGGGGTGCAGCAAAGAGGAAGAAAATAAACTTTAATGCTTCAAGCTAACCACAGTTTTATGGAGTCTACTCCATTATCTTGGTCAGCCTTATAGAAAGAATTGCAAATTTTGATTAGTTCATAAAAAATACTACTTTCGCTTAGAATGTCCTTGTTCTTAGGAAATACATGCTGAAATATTTAAAGTTAAAAATTCATGATATCTGCATTTTATTTTTAAGTGATTCAACAACAGAAAAGTATGTGTGTAGAGAGAGAAAAGGCAAATATGGCAAAATGTGAGCAATTGGTGAGTCTAGGTAATTTGAATGGTAATTTGAACTTTTCTATAGGTTTGAAGTTTTTCAAAATAAAAATTGGGTTGGGGGAGAGGGGTTAACCTTCCTTGCTGGTGTTCAGAATGGTATATCTGGCAGTGGGTACTAACGATGGGAAGTACTCAGCCAAAATGATGAGTTACCTTTGTAGTTGTTAAAAGACTTTTTTTCCCCCTGATTTTTATTTATTTATATTTTTTTGAGACAGGCTCTGGCTCTGCTGCCCAGGCAGGAGTCCAGTGGCATGATCATAGCTCACTGCAGCCTCAACCACCTGGGCTCAAGTGATCCTCCTACCTCAACCTCCTGAGTAGCTGGGACTACAGGCACCTGCCACCATGCCCAACTAAATTTTTTTTATCTTTTTTTTCTTCGTTTAAGACAGTGTTTTGCTCTGTCACCCAGGCTGAAGTGCACTGGCATGATCCTGGCTCACTGCAACCTCTGCCTCCCATGTTCAAGTGATTCTCCTGCCCCAGCCTCTCAAGTAGTTGGGATTATAGGCACATGCCACCACACCGGCTCATTTTTTATTTTTTATTAGAGACACGGTTTCACCATGTTGGCCAGGCTGGTCTCGAACTCCTGACTCCAGGTGATCCACCTACCTTGGCCTCCCAAAGTGCTGGGATTACAGCTGTGAGCCACTGTGCTATGTTGATAGGTTAGTCTTGAACTCCTGGCCTCAAGCAATCCTCTCACCTCTCAAAGGTCCGGGATTACAGACTTGAGCCACCACACCAGGTTTTGTTCGTTTGTTTGTTTAGAAACAGAATCTCGCTTTCTCACCCAGGCAGGAGTACAGTGGCGCGATCTCAGCTCACTGCAACCTCCGCCTCCTGGGTTCAAGCAGTTCTCCTGCCTCAGCCTCCTGAGTAGCTGGTACTACAGGCGTGTGCCACCACGCCCGGCTAATTTTTTGTATTTTTAGTAGAGACGGGGTTTTACCGTGTTAGCCAGGATGGTCTTGATCTCCTGATCTCATGATCCGCCCTCCTGCCTTGGCCTCCCAAAGTGCTGGGGTTATAGGCCTGAACCACTGTGCCTGGTCACCAGGTCTAGTTATTAAGAGTTTTAATGACTATAGCCTTGTGCTTTTTATCTCCCTTCAAGCTTTAGGCTAAATAGACTTTTGATTTCATTACTTTTATTAATTTTGTATAATATTTTTTCTTTAAAAACAAGCAGGCCAGGTATGGTGTCTCAGGCTTATCCTCCCAGCACTTTGGGAGGCTGAGGTGGGCAGATCGTTGAGCCCATGAGTTTGAGACCAGCCTGGGCAACTTGATGAAACCCAGTCCCTATTCAAACAGCAAAAATAACCACACACACAAAAAGCAAGCAATTATTTAATAGTGGCTATACCTGGGGGGGAGCTAAGATTATGGATGATTTTAATTTTCTTCTTTTTGTATATCTGTCTTCTAAGTGTTCCATAATAAACGTATATTAGCTTTGTATAACAGAAAGAAAAAACAAACTTTTAGCAATTAAAAAAATTCTCTCCAGTTGTACAAAATTCTGTTTTTGTTGAAAATATGTTTAATTTTAAATACTCTTTTTTGCTGCATCAAGGCTGATTGGAAGGCTGATTGGGTTTATTTGCTCAGAAAAGTGATAGTGATGGTTGGCTGGCATATGATCAGCAACAAGTAACACAAGAGAAATAGGTAGTGTATTCCATTTGCAAGAGGAAGTTCATCATCTTATTCCCTCCACACTTGGTGATTGCCTGGAGTCACATGTCAGCAGTATAGCTTGTCCAGTAAGCAGGTCGCCTGTAAGGTTTTCATTGTGTAGCTCACTAAAGCATAAATCTCAGTGGGCGTCACAAGTGATTCTTCACAAGTGAAGACTACTGTGTATTTTTCTTTAAGTATTTATGTTTTGGCTGGGCGTGGTGGCTCACATCTGTAATCCCAGCACTTCGGGAGGCTGAGGCGGGTGTATAACGAGGTCAGGAAATCCAGACCATCCTGGCTAACACAGTGAAACCCCGTCTCTACTAAAAATACAAACAATTAGCAGAGTGTGGTGGCGCACCCCTGTAGTACCAGCTACGCAGAGGCTGAGGCAGGAGGATCACTTGAACCTGGGAGGCAGAGGTTGTAGTGAGCCAAGATCGCACCACTGCACTGCAGCCTGGGTGAGGTGACAGAGCGAGACTCCATCTTAAAAAAAAAAAAAAAAAAAAAAAGTGTCTCTAATTTTATGTTGTCGTTAATAGTACAGTTGGAACCTGAAACTAATCTTAGTAAAAAGCGGACTATTTTTGTTCACCTGAGTCACTAGTGACATTATTGTTGGCATTATGGACACTTATATCCTTAGACAGAGTTTAACTCCTGTTGCCCAGGCTGTAGTGTGATGGCTCCATCTCAGCTCACTGCAACCTCCACCTCCCAGGTTCAAATGATTCTCCTGCCTCAGCCTCCCGAATAGCTGGGATTACGAGTGCCCGCCACCACACCTGGCTAATTTTTGTATTTTTAATAAAGACAGAGTTTCACCATGTTGGCCAGGCTGACTTTGAACTCCTGACTTCAGGTGATCCACCCGCCTTGGCCTCCCAAAGTGCTGGGATTACAGGTATGAGCCACCGTGCCTGGCCTATATCCTTACTTTTTATGAAGGTTGAAATTCTTTATATGTAGTCATTTCTCCAATCCACAAGAAGTTGTTAGTGTTTATAGGCACAGAAGTACTGTATATATTTAAACTACTTTGTTGTTTGGATGAGAAATTAGAAGCTCTATGGAAAAGAATTGATGCCTCATTTTTCCAACCTGTACCATACTGTTTTTTCCCAACTTTTATTTTTATTTATTTATTTATTTATTTATTTATTTTTGAGACGGAGTCTCGTTCTGTCGCCCAGGCTGGAGTGCAGTGGCCGGATCTCAGCTCACTGCAAGCTCCGCCTCCTGGGTTCCCGCCATTCTCCTGCCTCAGCCTTCTGAGTAGCTGGGATTACAGGCGCCCGCCACCTCGCCCGGCTAGTTTTTTGTATTTTTTAGTAGAGACGGGGTTTCACCGTGTTAGCCAGGATGGTCTTGATCTCCTGACCTCGTGATCCGCCCGTCTCGGCCTTCCAAAGTGCTGGGATTACAGGCTTGAGCCACCGCACCCGGCCTATTTTGGTTTTTATGATCTTAGCAGGGAATTGCCATAAAAAAGTTGTTTTGGATCTTAAGAGATCCCTGGTTTCATAATTGTCTTACATCAGAATAAAAAGTAGTTATATGAGAGCAGAGGTGAGGAATAGAAATTAAACTGTGTTGTGGAGCAGAAACAGGTATAGGAGACAGGCAGAAGATAAAGCTTCTTCTTTCCTTGGTAACAAAACAGCTGGTGGGTTATGTAAGCTCCATGAATAAGTCAAGATGATTTGGGGGGACTAGGGAATTTTTCTGCTAACTATTCAATTATTCATTGAATTTGTTTGTTGTATCATAGCCTAGTCACAGACAAAATGGAGTTGGGTGCCAGGAAGGGCCTCTGTGAAGTAGCATGTCCCATGTCGTGTCAGTTGAATGGACAGTGCAGAGAATTACTCGTTTTATCGTCATCTTTTCTAGATTTGTAGTTTTAAGGTGAGGATTTTTATCTGGTCACTATAGTTTTTACTTTCGGTATGATTCATTATTTCCTTTTTGCTGTCCTCTTAAATGTAAGTCATTCGGATTTGCTACCTAGCCTTCTGTTTTATTTTACTCCTTCTTCCCAGGCAATTTCATTCATGACTGCCTGTATGCTGAAGGCTGTTAAATCTATAATTACAGCCTCAGCGTCTCTTGTGAACTCCAGACGTGCTTTGAGCTGCCTACTGAACTTCTCCACTTGAATGTTCTGTGGGCATTCTAATGGTAACATTGTCTCCATCCCACCTGTTCTCATCGCCTGTATTTTTAATCTTGGGTGTGTTCGCTTCGGCAGCACATATACTAAAATTTAATCTTGCGTAACCATCTCCTTTTCCTCAGTCACCTAAACCAGAATCATGAGAGTTATTCTCACTCTCATGTCCAAGTACTCACCAAGTCCTGTCAGTTCCTTATCGTAAGTATTATCAGTCCTTCCAAACTTTATCACTATTCAAGTTTTAGAAGAAAATAGAGTATACTTAAGGGCAAGAGGTTGTTGCAAGGAGGAAGAGACATGATTAACACAAAGCAGCCTCACGTGGTCAAGCATATTCGTCCATTTAGTGTTTCCACAAAGGAATACCTGAGGCTGGGTAATTTACAGAGAAAAGAGGTTTATTTGGCTCATGGGTCTGCAGGCTATACAAGAAGCATGGCAGCCAGGCATGGTGGCTCATGCCTGTAACCCCAGGACTTTGGAAGGCTGAGGCAGGCAGATCTCTTCAGGTCAGGAGTTCGAGACCAGCCTGGCCAACATGGTGAAACTCCGTCTCTACTAAAAATACAAAAATTAGCTGGGTGTGGTAGCACGTGCCTGTAATCCCAGCTACTCAGGAGGCTGAGGCATGAAAATCACTTCAACCTGGGAGATGGAGGTTGCAGTTAGCAGAGATTGTGCCACTGTACTCCAGGCTGGGCAACAGAGCGAGACTCCATCTAAAAAAAAAAAAAAGAAAAGAAAAGAAACATGGCACCAGCATCTGCTTCTGGTGAAGGCTTCAGGAAGCTTCCACTCATAGTGGAAGGCGAAGGGGAGTAACATGTCACGTGGTGAGAAAGGGAACAAGAGAGAGATGCCAGTCTCTTTTTAAAAAAACAGCTCTCATATACAAATAGAGCAAGAACTCACTCATTACTGTAGGGAAGGAGTCAAGCCATTCTTGAGGGATCAGCTCCCATGACTCAAACACCTCCTGCTAGGCCCTACCTCCAGCGTTGGGGGTCACATGTCAAAATGTGATTTGGAGGGACCATATATCCAAACTATATCATCAAGGGGTCTGGGACTTAGCAACAGGATGTAACACTGACCTTCCAGTTCACCTAGAGATTATCAGATGCTTACTGAATGTGTCAGTTCACAGAAAATCAGTGCATAAACCAAAATGTCGGTTCATTCATCTTTAATGCTCTTGGCTCACTCAAGTGATTTCAATGTTCAGGTCCCCTATCTAGGAACCTCCTACTTAGTTTGTCAAAGTACCTAAAAAACTAAATCTGAACTGTGCTAGATTTGAGCATTGAACTTAAATTATAACAGCAGAAGAGTGGGTGTTTTAGAGTGCTATTTTATCTAGGTAGAATGTGACCAGTGCCTTTTTTTTTTTTTTTTTTTTTTTTTTTTTTTTTTTTTTTTTTTTTGAGACAGAGTTTCGCTCTTATTGCCCAGGCTGGAGTGCAATGGTGCAACCTCAGCTCACCGTAACCTCTGCCTCTTGGGTTCAAGTGATTCTCCTGCCTCAGACTCCCAAGTAGCTGGGATTACAGGCATGCACCACCACACCCAGCTAATTTTTTTGTATTTTTAGTAGAGACGGAGTTTCTTCGTGTGTTGGTCAGGCTGATCTTGAACTTCCAACCTCAGGTGATTCTCCCACCTTGACCTCTCAGAGTGCTGGGATTGTAGGTGTGAGCCACCGCACCTGGCCCAAAATGCTTTTTATCTTCCAGTTATTGCATCTTTCTCCCCCTTGACATTGCTGCATTGCCAAAATTTTTCTCTTAACCCAGTCTTCCTATACTGGCCTGTTGATATGTTTCATACATTGTCTTAAGATATTGACTTTACTAATTAAGCTTCAATCATACAGTTCTTCTCAATTATTAGAAATGTTGTTTCTTCTGGGGCCGGGCGTGGTGGCTTATGCCTGTAATCCCAGCACTTTAGGAGGCCGACGCAGCCTGATCACTGGAGGTCAGGAGTTCGAGACCAGCCTGACCAATATGATGAAACCCTGTCTCTACTAAAAATACAAAAATTAGCCAGATGCGATGGCGTGTACCTATAGTCCCAGCTACTCTGGAGGCTGAGGCAAGAGAAACGCTTGAACCCGGAGGCAGAGGTTGCAGTGAGCTGAGATCGTACCGCTGCACTCCGGCTTGGGCAACAGCAAAACACCGTCTCAAAAAAAAAAAAAGAAAGAAGTGTTGTTTCCTCTTATGTAGGGATTTAATTATTTAAGATTTGATCTCAAGTTTGAGAGAATATTAAGGCCTCAGAAGGAAGAGAATTGAAAAAGAACAAATAAATAAAGTTTTGAAAAGAGAGTTAAGGCTATCTAGGGGACGTATAGAAACAATCAGCACCTATTTCAAAGATACGAAAATGGAATATTCTAAAGAGGCAGTTCCATTTCTGTGTGCCTTTTAGTGGTAATAAAGGCACTATTTCACTAAGTAAAGGCACTTCACCATATACTTTATCACTAATCTTCTAAACAGCCCTTTGAGGCCAGTATCATTTTCTCTCTTTTGAAGATTAGAAAATGATGACACTGCTTAAGGTGGATCTGCACGATCTGCTCTGAGAGCCCTAGGGCCCCACCCATTGCATCCGGAGTTTCACAGATAATGCAGATTAAGGATACATTAGCTGAATAGAAAGTAATAAACTGCCTGAGGAACCCGGACTCTTGGAATATTTTTATCTGTTATGGAGGAGAAAAAAAGTATTATTTCTTAAAAAAAAAAAAAAAAGAAGAAAGAAAAAGAAGAAAAGAAAAGGTTGGGCCGGGCGCGGTGGCTCATGCCTGTAATCCTAGCACTTTGGGAGGCTGAGGTAGGCGGATCACTAGGTCAGGAGTTCAAGACCAGCCTGGCCAACATGGTGAACCACCCCCCCATCTCTACTGAAAATACAAAAATTAGCTAGGCGTGGTGGCACGTTCCTGTAATCCTAGCTACTCGGGAGGCTGAGGCAGGAGAATTGCTTGAACCAGGACCCGGGAGGCTGGGTTTGCAGTGAGCTGAGATCGCACCACTGCACTCTAGCCAGGGCTATAGAACGAGACTCCGTCTCAAAACAATAAAAATTAAAAAAAAAACAAAAAAAAAGAGAGAGAGAAAAAAAGTTTATATCACTCTCTACAGAGGAAAAAGAAAAGTTTATAAACCACTGACCTAGCTTATCAGACAAGTTGAATTTTGTATGGTTTCCCTATAATGCTGGCTAAAATGAGACATTATTGTAAAGTACTTTATCTCTTCATTTTAACATATGAAAGTTTTTAGAGTATTAGAGCTGCATCTTTCATTTAATCCTCTATACCGTACTCAATTCTAGTTGATTTTTAGTTCAACATTATTTGTTCAGCACACATTTTGAGTTTTCAGTCATGTCAGGCTGGGCTCGATGCTGGGGATGCAGTGGTTGATCAGACAAGCTCCTTCCTGTTCTCAAGGTGTTTGTCTTCTAGTAGAGGCAGTTAGTTTAATAATAAAATAAACAAGAAATATCAGAGTGATAAATGGTATTAAGAAGGTAAAACAAGTTGATGTGATAGAGAGAAGTTGGGAGTTGGAGTCTTCTAGAGGACATCTGGAGGAAGCCTCTCGGAGGAGAAGGTATGGAGCTGAGACCTGAGCAGGACTAAGGAGCCAGCTGTGCACAGAATTAAAAATGGGATCGTGGAGAAATGAGAAGACATTAAGATTTCAATATGTATCAGACCTTGGGACAGGGGGGCATAGCTCTCTAAGCTCAGAATCTGATAGTAATAATCACAAAGGGAAAGTTCGTCGGATTTGCCAAGGTAAAATTTATGGACTTCTGAATTTCAAAAATAACATTAAGTAGCAAATGAAAAACTATTTTAGCATATAAAATGTGCACAGGATTAAGATAATTTATCAAAAGCTTGCATAGATGAATAAGAAAAATAGAAAACTCAGAGGGCAGATGGCAAAGCAGCATGATAAGACAGTCCTCAGAAGAGAACATGCAATTCATAAACATCACTAGGAATCAGAAATCCAACTAAGCCAATCTTTTCTTTTTTTTAAATTCAGGCAGGGTGCTGTGGCTCATGCCTATAATCCCAGCACTTTGGGAGGCCGAGGCAGGCAGATTACTTGAGGTCAGGAGTTCCAGACCAGCCTGGCCAACATGGCGAAACCCCATCTCTACTAAATATCCAAAAATTAACCGGGCGTGATGGTGAGCGCCTGTAATCCCAACTACTCGGGAGGCTGAAGCAAGAGAATCGCTTAAACCTGGAGAGCGAAGGTTACAGTGAGCCAAGATCGCACCATTGCACTCCAGCCTGGGTAGCAGAGCGAGGCTCTCTGTGTTAAAAAATGAAAAATCAATCCAACTAAATGAGGAATCATTTTGTAAAAATCTACTATATTAGATTAAACTCTTTTTTACTAGTATCCCATACCAGGGAGAATACAGTGCAATTGTCCTTCTCATACATTGCTGATAACCCTATAAATTAGTAAAAGTTGCTTTCAAAAAGCAGTTGGTGGTGTGTTCCAAAATCCACAAAAAATACCTCTTTCTTGTCCCAGTAATTTCACCTTTGGGAATTTATTTTAAGTAAAAAACAAATTGTTAGGGGTAAATAAACATTTACACCAAAACATGCCTACATTATTTTAGTAGATACTTAGTAGATATTTTAGTAGACATTTAGTAGCAACCAAATGTCTAACAGTAGGGGAAAATGAATAAATCAGGATGTGTCTGCTCATTGGGATGTATACACACATGAGGAAGAATGGTTGTGACAGCTGCAACAGCAGAAGGAAATGCTTTTGATACAATGGGAAATGGCAAACAGCAGCATGCAAAATTGTCTATATGCTCTTTGTGATTGGTTTTTTATATGTGCGTGGAAAAAACGGTCAAGGATATACACCAAACGCTAACAGTGGTATGTCAGAGTTATGGGGTGAACATTTTAAATGATATGTTGTCGGAAAAATATTTCTCTAAAATCTTACCTGAAAACATACTTAAAACCTAAATGACAGCAATAAGGAAATTGACTCACTCTTCATCTTTCCACAAAAGAGCTTTGAAGGTACAATCGTGTGGGAGAGCCAAGACCTCCACGGCCTTGTGTCAAGAAATCTCCACAAAGTGACAGTGAATGATGGAGGGGGAGTTCTCAGAGTCATTACAGTAAGTCATTTTTTTTTAAGGTTTAATTGCATATTTTAGCGTCTTTTTAATACACAAAAATGTTATAAAATTTACCTTAGAGCCCAGGCAGCATGGAGCAATGATTCTGGTGTGTTTTACAACATATTATATAGTAGCAAATGTTGTTGTCTTCATAGTAAAGGCAAAAACTCATACGATCTACAGCTCTAGCGTTAGTGAGTTTACAGTTTTGCCTTAAGATTGGTGCATTTTTAAAGTGCAATATTTCGTTTCTCATTTTTGTTTCTTTTTTTGAGAGAGTCTCACTTTGTTGCCCAGGCTGGGGTGCAGTAGCACGATCACAGCTCACTGCAGCCTCCACCTCCTGGCTTAAACAATCCTCCCACATAGCTGGGACTACAGGTGTGCACCACCACACCCAGCTAATTGTTTGTGTTTTTTGTAGAGATGGGGTTTCACCACGTTGCCTAGGCTGGTTGCAAACTTCTGAGCTCAAGTGATCCGCCCACCTACACTTCCCAAAATGCTGTATTACAGGCATGAGCCACTGCGCCTGGCCTATTTCTCAGTAATTTTTAAGTTAGCATTCATTAAGAACACTTGCTAAGTAGTATTCAGGGTATTTACTATCTCACCTTGAAAATAAAATCTCAGTTAAAATACTATAGATAGCCAGGCATGGTGGCTCATGCCAATAATCCCAGAACTTTTAGGAAGCTGAGGCAGGCAGATCACTTGAGGCCAGGAGTTTAACACCAGCCTGGGCAACACAGCAAGACCCCATCTGTACTAAAAATACAAAAACTTAACCAGGCATGGTGGCACATGCCTGGAATCCCAACTACTTGGGTGACTGAGGCATGAGAATTGCTTGAATCTAGGAGGCAGAAGTTTCAGTGAGCTGAGATCACACCACTGCACTCCAGCCTGGGTGGCAGAGTGAGACTCTGTCTCAAAAAAAAAAAAAAGCCAAACTACTATAGATAAAAATACTGGAAAATAAGGTGGAGTGTACTGGCTTATGCCTGTAATCCCAGCACTTTGGGAGGGTAAGGTGGGTGGACCACTGGAGGTCGGGAGGTTGAGACCAGCCTGGCCAACATGGTGAAACCCCCGTCCCTACTAAAAATACAAAAAGTAAATAAATAAATAACTGGGCATGGTGGCACATGCCTGTAATCCTAGCTACTTGAGAGGCTGAGGTGGGAGGATTGCTTGAACCCCAGAGGTGGAGGTTGCAGTGAGCCAAGATCACGCCACTGCACTCCAGCCTGGGCAACAGAGCAAGACTCCATCTCAAAAAAATAAATAAATAAATAGAAAATAAGATTGAGTACTTTCATTTATTTTGCTGAAGCAACTCTGGGATTTCTGACTCTCATATTTCTCATTCAGCTTTGCTTTAAATTTAAAACAGTTTGACAGGTGAATTTCTCAAAGTAAATGTAGGACAATAAAGGTGTAGGAAGACTTAAAATGAACTTTAGTAAACAAATGGTGTATATGGTGGAATCATAGACAATCTTTTATTCCCCTTGATCTCCCGTCTAATGATTAGGAATGTACTTGGCATTTAAATTCACAAGCTTAGTGAATGAATATTAACCTCATTCACATGGATTAATTTCTGAGTTGAAATGAATATGTAATATGTTACTCATTCAAAAAGCATTTACTGCACACCTGTTGTAAGGCAGAAACAATGGCAGGGTAAAATAGACATACTAGTGGCCTACAGTGGAACTTACAGTCCAGTGAGGAAGAAAGATATTAAAGAAATAGACCATAAATTCATATGTAGTTATACATTTAGATTTGTAGGCCATGTTTAGGATTTCATTGATGTTTATAGGATTTAGGATTTATTATGACAAGTAAATTTCACAAAGTAAATGGAGGGCAATAAAGATGGTATTTACTTTAGTAGACACACACACCATTTGTTTACTAAAGTTCATTTTAAGTCTTATGAAAAATTTTTTTATTTAAAATAGAAAGTTTTATGGAATTATGACGTTTTCCTTATTTTCAAGGCAAATACCTTTACTATCTTGCCTCCTTTTCTATTTATGAAACTTTAAGATACCCAGCATATGCCAAAATTCTATAGTATTGGTTACACTAAAAGAAATAAGTTGGCTGGGCACAGTGGCTCACCTTGTAATCCCAGCACTTTGGGAGGCTGAGGTGGGAGGATCACAAGGTCAAGAGATCAAAACCAGCCTGGCCAACATGGTGAAACCCCATCTCTACTAAAAATACTGGGCGTGGTGGCAGGTGCCTGTAGTCCCAGCTACTCGGAAGGCTGAGGCAGGAGAATTGCTTGAATCCAGGAGGTGGAGGTTGCAGTGAGCCGAGATCGCGCCATTGCACTCCAGCCTGGCTCCAGAGCAAGACTCCATTGCAAAAAAAAAGAAATAAGTTAACTTCTGAGTTGAGAACTAGGTTCAAATGTAAAGACTCAAATGATCTGCTTTGGGAGTAAAAAATATAGAGGGCTAAAGATAGCTTAAACATACAGTTAACCTAAAAAAAACAAAAAACCAGGGCTGGGCAACAAGTGAAACCTCAGGAATTTCTATGGCAGGTTAGAGCAATAAAAAAATTGAGGTGATTTTTTTTTAATTAAAAAAAAAAAAGGCCGGGCGCGGTGGCTCACGCCTGTAATCTCAGCACTTTGGGAGACCGAGGCTGGCGGATCATGAGGTCAGGAGATGAAGACCATCCTGGCCAACACAGTGAAACCGCGTCTCTACTAAAAATCCAAAAAAATTAGCCGGGCGTGGTGGTGGGCGCATGTAGTCCCAGCTACTCGAGAGGCTGAGGCTGGCTGGAGAATGTCATGAACCTGGGAGGCGAAGCTTGCAGTGAGCCGAGATGGAGCCACTGCACTGCAGCCTGGGCGACAGAGCAAGACTCCATCTCAAAAAACAAACAAAAAACAAACAAACAAACAAAAAAACCAGGTAACTTTAAAGCCCCCGCTAAGAAACCCCAGGTGCAAATTAAGGTTTTCATCACAAATGTGTACAGCTGAGAGTTTTCACTAAGTTTTATTCCCCTGCCAGCAAGTGATGTCAGAAAAATTTTAAAGACAAACAAAAAGCCAAGTTGTGACCTTTCCAGAGATAAGTTAGTAAACAGAAATCACTATTGAGTTCTAAAGCCAAAACAATACAGAAATATACAATAAAAAATAAAGCATAGGCTGGGCGCTGTGGCTCACACCTGTAATTCCAGCATTTTGGGAGGCCGAGTTGGGCAGATCACCGGAGATCAGGAGTTCGAGACCAGCCTGACCAACATAGTGAAATCCCGTCTCTACTAAAGATACAAAAATTAGCCAGGTATGGTGGCTAACGACTATAATGCCAGCTACTCGAGAGGCTGAGGAAGGAGAATCACTTGAACCCGGGAGGTAGAGGTTGCAGTGAGCCAAGATCGCACCATTGCACTCCAGCCTGGGCAACAAGAGCAAAACTCTGTCTCAAAAAAGTAAATAAGTAGGCCGGGTGATGGCTCACACCTGTAATCCCAGCACTGTAGGAGGCCGAGGCGGGCGGATCACCTGAGGTCAGGGGTTCAAGACCAGCCTGGCCAACGTGGTGAAACACCCGTCTCTACTAAAAATACAAAATTTAGCCAGGCATGCTGGCAGGTGCCTGTAATCTCAGCTACTTGAGAGGCTGAGGCAAGAGAATCGCTTGAACCTGGGAGGTAGCGGTTGTGGTGAGTCAAGATGGCACCATCACATTCCGGCCTGGGGGACAAGAGCAAGACTTCGTCTCAAAAAAAAAAAGTAGGCCGGGCGCGGTGGCTCAAGCCTGTAATCCCAGCACTTTGGGAGGCCGAGACAGGCGGATCACGAGGTCAGGAGATCAAGACCATCCTGGCTAACATGGTGAAACCCCGTCTCTACTAAAAATACAAAAAACTAGCCGGGCGACCTGGCGGGCGCCTGTAGTCCCAGCTACTCGGGAGGCTGAGGCAGGAGAATGGCGTGAACCTGGGAGGCGGAGCTTGCAGTGAGCTGAGATCCGGCCACTGCACTCCAGCCTGGGCGACAGAGCAAGACTCCGTCTCAAAAAAAAAAAAAAAAAAGTAAATAACAAATAAAGCATATACAATATTTTATGGAACCACAAGGTTGGAATCTATAGCATGCACCTTTAGTAATTTTCACAGCATTTGGCTACAAACATTTTATTTTATTTATTTTATTTTTTTGAGATGGAGTCTCGCTCTGTCACCCAGGCTGGAGTACAGTGGCACAATCTTGGCTCACTGTAATCTCCTACTCCCGGGTTCAAGTGATATTCCTGCCTCAGCCTCCAGAGTAGCTGGGATTATAGGCACGCACCACCATGCCTAGCTAATTTTTTTGTATTTTTAGTAGAGACAGTGTTTCACCATATTAGCCAGGATGGCCTTGATTTCCTGACCTCATGATCTGCCCACCTCCACCTCCCAAAGTGCTGGGATTACAGGTGTGAGCCACCACGCCTGGCCTACAGACGTATTTTAAATTAAATGACATGTTACTACAGTGACATCAGATGACTTGTTCTACTGGCCTTAAAACATTGCTTTGTACAGTACAACTCTGCTGAAAAGATCTGTTTAAGAATAGCCAAGCAGTAGCTCTCTTGATTAAATGAAGGTGTAGAAAAAATCCTGTAAATACACTGAATATGGACTCTAACAGTCTGATCTAGCCCACAACAGCCAGACAATACTCTGGTAGATGTACCATAGTGGTTTACTGTATACAGAAGTGAAACAGCTCACTCTGAGTAAGGCCATTGGGTAACTTTTGAAGAGAGATAACTCTCTAATAATAAAAGATTCTCCATTCTAAGAGGTAGAAAGGACTATCATTGGCTGCTGGCACGATAGGCTTAGGCACCTTCAACAACATCAGCAGGCCGGGCACAGTGGCCCACACCTGTAATCCCAGCACTTCGGGAGACCGAGGCGGGAGGATCTCTTGAGCCCAGGAATTCAAGACCAGCCCAGGCCATACACTGAGACCTCTTCTCTACAAAAAAATTTATAAATATTAGCTGGGCATGGTGGCACACACCTGTAGTCCCAGCTACTTGTGAGGCTGAGGTGGGAAGATTGTATGTTCAAGGCTAGAATGAGGTATCATTGCACCACTGCACTCAGCCTGAGCATCAGAGTGAAACCCTGTCTGTAAAATGAAATTAGGCCGGGTGTCCCAGCACTTTGGGAGGCTGAGGCAGGCTGATCACCCGAGGTCAGGAGTTCGAGACCAGCCTGACCAGCATGGTGAAATCCTTTCTCTTATTAAAAAAAAAAAAATTTAAAAATTAAAAAAAATTTTTAAATCAATATTCAGTAGAGTTCAATTTGAATATTTGGGACAGATTGTTGATTTTGAGCCTTTCTCTGCATTGTCACTTAACTTTAAAGTGTGCCAAGATGTATTTGAACTCATGAGAATTTTTAGTTTCCAAAAAATCAAAGGTCATAATATATATTTTTTTAAGTGGTGGGGTTGGGATATAAAATAAATTGCTTTTTGTACCATTAGAGTAGCAAGTACATAAATATGATTCTATGTAAGTTGCAATTCTGAACACCTTATGGAATGTTGGGTATACCTTATCTTTAGTATTGTAATTAGATAACAAAAATAGTAGAATACCGTATGTCATCCTGATATTATAAGCCTCTAGTACACCAGCATCTTAGATGCATTTATCTGCTGCAAGTGGAGTCATATTATGACTTGTCAAATCAATTTTAAAATATGATAAATGTATTTTTAGTAACGAAACATTGAGTACATTCTTATTCCTTTCAGGCTGGGGAGGGTGCATTGCCTCATGAATTCTTGGAAGGTGTGGAGGGAGTTGCAGGTGGTTTTATATATACTATTCAGGGTAAGTTGGCTAGTTGAAACTTGAAAAATACACTGAATCTCATACACTTAATCTTTATACTTGACAGAAAAGGAGTTTTTTTTTGTCTTTTAAAAAACTTTATTCAGATAAAAGTCACCCTTTTAAAGTGGTTGAGTGGTTTTAAGTGTATTCATAGAGTTCTACAACCGGCTCATCTCCCAAAAGGAAACCCCACACCCATTAGCAGTTACTCCTCATTCTTCCCTCCCCAACCTCCCACCCCCTAACAACTACTGATGTGCTTTCTTTCTCTATGGATTTGCCTATTTTTAACATTTCACAATGGAAATGTACAGTATGTACTCTGTGTGTCGGTTTCTTGCTGTAACATGTTTTCCAGGTCCATCCATTTTGTATGTGTCAGTACTTCTTTTTTATGATCATATAATATTCTATTGCATCGATATGCCCTATTTTATTCATTCATTAATTGATGGACATTTAGATTGCTTCTACTTTTTGAATATGAATAATTCTATAGTAAACATGTAGGTACAAGTTTTTGTGTGGTCATATATTTCCATTTCTCTTAAATCTCTAGGAGTAGAAGACCTGGGTCATGTAATTGTGTGTTTAATCACTTGAGGCACTGCCAGGTTGTTTTCTAAAGCAGCAGCCCAGTTTACATTTCCATCGTCCGTATATGAGGATTCTAGTTTCTCCATATTCTTGTCGACACTTACTAAATTGTCTATCTTTTAAAATATACCAATCCTAGTGGGTGTAAATTGTTATTTCATTGTGATTTTTATTTGTATTTCCATAATAACTAATGATGTTGAGCATTTTTTTCATTTGCTTATTGGCCATTTGTATATCTTCCTTTTTTATTTTATTGTTTTTCTTCTTCTTCTTCTTTTTTTTTTTTTGAGACGGAGCCTCACGCTGTTGCCCAGTCTGGAGTGCAGTGGCATGATCACAGCTCACTGTAGCCTCAGCCTCCCTGGGCTTAAGTGAACTTCCCATTTCAGCCTCCTGAATAGCTGGGACTACAAGTGCATGCCACCATGCCCAGCTAATTATTAAATATTTTGTAGAGACAGGATTTTGTCATATTGCTCAGGCTGCACACTGTTAAAAGGGTGAATTATTATGGTATGTGAACTAGATGTGGGAAGTGAGGGAGAGAGGAGGAGGGAGGAAGTGAGGGAGGGAGGGGTGGAGAGAGGGAGAAGGTAGTGAGGGAGGGGAGGGGTAAAGGGAAGGAGGGAGGAAAGGAGGGGAGAGAGACAGAGAGAGTCATTTGTATATCTTTAGAGAAATATCTATTCAGATCCTTTGCCCATTTATAAAATTATTTTGTTATTGTTGAATTGTAAGAGTTCTTTATATTCTGGATACAAGTCCCTTATCAGATACACGCTTTGCAAACGGTGCCCTTTAACACACAAAAGTAAATTTTGATGAAGTCCAGTTTTGTCACATGTTTTTGCTGTCATATGTAAGGAAACATTTGTCTAATGTGAGGTCACAAAGATCTGTGTTTTACAGTTCCAAGAGTTTTATAGTTTTGGCACTTATATGTAGGCCTTGGATCCATGTTCATTTTCATATATGGCATGAAATAGAGGTTTAACTTCATTATTTTGCATGTGGATATCCAGTTGTCCCGGCACCCATTTGTTGAAAATCAATGACTGTAAATGTAAGGATTTATTTCTGGACTCAATTCTATTCCATTGATCTATATGTCTGTGTCCTTAACCAGTACTACACTGTCTTGATTATGTAGCTTTTTAGTAAGATTTAAAATTGATCTGTGTGCTGCAACATTGCCGAACAGGTCCATGTATTACTTAATCATTTTATAGTTAGACCTTATGATTTTCTACATGCAAGGTCATTTCATCTGTAAGAAAAGATAGTTTTGCTTCTTCCTTTTCAATCCGGATGCCTTTTATTTTTCTTATCTGATTGTCCTGGCTAGACAAAAGCAGACATCCTTTCATGTTCCTGACATATTAATTTATGCTCATATTTTTCAGATACATGCAGTGAAACAAAATGTGTTCCTAGTCTAAAAGGCTTGTATTTAATTTCTGCACTCCTGTTGTTACCAGCCATTTTCCTGTTACTACAATTTTATAACACTTTCACTTTCCTTCAAGTGTTAAATTATACAGATGCTCCTTGACTTACGATGTTACACCCTGATGAACCCATCTTAAGTTAAAAATGTATGTTGAAAATGCATTTCATACACTTAGCCTGCCGAATGTTATAGCTTAGCCTCACCTACCTTAAACTTGCTCGGAACACTTACATTAGCCCACAGTTGGGCAAAATAATCTAACACAAAGCCTATTGCATAATAAGGAATGAACATCTCACATAATTAAAGACTAGTCACATGATAAACAGAATGGTTGCATGTGTACTCAAAGCATGGTTTCTGGTGAACATGTATTGTTTTTACCTTACTGTAAAGTCAAAAAATTGTAAGTCTAAACAGGAGTTCAGGCCAGGCACAGTAGCTCATGCCTGTAATCCCAGCACTTTGGGAGGCCAAGGCAGGTGGATCACAAGGTCAGGAGTTCAAGACCAGCCAGACCAACATGATGAAACCCTGTCTCTACTAAAAATACAAAAATTAGCCAAGCGTGGTGGTGCACGCCTGTAATCCTAGCTATTCGGGAGGCCGAGGCAGGAGAATCGCTTGAATCTGGGAGGCAGAGGTTGCAGTAAGCTGAGATAGCACTACTGCACTCCAACCCGGGTGACAGAGCAAGACTCCATCTCAAAAAAACAGGAAGTCATATACCTCTGTGTTTCTCAAAGGCTGGTCTGTGTTCTCTCTGCCTGCATCAGGGTCGCAGCAGTGGCCATTAAAAATACAGATTCCTGGGAAGCAGGGCAAAAGGAAAAACATAGATTCCTGGGCTCCACCCCAGACCTACTGAATCTTTAGGCTTAGGACCCAGGAATCTGCATTTCAGCAAGCATTCCCAAGAATCACTGATTGAATCCAGCGCCATTTTCTACAAGTGAGACTGCTGTGGTCTAGAGACAACAGAACTTGTCCAGTATCTCACAAGTCATGAGAGGCAGAAGTCAGATATAGGCCTTCAGCTCCCCACCTCATCCTTTCCAGTTGCAGTGATAAAAGAGTGCAGTGGCAAATTGTATTTCATTTCCTTCGCCACCCTCAGCAGCTCACTTTCTTTGTATTTTTCAAAAATTTTCTTTAATTTGATTGAGACATTTTTAGAAAATCCTGATGTCTCCTGCCACAGCGAAAGAATTGCCTTAAATCAGTAGGATCTGGGGATAGTCCCTGCACACATGTGACAAGTGACTCATTAACTTGTGAAGTGGCAGATAAATTGTCTTTTAAGCACGTTAGTAATCATTTTTATTATGAAATATCTTGGCCAGGCACAGTAGCTCTCGCCTGTAATCCCAGAATTTTGGGAGACTGAGGCAAGAGGATCTCTTGAGCCCAGAATTTCGAGACCAGCCTGGACAACATAGCAAGACCCCATCTCTACAAAAAACTTCAAAATTTCCTTGGTGTGGTGACAGATGCCGGTAGTACCAGCTACTTGGGAAGCTGAGATGGGAGGATCACTTGAGCCCAGGAAGCTGAGGCTGCAGTGAGCTGTGATTGCACCACTGCATTCTAGCCCAGGTGATAGAACAAGACCCTGTCTCAGAAGAAAAAAAAGGAAATAATCATAAATACACCAGAAATAGTACTGAAACTCCCAGGTACCCAGCGCTCAGAATTAACAAATGTTTACATTTTTTCATATTCGTTTGTGATTTTTTTTTTTTTAATAAAACATGGCCAGGCACGGTGGTGCATGCCCGTAATCTTAGCACTTTGGGAGGCCGAGGTGGGTGGATCACCTGAGGTTAGGAGTTTGAGACCAGCCTGGCCAACATGGCAAAACCCCGCCTCTTGTTACAAACAATTTTTACAATTGTTTGTAAAAATACAAACAATTTTTACAATTGTTTGTAAAAATACAAACAATTTTTACAATTGTTTGTAAAAATACAAACAATTTTTACAATTGTTTGTAAAAATACAAACAATTTTTACAATTGTTTGTAAAAATACAAACAATTTTTACAATTGTTTGTAAAAATACAAACAATTAGCTGGGCGTGGTGGCAGGCTCCTGTAATCCCAGCTACTCACGAGGGAGGCTGAGACAGGAGAATCCTTGAACCCGGGAGGTGGAGATTACAGTGCGCTGAGATCATACCACTGTACTCCAGTCTGGGCAACAGAGTGAGACTCTGTCTCAAAAAAAAAAAAAGAAAAGAAAAGAAAAAAGAAAACATTATATGCCGGGTGCGGTGGCTCACGCCTGTAATCCCAACACTTTGGGAGGCTGAGGCAGGTGGATCACTTGAGGTCAGGAGTTCAAGACCAGCTGGCCAACATGGTGAAACCTCGTCTCTACTAAAAATACAAAAATTAGCTGGGCGTGGTGGCACACGCCTGTAATCCCAGCTACTTGGGAGGCTGAGGCAGGAGAATCACTTGAATCCGGGAGGTGGAGGTTGCAGTGAACCGAGATGACGCCACTGCACTCTAGCCTGGACAACAGAGTGAGACTGTCTCAAAAAAAATAAATAAATAAAAGAAAGAAAACACTGTAGGTACAGTTGAAACCTTCCTGTTGTGGTTCTCCCTAGATGTATTCCTCTTCCTTCTCCTCAAAGGGGGTGCCACTTTCCTAAAATTCATGTGTACCCTTCCCATTCTTATTTTTCTTTTTTTTCTTTTTTTTTTTTTTTTGAGACGGAGTCTCGCTCTGTCGTCCAGGCTGGAGTGCAGTGGTGGGACCTCAGCTCACTGCAAGCTCCGCCTCCCGGGTTTACGCCATTCTCCTGCCTCAGCCTCCCGAGTAGCTGGGACTACAGGCGCCTGCCACCTTGCCCAGCTAGTTTTTTGTATTTTTTAGTAGAGACAGGGTTTCACAGTGTTAGCCAGGATGGTCTCGATCTCCTGACCTCGTGATCCGCCCGTCTCGGCCTCCCAAAGTGCTGGGATTACAGGCTTGAGCCACCGCACCCGGCCCCCATTCTTATTTTTCTACTTTGAACATATTTACATCTCTTTATTTATTTATTTGAGACAGGGTCTCGCTCTGTTGCCCAGGCTGGATGGAGTTCAGTGGTATGACCATAGCTCACTGCAGCCTTGAACTCCTGAGCTCCAGGGATCCTCCTGCCTTGACCTCCCAAGAAGCTGGGACCAGAGGCATGCGCCACGATGCCTGGCTAATTTTTAAATTTTATTTAGAGATGGGGGTCTCCCTGTATTACCTAGAGTGATCTCAAACTTCTGGGCTTAAGTGTCCTCGGCCTCCCAAAGTGCTGGGATTACAGGCATAAGGCACCACGCCTGACGATGTCTTTAAATAACATAGTTTTGAATATTTTATAATTGATATCTGTAGTGTCATATTGTATTATCACTTGGCAATTTTCACTCAACTTTATTTTTCCATCCCAATCCTTTTAACATGCAAGATCAGGGTAATTTTTTTAACTGCTATATTTCATGATGTGAATATACCACAACCTGGCTATTTTTTTTTCTCTCAGTGGACATTTAGGTTGGTCCCGTTTTTCTGCCACAATTACAAACAGTGCTGTAATTAATAGCCTCGTGAAATAACGTTAGTAGGGATATATCTACAAGTGGCCTCAACTGAACCATAAGGTGTACACATTTTCAGCCTAAATAGATATTGCCAAATTGCTTTCCAGAGTGGGGGCATCCACTTAAACCTACTGGCGGTGTATGAGAGTTCCCATTTTTCTACCTAAAGTTCCAAACAACTGCATGTGTTTCTGTTAGGTCACCTTGGGCAAAGAACTGTAGTGTACATCATAAGTTCTGAGTGGTAAGTTTACAATAGCGTTTTTCTCCAACTCTCAACTTTTCCTTTTTAGAAGGTGATGCTCTCTTACACAGCCTTCATTCTCGCCCTCAAAGACTTATTGATCATATAAGGAATCTCCATGAGGAAGATGCCTTACTGAAGGAGGAAAGCAGCATCTATGATGATATTGTTTTTGTGGATGTTGTCGACACTTACCGTAATGTTCCTGCAAAATTATTGAACTTCTATAGATGGTAGGTTGTAAAAATGTTGGGTAGGTAGAACTTGTTTTATTGTTAGTTTCTTTTTTTTTTGAGATGGGGTTCTTACTATGTTTCCTAGGCTGGTCTTGAACTCCTGAGTGCAAGCAAACCTCTTGCCTTAGCCTCCTGAGTAGCTAAGATTACAGGTGCGTGACACTGTGCCTGTCTTATTGTTCTTTTGCTATCGAGACAATTTATCAACTTCAAACCACTGAGATTTCAACAAATAAAAACAAACCTAAGGCCACTGAGCACCTGGGATATGACCTATTGTATCCCAATTCCTTAAGCTTCTAAGATGCTGCCTCTTTATTTTGATAAAGATCCACAATGTGATATTAACCTATCAAAAACACGGCAAAAATTGGCTGGTGGCTCGTGCCTGCCGGCAGCACTTTTGGGAAGCCAAGGCAGGCAGATCACTTGAGATCTGGAGTCTGAGACCAGCCTGGCCGCCATGGTAAAACCCCGTTTCTACTAAAAATACAAAAATTAGCCAAGTGTGGTGGCGAGCGCCTGTAATCCCAGCTACTCAGGAGGCTGAGGCATGAGAATCACTTGCACCCAGAAGGCGGAGGTTGCAGTGAACCAAGATCACACCACTCCACTCCAGCCTGGGCAGTAGAGTGAGACTCTGTCTCAAAAAAAAAAAAAAGAAAAAGGGAAAAATTGATTGATTTTGAGTCATTTCTACTTGCCTTGGTTTTCTCAAGCCAGCATTAGACAAAAATCAGTGAGTCTGGGAATGGTTGATTTTTAGTTGTATTTATACCCACCTACCCAGATTCCCCAGTTATAGCCACTCACATTTAGGTTACTGATAGAAATTCTCTTCTACTGAATATCCACCTTATACTTCCAGTCTCTACTGCATCCAGTTAAAAACTACCTCCCTGATTCTAAAACTCTTATATAGCTGGCTTACTGAAATTCCACAACTCCCAGAATCAATGGTATTTATAATTTCCCAGACCCTCCAGTGTTTCTTGGAACTTACTTGTAACTCCTACTTTTATAACAATAATAACAGTAACAATATATAATAATAGTAACATATATATATAAAATCTTAACATGTATAGTTATTAGAATTATTAGTTACTCTAGGATCTCAGAATTTTCTGTTGAGTCTCCTGATACTGTCTATCCTGACCGTGGAGCTAAAACTTTTAAACTGTATCTCTGATTAGGCCAAACCTGTAAAGGGTATTCTCTTTTTATTTTTTTCACTTTTATTTTTAAAAACCTTCTCCTGTTCCTTGGTGAGGCCCAGGGTCTGTCTCCTTCTTTTCTTTTCTTTTCTGTTGCCCTAGACAGAGTGGGAAGTTACCAAGAACAGTACTTTACGGATACAGTTCCCTGGTCCTTAGGGGTAGATGGTTTAATTGGTTTATGGAAGGTAATGTTTCTTAGCTGGGGCAAATTATTTATTTATTTATTTATTTATTTATTTATTTATTTATTTATTTATTTATTTATTTATAAATAGAAATAAGGTCTCAAGCAGTCTTCCTGCCTCGGCCTCCCAAAGTGCCGGGATTATAGGCGTGAGCCACCATACCTGGCCAGCTGGGGCAAATTAATATAATTTGGAACTCATCCTGTGGGTAGAGGGCAGAAGTAAATGAGGGTTGGAAATCTGGGTGTGTCAAATACTGGTTAAGTTTAGACAGCTGTAATATGAAAAAGAACCTCCTTTTAATTTGGGGCCACAAATGAGAGTTGCAATTATAGGTGAGGCTGAGGTGAGGAATGGGCATGGAGTTCCCAACGGTGGGAAGTCAGGGCTGTTGGGTTCTAGGACTCTCTTTAGAGCGAGCTATTTCCCAGGCATGGAAGTATCTTAGCCTCTCCCTTTGTCTCCACTGCCACTGTTCTGACTGCCTTCTCTCCCTGGATCGCTGCAGTAACCTTCAACAGGACTCTGATCTGGGACCTGCGTCCCCATAGCTGGCATCGCCCATCTCCACACTGCAAATGAGTTTCATTATTTCTTCTTCTTTATTTCAGTTATCAGTGACCCAAATATTCTTTATCATGAAAATTTATTTCTAATTAGCAAATATTATGTATGCCTTTTGCTATTAATTGGAAATAAACTTTAGAAACATGGGGTGATGCTGTTTGGTGTGGACCCATTATTGTTAAATTCACCATTCTTTGACCTAATGAAATTCTAAATTTATTTTATTGAGACTTCTGACATATGACTGGCCCCCTAGCAAAACTGTGTTTTTAAACAGCTGTACAGGGATTGTCAATGTGAAATGAAGGAGTCAATTTTGTCTTTAGTCAGGATTATATATTTTACGTCTAGATAATGAAGTCACTCTCCTTTGCCTTCCAGGTCATTTATAATGGTTTAATTGCTGGAAGCTGTTTCCAAGGGAAAATGTGTTTCAATGTAATAAGTCAGGTTTTTTTAAGCCATAAAATATTTTGAGTGTAATATAAATAGTAGCATCAGATGCATATTGTACAATAGTGTTCTGTGTGAGAGGCCCAGATATAACACCTAATTCATTATGCTGGGCCTTTGTTGTTAACACACAGGGTAGGGTTCAGACATTTGATAGATTTGGCAGCAGGGCTTGAATGATGTCTAAGAAGCATTTGTTTGAACGTATGTTCCATTTAAGCCAGATATTTTCCTTCATCATGCTCTTCCTTTACCTCTTAAAATCAGCTTAGTACTTCTCTGTGTTATGCCACTTAGTAAAGACCAAGTGATGGCCTTAGTTGATAGCAGCAAAATTTTGTTAGAGCAAATATTTTCAACATTTGAGGAATAAGAAATACAGATAATGACAGGTACAGTTTTGAATGAAGTGTTAGTGACGCCACTGTATTGGTGTTTCTTTGTTTCTTTGTCTGGTTGCACTGACTTTCATATCCCTTTTGTGTCAACAGGACTATGGAAACAACCAGCTTCAATTTGTTGCTGAAGACAGATGACGACTGTTACATAGACCTCGAAGCTGTATTTAATAGGATTGCCCAAAAGAATCTGGATGGGCCTAATTTTTGGTGGGGAAAGTAAGTTAACCATTCTTAGCTCATTGGCATTCATGTACCTGAACAAATGTAATTAATTAAGCATAAAATATCCTTTTTTTTTTTGAAAATGTGGTTGGGATATACAATTTCTTACTAGACTCCTAGGTTAATATATATTTCATTACTCTAGGTCAGTCATGCTGGCTCACACCTGTCATCCCAGAGTTTTGGGACAGCTGAGGTGGGAGGATCCTTTGAGGCCAAGAGTTCAAAACTAGCCTGGGCAACATTGCAAGACCCTGTCCCTACAAAAAATAAAAAAGGTGATGTGAGCCTGTAGCCCGTAGCTACTTGGGAGGCTGAGGCAGGGGGACTGCTTGAGCCTAGGAGTTGGAGGCTGCAATGAGCTATGATTTTGCAACTGCACTGCAGCCTGGGCAACAGAGGGAGACCCTATCTTAAAAATAATAAATTTTATATTACTGTACAATTGGAGGAAAATTTGTTTAAATGAAAAGCCTCAGGCTAATGTAGTAAAGGAGGGAAAACAATATGGCTTTTATTCTTACACCAAAGAAATAAATGGTATTCACATTAGAAGCTACTGTATATTTTGTTAGAATAAGTTTGTGACGCATCTCTGAAACCATTTTCTGTGCTTCCTCAGGAATACAATATGGATTAGTGATTTGGTTTTTTGTTTTCATATGTACTAAAACACAGGGTGTTCTAGTGCCTTTTCATTCAGAAACGTTACAGATGCAACTTTGAGAAAATTTAACATACCAATCTTATCTAAAACAACACTGGATAAATGATAATTCCTTTCCTTAGATTAAAAAAATTTTTTTCTGGCGGGGCACAGTGGCTCACACCTGTAATCCCAGCACTTTGGGAGGCCGAGATGGGTGGATCACCTGAAATCAGGAGTTCGAGACCAGCCTGGCCAACATGGTGAAACCCTGTCTCTACTAAAAATATAAAAAATTAGCTGGTCATGATGGCGCATGCCTGTAATCCCAGCTACTCGGGAGGCTGAGGCAGGAGAATCGCTTGGACCTGGGAGGCGGGGTTGCAGTGAGCCAAGATGGCGCCACTGCCCTCCAGCCTGGGCAACAAGAGCGAAACTCCGTCTCAAAAAAAAAAGAAATTTTCTTATTTTTTTTCCTCACTTCTACAAGTTTATTCCTTTGTAGTGATGATAAAGGAGTCAAGTTTAAGTTAGTCAAGTTAGTCTGACACAGGATATGTGTCAGACTAACAAAAGAGGCCATATTATTTTTCATCTCAGTTTCAGACTGAATTGGGCAGTTGACCGAACCGGAAAGTGGCAGGAGTTGGAGTACCCCAGCCCCGCTTACCCTGCCTTTGCATGTGGGTCAGGGTATGTGATCTCCAAGGACATCGTCAGCTGGCTGGCAAGCAACTCGGGGAGGTTAAAGACCTATCAGGTAATTAAGAATTTCTTAGCTTGGCATGGTGGCTCACGCCTGTAATCACAGCACTTTGGGAGGCTAAGGCAGGTAGATCACTTGAGCCCAGGAATTCAAGACCAGCCTGGGTGACATAGCAAGACCCCATCTCTATAATAAAAAATAAAATAAAAAATTAAGGATTTCCCACCTACATATACACTCATCACACCAAGTTTCATCTCACTCGCATTCCATCATGAAAAGCAGAACCCACTTACCTTAGGGAAAAGCACGTTACTCTCTGTATAGGAATCACCTCTCAAAGGTTAAGGATGCACCACGTATCCCTCAAATCTTGCCTTTAAATTCTATTCCTAAATCTTTTTTGAGCCTACTTATGTTTTCAGCTAGTATTTACAGGCGTAGTCCCTGGAGGCTGGGCACTGTGGCTCATGCCTGTAATCGTAGCACTTTGGGAGGCTGAGGCAGGCAGATCACTTGAGGTTAGGAGTTCGAAACCAGCCTAACATGGTGAAAGCCCATCTCTACTAAAAATACAAAAAATGAGCCAGGCGTGGTGGTGCACACCTGTATTCCCAACTACTTGGGAGGCTGAGGCAGGAGAATCATGTGAACCTGGAGGCAGAGGTTGCAGTGAGCTGAGATCGCACCACTGCATGCCAGCCTGGGCGACAGAGGGAGACTTGGTCTCACACACACAAAAAAAGTATAGTCCCTGGAGGAAGAGAAAGATTTTAATTCCTAAGGAGGGAGTCCAAAGTGCTTCCTGAAAGCTTAAGGTACACGAGAAGGATGGGTCGTCTACTCGCGGTTTCCAAAAAAGTAGAAAGGTGGTTTATGATGGGAGTGGCCATGGTTTTGTCTTTACAAATAAAATAGCATTTAAAATTTTTACATTTAAACTTTATGGGCCATGTATAGGGTGAAGATGTAAGCATGGGCATCTGGATGGCAGCCATAGGACCTAAAAGATACCAGGTAAGTCTTTGGGGATGGCCTCAGGCCTCTTAAGAGTTGAAGAGGTGAGATTTCTATATACAGGTTGAGTGTCCCTTATCCAAAATGCCTGGGATCAGAAGTATTGAGGATTTCAGATTTTTTTGGATTTTAGAATAATTGCATTGTACTTACAAGTTTCACATCCCAAATCTGAAAACTGAAATGCTTCAGTGAGCATTTCCTTTGAGTGTCATGTTGGCTCTCAAAAAGTTTTGGGCTTGGCAAAGTGGCACACGCCTGTAATCCCAACACTAGGAGGCCAAGGTGGGCATTATCACTTGAGCCCAGGAGTTCAAGACCAGCCTGGGCAACATGGCAAAACTCTCATCTCTACAAAAAGTACAAAAAAATTAGCTGGGCATGGCAGCACCTGCCTGTGGTCCCAGCTACTCAGGAGGCTAAGGTAGGAGGATCAACTTGAGCATGGGAGGTCGAGGGTGCAGTGAGCTGTGAATGCACCGCTGCACTCCCACCTGAGCAACAGAGCGAGAGAGACCCTGTCTCAAAAAAAAAAAAAAAGAAAAAAAAGTTTTGGATTTTGGAGCATTTTGGATTTCAAATTTTCATATTTGGAATGCTTAGCCTGTAATGTATATCACACCATGGGCAGAAAGAATGAGGATCTTCTACCATAATAGCTATGCTGTTGCTTTAATTCACCAGGTTATTTTGCTATAATCCACCTAGGTTATTTCTCATACAGTATTTTTCTGAGTTGAAAGCAAAAGGTTATAAATGAAAGTTCCCCTACCTACAAAAAATTCAGTTTCCATAGGTTTGATCAGAAATTATTTTCAGCTTTAAAACTTAACAACAGAAGGCTGGGCGTGGTGGCTCACGCCTGTAAACCCAGCACTTTGGGAGGCCGAGGTGGGCGGATCACGAGGTCAGGAGATGGAGACCATCCTGGCTAACACGGTGAAACCCCATCTCTACTAAAAATACAAAAAAAATTAGCCGGATGTAGTGGCGGGTGCCTGTAGGCCCAGCTGCTCGGGAAGCTGAAGCAGGAGAATGGCATGAACCCGGGAGGCGGAGCTTGCAGTGAGCCGAGATCACGCCACTGCACTCCAGCCTGGGCGACAGAGCGAGACTCTGTCTCAAAAAAAAAAAAAAATAATAATGACAGAATCCACTGATTGAGTGTGGCAGTCTAAGGATCCTTCAACCCTTCTGACCGATACAAATAAGACACTGCATGAAATATAAGACATCATTTAAAACACGCTATTGCTGAACCAGAAAAAAAAAAATGAATCTGCAGAGACCAAAATGGAAACTAGAGACCTGGGAAGAAACCAAGCACAAAGCTAACTTTAGCTTTAGAGATTTCTGTTGAGTTCTGGATTCTTGCAACTTCCACTTTGGCCATCGAAGGTGCAGGGGACAGAAGGCACATGCAGTGTCTGTCAGTTAGAAGCCCAGCATAGAGCTGGGGCCCCAGAGCAGCTCTCGGAAGTCAACCCACATCTGTGTAGCCCACTTTGATAGTCCCATTCCCTTGTTGTACTTTCAGTCTCATCTTTGAATAGAATTATTTTTGTATCTGATAACTTTGGGATCTGTAGTCTTTGCTGGGTCTGATTCTGCAGTTTCCTGTTTCTACAGACGGTTGTTCATAGGGCTTGTTTTCTGATGTGTTGAAAAGTTGTTTTTGTTTGTTTTTGTTTTTTTTTGTGACCGTGTTGTCTTTGGAAACTGAGTCCTTATTTAAAATGCATTCCTACAGAGAGGATTTACATTTTTTTCTACCATGCGCCTAGGAAAACTACCATCTATGAATACTTCAGATTTTTGACTTGGAACTGTTGGGCTTACACAGACTGACGACCAGCCCCAGAGCTACCTAAGTGCAAGCTGTGGGTAGGCGCTCAGAGGAGAGAGACTCCTTTCCATCCCACTGAGGGGCAAGACTGAGACAGACAAGCCGAGTTTGTTTTCTTATATACCCCCTGAGGCTGTGGCCCCTCAGAGATCCTAGCTCTGTGTCAGTCTCCCATTAGCCTCCTGTCCCTGGGCTTGGCCTTTCATAACCCAAGGATCAGCAGCTGCCGGCAGGGCACATGCTGACTCAGCACTTTCTCCTACCCGGTTTCTTCTTTCTTCATGGAGTTCAGCCATGCTTTATAAAGGTGTTTAATTTTACTCAACATTTGTGTATTGTCAAAACATTGAATGAGTTTCTCCCTGTGTTCTGCTATATTGCTGAAAACAGAAGCCAATTCATGTAGCTAGGAAATAGTCTAGTGGTTAAGAACTTGAGCTTGGGAGTCTTTAATCCCTCCTCTTCATTTACCAGCCCTGTGACCTTGAACAAGTTACTTAACTCCTAGTTTGTTCCTCAGTTGTAAGAGGGAAATAGCTCCTACCTCACAGTGTTACTGTGAGAATTGAGTGAAAGATTTACAAAGTGCTGGCGTAGAGCCCCCACAATATTGTAAGCATTCCATCAGAATAATAGCTGTTATTAATGCTGCCATAGACACACCTTTAGGAGCAAACATGAAACTCACTTGTGGTTTCTAAAATCATTCATTACAGAATTGCATTTGTTGACTAACTCTTCGTCCACACACTGCCTTGTTTCTGTATTCCACAGCCACAGGGACCTGGTGTTTTCCCCATTCAGGAGGTGCCACCCCAAACCTCACCAGTTAGTCCACACATGGAGTTATCCTTGAAGTGATTTCAGCATCATTCGAATAGATAAAAACTGTCTACGTGCAGACTTTCTGACGCTCTTAGAACAGTTTCACCACTCTCAGATCGGCTTTGGTTGTTTTCAACAGGACAGCCTGTGGCTGTGTGAGAAGACCTGCGAGACAGGAATGCTGTCTTCTCCTCAGTATTCTCCATGGGAACTGACAGAACTGTGGAAACTGAAGGAACGGTGCGGTGATCCTTGTCGATGTGAAGCAAGATAACAGGGACTTGAATTAGCAGCATCTAAAATCAGGGCAGGCAAACGATAATCTGAGTGCAAGTCTGAGGAGTCCCAGGGTTTAGCAGTAGACTGTACGGTCTTTCAAGAGAGTTCCAGACCGGCACTTTCACCCAGAACCAATGCGGTGTTTCTTAATGTTTGCACAAATTTTCTTCTTAAAAATCAACTGGTACTGTAGCATAAGAAAAGTTTATATATTGGAAGATTATCAGAAAAATACCAAGTTATTTTATAAAAAAAAAAAATTTCTAAATCCTTATGCATTGTGGCTAATTAGTAATTCACCATTACCTGTAATTTTTGGTTAAAACTTGGCCTAGTTCAGAATCTGTAGTGCTAACTGAGAGTTTGAGTTTCAACCTGGATTGCAGGATAGCTCTGTAGAGTTTAATGAGGATAATTACCAGACAAAAAGAACTCACAGGAATGCTGTGTGATCATGTGATCACATATTTGAGCAGTGGTCACTTATACCAAAGTTTGGGGTTTCTGGAAATAACGTCAGATTTTGTGGATCTCTGAAGTGGGCAACTTGAACTTGAAGAGGAACCAATATGATTCTCAGTTCAGAACCTTGCTTTTAAAGAAGTCCATTTATATGGTAGACTAATACCCAAGTTTTCTTTCTGCCATCTAACATAAATCCTGAAGGTCACAGTTTAGTACTCATAGTTTTTAAATGCTAAATTTTTGTGAGTATGAATAAAAGCAAATACCTCTCAGGGTTTTAGTGGCATTGGGAAGGATATTTCTAAATTGTTGACATTTTGAAAGAATTAGTTTTGCTTTCCTCCTATCATTGCCTAAAGTTTACCTAATATGAGTACATTTCAATCAGAGCTGGTTATCTTCTATGAAAGAAGATACAGTCAGCTTAGGTATAATTGTAGGGAAAAGCATGTGATTAATTTCAGTACTCTTAGAAAATAGTGCAACTGAGAAGACAGATAATAGCATATTGTTATACATAGTAGAGGATGTGTCTCCCCAAGTTTAAGGGACATTTCCCAAAATGACCAGCCAAATCATTTTAGTAACCCTTTAAAATAGTAGTATCAATAGAGAATTCCATTAAAACTAGTCTTATGACAGACATTAACTGTGTTCAGATTTTATTAGGCTAGCTAGTTTCTATTTAATATTTAAATCTTATCATGAAATGCAGTGATGAACTGTAAAAATAAATATGAAATAAGATCAGAAAATTGTTGGTAGGGTCAAAGCCTTTATTACTGCTATTATGTATAAGCCTAGAAATGGTCGCTTCCCAACAAAAACTACATCAGTGGTGAAAATACATCCCTTGTTATCCTTAGGGCAAGTTGTAAACCCCTTTGTTTTTGACAGAATTGTTCCAGTGGATCATTTATTTCCGATGAACCCCAGACATGATAAGCAGTGTAGTCTCTAAATTTTATTAGTTGGTTGTTACCATCGCACTAATAGACAATCTTCATTTTCCACCGAATAAAAACGTAATGACTGTAGGTCATTTTCCAGCTTGATTTCTATGCCCGGCTCCTAAAATTAGAAGGAAGGTAGGGAAGGATGTGATTAAGACAGATCTGAAAAAGCATGTTACACATCCTCTACCCCACCCCGTCCCCAGGCAGTAGCTTACCCTTAAAATCAAACAGATCTATGGTCTCCATTTAGAATCAAACTGTTGCTATCTAGAGACAGTTTAATGTCATCATGAGGACGAAGCTTGACTGTTTTTTCCTGGGCAACTTACTTTGGGACTTTCATAGGACAACAGAAGGTCTGACACAGGAACTTTGAGAAGACGTGACAGCCATCCCTTCACCTTTTGAATTGTCATGGAGCCTATCAAAAGACAAGAAAAGTCCATTCGTTCTCTCAAATGACACTTACTTGTAAAACTAGCTCATGTGATGAGACCACAGTATCACTGCAATGGTAGCTGTTTTTTTTTTTTTTTTTTTTTTTTTTTTTTTTTTTTTTTTGAGACCGTCTCGCTCTGTTGCCCAGGCTGGAGTGCAATGGTGCAATCTCAGCTCACTGCAACCTCCGCTTCCCGGGTTCAAATGATTCTCCTGCCTCAGCCTTCCGAGTAGCTGGTGCCCGTCACCACACCCAGCTAACTTTGGTATTTTTTTTTTTTTTTTTTTTTTTTTTGAAACGGAGTTTTGCTCTGTCGCCCAGGCTGGAGTGCGGTGGCGCAATCTCGGCTCACTGCAAGCTCCGCCTCCCGGGTTCCCGCCATTCTCCTGCCTCAGCCTCCCGAGTAGCTGGGACTACAGGCGCCGCCACCTCGCCCGGCTAGTTTTTTGTATTTTTAGTAGAGACGGGGTTTCACCGTGTTAGCCAGGATGGTCTCGATCTCCTGACCTCGTGATCCGCCCGTCTCGGCCTCCCAAAGTGCTGGGATTACAGGCTTGAGCCACCGCGCCCGGCCAACTTTGGTATTTTTAGTAGAGACGGGGTTTCACCATGTTGGCCAGGCTGGTCTCAAGCTCCTGACCTCGTGATCCACCCTGACCTCCCAAAGTGCTGGGATTACAGGCGTGAGCCCAGGGCCTGGGCGTATCTGTCATTTTACCCAAGTCACTTTACCCAAGTAAGTAAGTAAGTAGGGGAAAGCCTGAGTCTTTGTACCACGTGTTCAGTTGGGGAACTGTGGGAAACGGAGCCAACGGACCTAAGTGCCCTTTGACAGTGAGTTTCATACCATTTCAGTAGGTGTATTTCTTTCTTAATCTGAATAAACCAGAATGATACTCTCAGCACAGAATAATAATGGGAGTGAGTCATTAACATTTTCTTTTTAAACCTTTGTGATGACTTCCTTATGAATTACTGAACAAACACTGGAATGGGACTCAGGTATCCTGAGGACATCTCTCAACTCTGGCCTTAGTTCCTCCTCTGTAAAAGGAGGGTGTCGACTAAATGATCTACAAAGTCCCTTCCAGCGCCACCATTCTGTAATTATGTCATGTGTAAACTGTGTTAAACATACACAAGTGACTGCCAGGCATGGGAATGTAACTTCCGAGTCTACACTTTGGCTTGTTCAGAATACACTATGAACTTCTTTCCAAAGATGGGTTGTGGTAAATAGTGGATATTTTGATTATGAGAAACAGAGTTTCCTTGAAGCTTTAGCTGGAGATACAGCAATAGTGTGGTGTTCCTACAAATATCACAGTGTATTCAAACATATTTTTCTATCAAAAATCATTTTTGTAAAAGCTGTGTGTTTTTATGCAACTTGTGATAATAAATGTTATCTTTATTTTAGAATAAAAACTGGCCTTTTTGTATGTATTGAATACGGTTAATAGAATGTATAATTTTAATTAACAAAATTTGCTCTTTCATGTGTGAATATGTGATAGTCGAGTCCTTTCAAAAGATTTAGATGGACTGGCTTTCATTGTTGGAGCCTGGTTGAGAAGGGGTTAAGTGCTGCACACCAGTGGGAAATGACATACTCCTAACATGTGACAGAAACAGAAAGTTTGGTCATAAAACAATTCTAATAAGAAATCTGCCTGGCCTGCTCACACCTGTAACCCCAGCACTTTGGGAGGCAGAGGGATCAGAGCCCAGGAATTCGAGAGCAGCCTGGGCAACATGAGGACACCCCATCTCTACAAAAAATAATAAATTAGCCAAGCATAACAATGTACGCTCTACTCCCAGCTACTTGGGAGGATCACTGGCGCACAGGAGGTCAAGGCTACAGTGAGCCATGATGGCGCCTGTACTCCATCCAGCCTGGGTAACAAAGTGAGCCTTGTCTCAAAAAAAAATCTGCCTACTCATACCGGTTCTATAGAAGAAAGTAGCAATTTGTATGTAATAAATAGCATTACCATTTTTAGTATACTAACATGACTGTCTTAACATTCAGAGAATATGGAAATAGCTAATTATTTCTTTTTACCTGCCTATGACCAATGTTAAAAATTTGAGAGGTTTACCTCTAGGCCTTTTTTTTTCTCTGTTCATATAAGGATGTATATAGGTTTTAAGCCAGGCGCAGTGGCTCACACCTGTAATCCCAACACTTTGGGAGGCTGAGGTGGGCAGATCACCAGAGGTCAGGAGTTTGAGACCAGCCTGGCCAACATGGAGAAACCCTGTCTACTAAAAATACAAAAATTAGCCGGGCGTGGTGGCGGGCGCCTGTTAACCCAGCTACTTGGGAAGCTGAGGCAGGGAGAGTTGCTTGAACCTGGAAGGCAGAGTTTGCAGTGAGCCAAGATCATGCCACTGCACTCTAGCTTGGGTGACAGAATGAGACTCCGTCTCAAAAAAAAAAAAAAAGGATGTATAGGTTTTATAATATATTGACCTGCTACATTTATATTTCTTTATGACATGATGGTATAGCTTTCCATGCCAATTCCATGCCATGTCCTCTAGACATACACTGCCCAATATAGCAGCCACATGTGGTACTGAGCACCTGGAATGCGGCGAGTATGACTGAAGAACTGAATTTATTTTATTTTAATGAATTTAACTAGCCACATGTGGTTATTGCGGTCACACTGGACAGCGCAGCTCCAGACCTGCTTCATTCTCCTCAGTGACACATGACAGTACCTTGTGTGCTGTGTGGTTCTACCAGAGCTTATTCCCCCACTGGCAAGTATTTAGATTCTTATTATCTTTACCATCACAAATGCTGCAAGACACAATGCTTGGTCAGAGCATATGTGTATTTTTAACTTTGTATAGTAATTCCCACATGACTTTACAAAAAAGGTATACTGCTTTTTCATGCCAGCCAGTATTATTTTAATTTTGCTAATCTAATGGATAAAAAAAATGATATTGCTTTTTTTTTTTTTTTTTTAATTTTAGACAGGGCCTCACTCTGTCACCCAGGCCAGATTGCAGTGGCTCAATCACAGCTCACTGTGGCCTCAACTTCCTGGGCTCAAACCATCCTCCCACCTCAGCTGCCCAAGTAGCTGGGACTACAGGCATGCACCACCACACCCAGCTAATTTTTGTATTTATTTATTTTTGTAGAGACGGGGTTTCTCCATGTTGTTCAGGCTGGTCTCGAACTCCTGGGCTCAAGCAATTTGCCCACCTTGGCCTCCCAAAGTGCTAGGATTACAGGTGTAAGCCACCATACCTGGCTATTACTTTTCTTTTTAGAAGACGTTTACCTATGGTAGTGGTTACATATTCGCAGCATGTGGCATAAGAATTAGTATTAAGAACCTTTGTATGAGTGAGTTGAGTGAGTGCACAGTTGAGGAACAGAAAAGCAAATAAAAAAGGGGGAAAAAAGAACCCTTGTAATCTGCTGGCTTACTGCTGAGTTTATAGAGTATAGGACTCAGACTCTGAACAGTTGAAAGTAGTACTTCCTACATATAATTTCTATGGATAGTCGAATCTCTGCAGCTCTACCTGAAGATTAATAAAAACAGCATGAATGCAGTGAGTGTTCCCAAAATGGCTAACTGAATCTCAGAAGACCTGGGATACCAGTCAGGTGTACAGTGTGGAAGTAGAGAAGGGTAAGGTGGCACTGTCACCCCCAGCCAAGGGCTGCATTCAGGCATATGCCCAGATGACAGGACTTGCCAGGTCTACCTCAGTGCCTTCCACAGGAAGACTGCAGAGGAAAGCTTAACGAAGCAGGTCTGATGACAATATTCTTGAGCAAACACTCCATAGTGGTGACATTCCCATTAATTGATTTGATGTATCTGCAAAGGCAAAAGGAAACACGCAAAGACATCGAAGGCCACAAACATTCACAGGAAGTCCTGGCCCTCCAGGCGTGGCGGCTCACACCTGTGATCCCAGCACTTTGGGAGGTGATGATAGGAGAACAGCTTGAGCTCAGGAGTTTGAGGCCAGCCTTAGCAACATAGCGAGGCTTCATCTCTACTAAAAAGCAAAAAAATAGCAGGGTGTGGTGGTTCATGCCTATAGTCCCAGCTACTCAAGAGGCGGAGGTGGGAGGATCACTTGAGCCCGGGATCAAGGTGATGGAGCCTGCAGTGAGCCGAGATGGCACCACTGCACTCCAGCCTGAGTGACAGCCAGACCCCGTCTGAAAAACAATAATAAAAAAAAAAAAAAACAGTCCTGGCCCTCTTTGACTAGTCTGTGTCCACCAGGGCCTTTACTGGCAGTATTTTAAGTTTGAAAACAGAATAATGAAGGGGGAAATCACTAATTCTAATCCATTATATAGCAGTACCCAGATTACGTATTACAGGAGTAGAAACTAGATTGTGAATAAATAAAAATGGAGACGTTCTGGTAAATTAACACTAAATGGATGGTTATCAATCAGAAAGCTGCTTCTCTGAACACAAGTAAAGCCTTCTTTATATAAGCAACACCACGATAAGCTTGCTTTATCTGATAGAAACGAATTTAACAATCAATGGGAATTTACTGCACTGACGGGCAAACAAACCCAGTGTACTAGAGTCATTAAGCTGATGTGTATTTCATTTATTTAAATCCTCACTGCTCTAAATTTACCGTTTATATTTTAGCAGTTAGCTATGAGTCAAGTTTAATCTTGAGAATTCACAGTATCATGGCAAACTCAAAAATAGACTATAATTTCATTTTTATTTTGAGTGAAAGTTTAAGGTAAGTTATGTGGATCTAATTTATTGACACAAGCATATTTATTTTCCAAATAAAAGTAATTCAGTTCCAGTAGCACTTTTTTTTTTTTTTAAGTTCTAAGGTAGTTTTCCCAAAACCATTTCAGGGTGTCCATTAAAAGAGCATCTACAAATTGTTTTTGCAGGGACTCCTGATCCGTCAGGAGCGGAAGTAGAAAGTAAGCAAAGTCACAAACCTCCCATAAGAATTCAGTTCACCAGGACACAACTCCTCTCTTATGAAGGGATGAGAAGCAGACCCCAAACCCAGTGTCACAGTCTCCCTGGAAACAGCAACAGGCTTGGGGAATGCTTCTGAAAGTCTATGCCATTCAAGATCTCAGGCTTTTGGTTAAAAATACAATTTATGCCAACTGCAGTGGCTCATGCCTATAACCCCATCACTTCGGGAGACTGAGGCAGGCGGATGGCTTTGAGCTCAGGAATTCGAGACCAGCCTGGACAACATGGCGAAACCCATCTCTACAAAAATTAGCCGGGCGTTAGTGGCTCACACCTGTAGTCCCAGCTACATGGAGGCCGAGGCTGGAGAAATGCTTGAGCCCAGGAAGCAGAGGCTGCTGTGGGCTGAGATGGTGCCACTGCACTCCAGCCTGGGTGACAGAGGCCTTGTCTCAAACTAAAATTGTGTGTGTGTGTGTGTGTGTGTGTAATTATATGCAGGGGCTTCCAATGTTAACAAAACTGCTTTCAGCTGATAAAGTTATGGGAGACCTGAACTTCTGGGGGCATGGGGGAGTGACATTAGCACGATTGATGGTATTTTAGAATATGAAAGACTAATGAAAACCTCTAAGCTCTGAGGTCCACACTTTGAGACATGAGTTAAAGGTTTTAATTTTAGCTGACTCATGCCTAGGCTGATGATTCAGAGTTTAAGGAAAAGACAGGCTCATTTTTCTTACCCGGCAGTTGTTTCTCTAGGACTTTCTGATCAAGTTGATCAGGGTATTTTATCTTCAGTGCTTTAAGAGAAACAAAGAAAAAGACTAATTGATATCTACTATTATATGGATTTAAATTATCCACACACATCAACAGATGGCCAAATGATAGAGCTATTCAGTGCAAACTGGCAGGTCTAATCAACTGTATAAACCCTTCCATGAACTGTTAACAACAGCAAAAATAGCTGGACACCACACTGATCCCTCTTCCCCGCTCACTGCTGCTCTCCTGATCCCTTTTCCCCGCTCACTGCTGCTCTCCTGATCCCTCTTCCCCGCTCACTGCTGCTCTCCTGATCCCTCTTCCCCGCTCACTGCTGCTCTCCTGATCCCTCTTCCCCGCTCACTGCTGCTCTCCTGATCCCTCTTCCCCGCTCACTGCTGCTCTCCTGATCCCTCTTCCCCGCTCACTGCTGCTCTCCTGATCCCTCTTCCCCGCTCACTGCTGCTCTCCTGATCCCTCTTCCCCGCTCACTGCTGCTCTCCTGATCCCTCTTCCCCGCTCACTGCTGCTCTCCTGATCCCTCTTCCCCGCTCACTGCTGCTCTCCTGATCCCTCTTCCCCGCTCACTGCTGCTCTCCTGATCCCTCTTCCCCGCTCACTGCTGCTCTCCTGATCCCTCTTCCCCGCTCACTGCTGCTCTCCTGATCCCTTTTCCCCGCTCACTGCTGCTCTCCTGATCCCTTTTCCCCGCTCACTGCTGCTCTACTGATCCATTTTCCCCGCTCACTGCTGCTCTCCTGATCCCTTTTCCCGCTCACTGCTGCTCTCCTGATCCCTTTTCCCCGCTCAACTGCTGCTTCCTGATCCTTTTTCCCCGCTCACTGCTGCTCTCCTGATCCCTTTTCCCCGCTCACTGCTGCTCTCCTGATCCCTTTTCCCCGCTCACTGCTGCTCTCCTGATCCCTTTTCCCCGCTCACTGCTGCTCTCCTGATCCCTTTTCCCCGCTCACTGCTGCTCTCCTGATCCCTTTTCCCCGCTCACTGCTGCTCTCCTGATCCCTTTTCCCCGCTCACTGCTGCTTCCTGATCCCTTTTCCCCGCTCACTGCTGCTCTCCTGATCCCTTTTCCCCGCTCACTGCTGCTCTCCTGATCCCTTTTCCCCGCTCACTGCTGCTCTCCTGATCCCTTTTCCCCGCTCAATGCTGCTCTCCTGATCCCTTTTCCCCGCTCACTGCTGCTCTCTGATCCCTTTTCCCCGCTCACTGCTGCTCTCCTGATCCCTTTTCCCCGCTCACTGCTGCTCTCCTGATCCCTTTTCCCCGCTCACTGCTGCTCTCCTGATCCCTTTTCCCCGCTCACTGCTGCTCTCCTGATCCCTTTTCCCCGCTCACTGCTGCTCTCCTGATCCCTTTTCCCCGCTCACTGCAGCTCTCCTGATCCCTTTTCCCCGCTCACTGCTGCTCTCCTGATCCCTTTTCCCCGCTCACTGCTGCTCTCCTGATCCCTTTTCCCCGCTCACTGCTGCTTTCCTGATCCCTTTTCCCCGCTACTGCTGCTTTCCTGATCCCTTTTCCCCGCTACTGCTGCTTCCTGATCCCTTTTCCCCGCTTACTGCTGCTTCCTGATCCCTTTTCCCCGCTACTGCTGCTTCCTGATCCCTTTTCCCCGCTTACTGCTGCTTTCCTGATCCCTTTTCCCCGCTTACTGCTGCTTTCCTGATCCCTTTTCCCCGCTTACTGCTGCTTTCCTGATCCCTTTTCCCCGCTTACTGCTGCTTTCCTGATCCCTTTTCCCCGCTTACTGCTGCTTTCCTGATCCCTTTTCCCTGCTTACTGCTGCTTTCCTGATCCCTTTTCCCCGCTTACTCCCCGCTTACTGCTGCTTTCCTGATCCCTTTTCCCTGCTTAGTGCTTCTTTCCTGACAGCTTGGACAGGTTTTCAAGTCATAAATTCACAAATCACAATTTGGTTCACAACTCCATTACCTCCCACATTTATAACACTATTAAATGAGTTTAAAACATAGGAGTTGCAAAAATGTATAAAGAATTTAGATATGTTTTAAAGAATTCATTTCTTGCCGGGCGCGGTGGCTCAAGCCTGTAATCCCAGCACTTTGGGAGGCCGAGACGGGCGGATCACGAGGTCAGGAGATCGAGACCATCCTGGCTAACATGGTGAAACCCCGTCTCTACTAAAAAATACAAAAAACTAGCCGGGCGAGGTGGCGGGCGCCTGTAGTCCCAGCTACTCGGGAGGCTGAGGCAGGAGAATGGCGTAAACCTGGGAGGCGGAGCTTGCAGTGAGCTGAGATCCGGCCACTGCACTCCAGCCTGGGCGACAGAGCGAGACTCCGTCTCAAAAAAAAAAAAGAATTCATTTCTTTGGGTGTGGTGGCTCACGCCTCTAATCCCAGCATTTTGGGAAGCCAAGGCGGGTGGATCTCCTGAGGTCAGGAGTCGAGACCAGCCTAAACAACATGTTTAAAGCTCGTCTCTACTAAAAATACAAAATGAGCTGGGCATGGTGGCGCATGCCTGTAATCCCAGCTACCTGGGAGGCTGAGGCAGGAGAATCACTTGAACCTGGGAGGTGGAGGCTGCCGTAAGCCAAGATCGTGCCACTGCACTCCAGCCTGGCAACAAGAGCAAAACTCCGTCTCAATTAAAAAAAAAAAAGTTAGCTGGGTGTGGTGGTGTATGCCCATAGTCCCAGTTACTCCAGAGGCTGAGGCAGGAGAATCACTTAGAACCTGGGAGGCAGAGGTTGCAATGAGCTGAGATCACGCCACTGCACTCCAGCCTGGGACAGAGGGAGACTGTCTCAAAAAAAAAAAAAAAAAAAAAAAAAAAGAATTCATTTAAAACTCAAAGCATTTACTTAAGTACTTAAGAGATACACACTTAAGAGAAACACACTATCTGTTTCGGCACCTAAGGACTCAAATACAAATAAACTATTTGAATCTGAGCGTCTTACTTAGTAGCTGGTTTTTGAGCATAAATGGTTGTTGTGTTTTGAGTTCCCAGTCTTCAGGTGCACCATATTCTGTTTAAGAAATCAAAAGAGATGAATGATAAACCAAAGGCGACTATAAGAAAAAAAAAAAAAAAAAAGCATAGGTAAGTATCCAGACAGCCTGTGCCTTTCCCAGGACACATGGAGCTGCCTTTATTCAGTGTGATTTTTAGGAGTGATAGACAACCACCACTCCTAAGGGCAGAATCGTCTGTCTACCCAGAGCTGCAGACTCTGTAACTGATCTGGCTCATTGTTAATGATCAGTGAAACTCAACAGAAGACAATAAATGAAAAGCAACGTGTTTACATGTGTATTACATCATTGTTCCTTAGGTGTCCTGACTCAAACTAGCAAGAGAAGACTGCCCTCAAATACTTCAAATGTTTTCCCCGAGTGTCACTTTTGGTAACAGTTCTTTCTGCGCTGAGAGAAACCTGGTGCCACCTGAGACACAATCCACAAGACACCTTCCCCAAGTTGCAACCAGACCGTGCAGTGCCAGGCTGGGCGCTCAGTACCACACTGCAAACCAGTTCCTCGGCCTGGACCACAGCCTCCATAGGAGAGGAGGAAAGCAGTACTTTTTTCCTGCTCTACGCCAAACAGTGACAAAATTTCTCTAAATCCCCCATGTATCTGTGCTTCTGTCTTCTAGCATTCTGAGCAGTGAAATACTCAACAATACCTGGCCAGCTGCTTCAGAATCTTCCCTTGCCCACCCCCAAGTGATTTAGAATTCAAGGAGCGGTGCGTGGCCAGGAAATTGGGCCGGCTAATGGAGTAATTTGAAAGGGATTCCTCCAGGCTGCTTTTCTTCCTTAAAGATACTGTTCAAGCCTAAAGCGTTTATGCAGTGAGCTTCTTGCATTAAGAAATATAAAAAAGGAAAATCACATAAAAGCGAAATGTGGAATAATAATGAAGGCAAAACAAAATGGAAAGTACATCAGGGACAAAGGCTCATGAATTCTTAGCTTCAAAGCCTGAAGAACCAGGCTGGAGGACTGAACGAGCCACCGTGCATGCCAAGTGCCAGCCTTGGTGGCGAGCCCTGGGGATGAGAGCTTACTGCAGAACTACACTCTCATGCGAACTTTCCTGTTCATTAGAATTACCTGTGGGGCTTTAAAAACTATGGATGCCGGCCAGGCGCAGTGGCTCTCGCCTGTAATCCCAGCACTTTGGGAAGCCAAGGCGGGCAGATCACCTGAGGTCAGGAGTTTCTCAGACCAGCCTGGCCAACCTGGTGAAACCCCATCTCTACTAAAAATACAAAAAAAATTAGCCAGGCGTCATAGCAGACGCCTGTAATCCCAGCTTCTCAGGAGGCTGAGGCAGGATAATTGCTTGAACCTGGGAGGCGGAGGTTGTAGTGAGCCTGCACCACTGCACTCCAGCCTGGGCAACAGAGCGAAATTCCGTCTCAAAAAAATATATACAAAAATTAGTCAGGCATGGTGGTGCACGCCTATAGTCCCAGCTACTCTGGAAGCTGAGGCAGGAGAATCACTTGAACCCAGGAGGTGGAGGTTGCAATGAGCTGAGATTGTGCCACTGCATTCCAGCCTGGGTGACAGAGCAAGACTCTGTCTCAAGAAAAAAAGAAAAGAAAAAGAAGTGCTTTCCTGCTGGGCATGGTGTCTCACACCTATAATCCCAGCACTTGGAGAAGCCAAGGTGGGTGGATCACTTGAGGTCAGGAGTTTGAGACCAGCCTGGCCAATATGACCAGCCTGGCCATCTCTACTAACAATACAAAAATTAGCTGGGTGTGGTGGCAGGGGCCTCTAATCCCAGCTACTTGGGAGGCTAAGACAGGAGAATAACTTGAAACCGGGAGGCAGAGGTTGCAGTGAACCAAGATCACTCCGCCTGGGCGACAGAGCAAGACTCCATCTCTTAAAAATAAAAAAATTGCTTTCCCTTCCCTAAATGCAACTCTCTCCGTTTCAAGAACATCAACAGTCTCCCAGGTTCCTCCTGCTGAAAGACACCACTCTTGCCCTGCTGCCCTCGCCCCAGGAAAGTACCTATGGTCCATTCAGATGAACAGAAAAAGCCCAGGAAAGGAAGAAGGGCAAAAGCAACACTGAGAACTCTTTCGATACCCAACGGAAACACTTTGTTCCAGCTGGAAATCCACCACCTGAAGGCCACCAGCGTATACGCACGTACTCAGGCAGAGGAACTGGTATCTCGGATGGGCTGTGAGGAATTCTTCGCTGAGTCTGTTTTTGTCCGGATCCTGATGTCCACCAGCCTGTTTCCACTCATTTCCAAAAGCTTTTCGATAGTCAAGCTCAGCTGTCTGCCTCTCCTTGGGGAGAATCTATGTTGGTGTGACATAAAAACAAATCTATTAGACTTTTTCTAACAAGTCCTTTGCGTTTTGCACCTTGTCCTTCCTCCACAGCACATGCAGAGAAAAATCAAATTGAGAGGGACAAGATACAGTTTTCACTCTTCTTTTTAACATTGACAGAACTCAGGGGTTTATTAGAAAAGAAAAAAGAATTTGTTTTGCACTTTTTTAAAAAATTTGAAATGGAGTCTCGCTCTGTCGCCCAGGCTAGAATACAGTGGTGTGATCTCAGCTCACTGCAACTTCCGCCTCCCAGGTTCACATGATTCTCCTGCCTCAGCCTCTGGAGTAGCTGGGACTACAGGCACCCGCCACTATGCCCGGCTAATTTTTTTGTATTTTTAGTAGAGACGGGGTTTCACCGTGTTAGCCAGATGGTCTTGGTCTCCTGACCTCGTGATCCACCAACCATGGCCTCCCAAAGTGCTGGGATTACAGGCGTGAGCCACCATGCCTGGCCTACGCTTTTAATTCATGAGAGTACTTGCACTGTAGGCCAGTTTCAGGACTATGCCAGGTACCATGGGTCGCCTCCCCGAGGTCTGCCTGGAGGCGCCTGCCCTGGTGGAGCTGACTGACTCCCAGTGAATGCACAGAAGTGCTGGCAAGGACAGGCATGGGCTTCCCACTTTTATGGGGAAGAGTAGCTGAGAAGGAGAAGAGAAAGCAGCTCTGTGGTTCTGTCCCTTCTGCCTACATTCCCTGAAAACATGGAGAAGCCGCCTGGATTCCTCAAACGACAGCACACTGATCTCGCTGCTCTCTCCTGAGGAGCTGGAAAAGAACCGTTATGATGGAACTGCACAAGGCTAATCTTTTACCATTCCAAGGAAAGCTACATCTCACCTCCTTTACAATATTCAAAACTAATTTTTTACTTTCTTTTTTAATTTTAAGACAGGGTCTCACTCCATTGCCCAGGCTGGAGTGCAGTGGCGTGTTCATGGCTCACTGCAGCCTTGGCCTCCCGGGCTCAGGTGATTCTTCCACCCCAGCCTCCTGAGCAGCTGGGACTACAGGCACTTACAGGCATGTAACACCACGCAGTGAATTTTTGTATTTTTTGTAGAGATGGGGGTTTCACCAGGTTGCCCAGGCTGGTCTCGAACTCCTGGACTCCAACGATCAGCCTGCCTCAGCCTCCCAAAGTGCTGGGATTACAGGCGTGAGCCATGGCGCGTGGCCTAAAATCATTTCTTTTCTAGTCTAAACAATAGCTAGTCACGACGCCAGTGCTCACCTCACATTTGTTCAGGGTCTTCAGCTGGCCAATGCTGGCGATAATGAGCTGCCGCGTCGCGTTTGCTTCTTTGTCCTCCTTGGTCAGGGGGTTTCTTAGGCAGGACAAAGCCCGCAGACTTGGTAACTTGTCTAGCTCATTGAAAAATGACCACTGAAACACAGCAAAAGGAAATAAATGAAAAGCAGTATGTTTCGTGCTACTTTTGCAGAAGTTTGAACCAGCGACAGGAAAGCAAGTCCCTACTTCTAATCTGAGGCAGAGAATTTCATCATGTACCAAGCAACCCCCTCTAGAAAGACCACATACTTTTACTCTTTTTTTTTTTTTGAGATGGAGTTTCGCTCGTTTCCCAGGCTGGAGTGCAATCGTGTAATCTTAGCTCATCGCAGCCTCTGCCTCCGAGTTCAGGCGATTCTCCTGCCTCAGCCTCCCAAGTAGCTGGGATTACAGGCATGTGCTGCCATGCCCAGCTAATTTTGTATTTTTTTGTTTTTTTTTTTTTAGTAGAGATGGGGGTTTCACCATGTTGGTCAGGCTGGTCTCGAACTCCCAACCTCAGGGGATCCGCCCGCCTCGGCCTCCCAAAGTGCTGAGATTATAGGCGTGAGCCACCACGCCCAGCCACTTTTACTCTATTAATGTGCCGTTTGAGTGTGAAGTCCACTTAGGTGTGAAGTGAACTAATTTCTTTCTTAATATTTTTGGCTTCATATGAGGAGTTCCACGCTGAGGAGGCATTTCTCTTTTGATTTAGGTGTTTTTTTTTTACTTTTTGGTAGAAGGAACCTCCAAACTCTGCCATGACAATGGAAAGAGGCAACAGTGTGCTGGGCATACTCCGAAGCAGCTCTTACTTGTGATATCTGATTGTCATTTACTACAAGGTACTGCAAGGACGGGAACATGGAGGTTTTGCACCCTATAAAAAGAGGAATGAAGTTACACAGTAGAAGTGAAAGAAGTAGCTAAAGTATAGTATGGGGGGGGCAGGATGGAACTTTACTAATCTTATATACCAATTCCAGCATCAGGAAAATGTATAGAAGAAATTCCAATGTCAGAGAGGATTAATTGTTCTAACCTGAAATTCAAAATGTAAAATTTGATTACACAGAACAATCTAAAATGCTATGGGGTATCAAGCAGACTCGGGTTGTAAATTTTTTTCTACACCCTAGGTTTTTAATCCCATGTAAAATACTTAGAAACCATAAAGTCCAACTTAGGACATGCAAAGTGAACTCTTTATCCCATATTCTAATGACTCTATAGTCACCTAATGGTTCTTGAGTACCTACTGCTATGTCAGGTGCTAAATGCGTCTCAGAGGAAAGAGACACGGTCTACTGCCCGGAGTTTAATGAATGAAGACCCTCGGCGTTATCACGAGGGTCCAATGATTCATTCTTCAAATTATCTGGTACAGGCATAGTCCACATTATACAGGGTTCACAAGTAAATTTTCTAAATGAATTCAAATGAAAATTTTCCAAAGGGAATTACTCAATTTAGAAATTCCATCGTTACCACGTTTCTACTGAGAAAGCATACATAGTATACAAAAATTGCTTCACTAAAAATTGACTGATCACTATTGTATCAGGCATTTAGAGGCAAATTACCTGGGCAGGTGGGCTATCAGATACAGCTGATTTTCATCAATTAATTGATTAGAGGAAAGGTCTAATAACTTGACTGTCTGGAGAACATCTGTTGGCCTGTATGGAAAATAAAATTTTTTCACCGTGAATTTCTCTTTTAATTATTTTCAAAGATACAGCCTTAAAATGCCTGCATTTGATGCGATGGAGGGTTGAGGGTAAAAAGCAAGTGGATATGACTGTAAAAGGGCAACCCGAGGGGTGCCTCTGGCAATGCACACATTCCTGCCGGTGTCAATGTCCCACCTAGCCTGTGATCCTGTTTCATAGTTTTGCAACTTGTTACCAATGGGGGAACCTGGGTCATGGGTACAAGTGATATCTGTGTATCATTTCTTATAAAACTTGATGTGAATCTATGATTATCTCAAAATAAAAAAATTTAATTTAAAAAACCTGCAGGCCAGCCACGGTGGCTCACGCCTATAATCCCAGCACTTTGGCAGGCCGAGGCGGGCAGATCACCTGAGGTCAGGAGTTCAAGACCAGCCTGGCCAACATAGTGCAACCCCATCTCTACTAAAAAGACAAAAATTAGCCAGGCATGATGGCCTGTGCCTGTAGTCCCAGCTACACAGGAGGCTGAGGCAGGAGAATCACTTGAACCAGGGAGGCGGAGGTTGCAGTGAGCCGAGATGGCCCCACTGCACTCTAGCCGGGCAACAAGAATGAAACTCTATCGCAAAAAAAAACCACACCTGCATTTGCCTACATAATGAAACCCTTCTGTACACGACAACCTTTAAGATTCTGAATCCTTTAATTCAGAATCTGTTGTAAATTTTCTCCCACAATTAGGTTAATTTTACATAGTAATTTAATATTGTTAATAAAAAAAAGGGAGATGAGGCAACAATATATTTCAGAGAACAAGGTTTTACATGTACTTTGGTACAATGACCTGAAACAGATGATGCTAATGAAAAATACATTATTTAATCCTTATAGCATATCCTACAGAACTTCCATTTAGAAATAGCAAATTGGCTGGGCACAATGGCTCACGAGGTCAGGAGTTCAAGACCAGCCTGGCCAAGATGGTGAAACCCCGTCTCTACTAAAAATAAAGAAAATTAGCCAGGCGTGGTGGCAGGCACCTATAATCCCAGCTACTCGGGAGGCTGGGGCAGGAGAATCGCTTGAACTCAGGAAGTGGAGGTTACAGTGAGCCGTGATCACCACTGTACTCCAGCCTGGGTGACAGAGTGAGACTCCGTCTCAACAAAAAAAAAAAAAAGAAACAGCAAGCAGCAAGTTAATACACTGATGCAAAACTAACGTAACTCACGTCTTCACAGATACTTAATTCTGACGAGTTTCCTTTGATTAGAACCAATTAGTGAGATTCTAATTTGCGAAGGCAATGAATAATAAGCATTTTTCCTAATTCTTGTTTGCAAATCCTTCTAAAAATTAAGGTTAGATATAATTGACACCATTTATTTACTCAGAATGATGACTAAATGGGGATGGATGCATTTAAGTAAGCCCTAGTTACCTTCCGGAAATGACAATATTGTTAGACTCGAGGTAGAGTTCCTCCAGGCCTGGGCACCACGCGGCACACCGCAGCACCTGGAAGAGAAACTTGGTTGAGGCTCAGGTGGCCTCTGTTGGCTGTTTCTTCCCGGGTGTTCACAGGAACCACCACAAGGATTCAGCTCAGTTACTGTTTCAGCAAACAAGTGCCTCACGGACAGTTCATAAGACTGTTTCAGGCCTGGAATGGTGGTGGGGGGTGATAAATAAAATGTTAAAGGAGTGCGTTTTAATGCTGTGGGGGCACATACTATGGGCACTCTGACGCCTTGGAGGTAGGTGTCAATGCATGGTTTAGGTAAGGCACAGGGTGGAACAGGGGATACTAACTGCACGTATTACTATTTGATAGAATTTGCTTAACCAAAAGAAGTAAATTGATGTTAAACACCTTTCCTCAATTCTAAATGCCAATCTGGGTTTGTAAAGGATATGCTAATTTTTCATATCCTTCCATAAATTTCTCAACAGTTATTTCTTCTTTCATTATTTTTTAAAGTTTTCATTATATAGTTACAACAAATATCCTACATCCATGATTCTCTCCAGTCAAAAGTTCTTTGAGGTCAGGCACAGTGGCTCATGCCTGTAATCCCAGCACTTTGGGAGGCCGAGGCAGGTGGATCACTTGAGGTCAGGAGGTGGAGACCAGCCTGGCCAACAGGATGAAAGCCCATTACTACTAAAAATACAAAAATGGCCAGGTATGGTGGCACACACCTATAATCCCAGCACTTTGGGAGGCTGAGGCAGGCAGACTGCTTGAGGTCGGGAGTTTGAGAACAGGCTGGCCAACGTGGCGAAAACCCATCTCGACTAAAAATACAAAAAATTAGCCAGGCATGGTGGTGCACGTCTGTAATCCCAGCTAATTGGGAGGCTGAGGCAGGAGAATCATTTTGGCCCAGGAGGCGGAGGTTGCAGTGAGTCAATATCACACCACTGCACTCCAGCCTGGGCAACAGAGCAAGACTCCATCTCAAAAACAAAAGAGTTGAGATAACGCCCTTGGCCATGGCCAGAGAATGGAATCATCTGACTCACCCATCCTGCAAACTGTCCTGCAGATAGCACAGGTTTTAAACTAGCTGTTAAACCTGCCCGTGACCTTGTTGGCCTTGGCCACGTTCATCCACATGGATGTATGGACCTTGGCACTGATGACACAGTTGCTGGTGGAGCATTTCTGCCGCATGCACAGGTCCACGAACTTGCTGGCATCTTTCTGCATGTCAAGACCGTGCCTGTTGCTACCACACTGCACATGAGCCTAATTCTTTTTTACAAAAAAAAAATTTTTTACAAAAAATTATTATATATTATGTAATTATATATAATTATTACATAATTATATATAATAATATATATAGCATCTACAGGATCTCTCTATGTTGCCTAGGTGGGTCTTGAACTCCTGGCCTCAAGCAGTTCTCCTGCCTGGGCCTCCCAAAGTGCTGGCTGGAATTACAGGTGAGAGCCCCCATGCCCAGCCTCACTAACTATTTCTAAATTTTCTCACTGGAACTTTACTGTCATCTCTACCACCTGAATTTCTGTGTGCCCTTCCTAGTTTATTTGGAGGGTGAAGGTGGGTCTTGCTCTGTCGCCCAGGCTGGAGTGCAAAGGTGCAGTCCTAGCTCACTGCTGCCTCAAACTCCTGGGCTCAAGTGATCCTCCCACCTTAGCCTCCCAAAGCGCTGGGACTGTAGGTGTCAGCCCCAGTGCCTGGCCCCTTCTTGTCTTCCAGCTGCATCTACACCTGGAGAGGGAGTAAGTGCCTCACAGAGGAGGGGCCCTAGGAAAGAGGCTCCGTGGGCATATTAAGGGCACAAGGGACCCACCTGTCTCTCACTGAACAGCCTCTGTGGCACTTCCTGGGTGAACATAGCTGGGAATGTATTTCTACACCCTTGGTTTGAAAGTGGAATGCCCGAACCGGGTGCGGTGGCTCACACCCGTAATCCCAGCACTTTGGGAGGCCAAGGCAGACAGATCATTTGAGGTCAGGAATTCAAGACCATCCTGGCCAACATGGTGAAACCCCGTCCCTACTAAAAATACAAAAATAAGCTGGGCATGGTGGCAGGCGCCTGTAATCCCAGCTACTTGGGAGGCTGAGGCAGGAGAATCGCTTGAACCCGGGAGGCGGAGGTTGCAGTGAGCCGAGATCGCGCCACTGCACTCCAGCTTGGACAACAGAGCAAAGACTCTGCTTCAAGAAAAATAAATAAATAAAAATGAAAGTGGGCTGGGCACGGTGGCTCTGGCCTGTAATCTCAGCCCTTTGGGAGGCCGAGGTGGGCAGATCACCTGAGGTCAGGAGTTCGAGACCAACCTGACCAACATGGAGAAACCCAGTCTCTACTAAAAATACAAAATTAGCTGGGCCTGGTGGCACATGCCTGTAATCCCAGCTACTCGGGAGGCTGAGGCGGGAGAATCACTTGAACCTGGGTGGTAGAGGTTGCAGTGAGCCGAGATCGCGCCACTGCACTCCAGCCTGAGCAACAAGAGCAAAACTCCATCTCAAAAAAAAAGACAGTGGAATGCTCTGGGTGTGTGAAGTCAGTACGCCTAGGAGAGGAAGTTGTACTGCCAGACGTAAGTCCCAAATGCTGCTGTGCCGAGGACCCACAAGTCTACTTTGGAGCCCAGCTGTATAAAATGAACAGTGGCTTCCAAAAGCCGAACTTCTAACAAGAAAGGGATGTGAGAATCTTTCTGCTCCTTGGCTTCTGTTCTAAAAAAAACTTACAGGAAAACTCAGGGAGCTAGTCAATAGCTAACACGACGGCTTTTCAAAGCTCAGCACATCCTTGGTGCATACCACAACGGAGCGCCACTGTTTATAAAGGCCCCAGAACAAGTCCAAGTGAGCTGAGAGAGGACACGGATTCCTAGATGCGAAACTCAACTACGATGCGCTTTTAACTCGTTTTTACAAGGCACTTTAAAGAATCTTGTTATCTATTAATAGATATTGGGATGATTTAAACGAAGCCACAGTTATACTTCAATTCCCTACTAAATCAAACATTTTTAATTGCTTATTAATGTGTAATAAACCAAAGAAATATGATTACCTCAGCCCACGTTATTCCTGTTTGATTGAGGACTAAAACCTTCAGTGCAGAAAACGTTCCAGTTAATGCTGAACCGGAGGGAAATTTTAGTTTATTTTCACTGTGTAGAAAAAGAAGATACAATATACTTATTTCTGTACAGTAAACCCAACTGAAATAGTCGTTGAAAGCAACAACTTGGGTTTTAATCTAAGGGGTTTGATTTGTTTCAATCTTAAAATAGAATTATATTAAAAAATCACTTTTTTAATGATTCAAGTGAATCAAGACTACCTAATTTTTAACATTTACAATATACAACCTTTTGGTATCAGCTGTGTAAAGATGCTTTCACAGGATTAGGGCAGCCGTATGTGGCTGCAGGCTTCCTAAACCCAAAACTCAGGCAAGGTTTGCAAGGTGAGCTTCCAGCTTCACAAGACATGGCTCTGGATAGTGCAAAACAAAGTCCTGTTCTCCAGAGTCTTACTGATACACTGAATCGTGGGCTAGAATTTTGCTTCTCTAAACATGGAGTCTGCCCTTTGGCTAGAAGGATGGATGAAATTATTGCCCCTTAAATTCTTTCTCAAAACCCTAATCTCAGAAAGTATTCAATCCTGACAGTCACTTTGAAAGAAGATACTATTAAAAAACACAAGCCCATATTTCCAGAAGATGAGACACCATGGGTTGAATTACCCCTACTTGCTCTATTTGGGAGCACAACTCATTCAGGCCTGTCTACCTGCTATACTGTATACTCACCTGTCTATGCAAAAATGGTTTAAGAATGAAAGGGGAAACCTGTGCCGGGCGTGGTAGCTCACGCCTGTAATCCCAGCACTTTGGGAGGCCAAGGCAGATGGATCACCTGAGGTCAGGAGTTCACGACTAGCCTGGCCAACATGATGAAACCCCGTCTCTACTAAAAATACAAAAATTAGCCGGGCGTGGTGGCGGGTGCCTCTAATCCCACCTACTTGGGAGGCTGAGGCAGGAGAATCGCTTGAACCTGGGAGGCGAAGGTTGCAGTGAGCCGAGATCCTACCACTGCACTCCAGCCTGGGCAACAAAAAAAAAAAAAAAAAGAGGAAGCCTGGCTAAGCCCTTGGAAAGTTAGGTTCTGAGATTAAAACAAATCAAATACTCAGGAAGGCCTGGAAAACTGTGACATTACTAAAACAGATTAATGAAAAATCCTTATCAAAACAGAATTAAACAGTATCCCAATGAAATTACTCATTCCTACAGCAAGTAAACGCTAGAAGTTTTCAAATTTCAAATAAACAAGCACTTTTAGTAATATCACCTCTCCTCTCCTACTCCGCAATTAAATATCACCTCCCCCAACCTTCCATCTTTATGGTCAGGCTAAAAAGAAATAAGATCTTGCAGTTCAATGTCAATCTAACTCATCCCCTACCTGATAAAAGTTAAAACACATTCCTTATTCATGAATTACCTCATGTGACCGTTTGCAAGGCTATAACAATCAATGTGCCCTTAAAGATTAAAAGTGTCCTTAAAGAGGCGGGACGTGGTGGCTCACACCTGTAATTCCAGCACTTTGGGAGGCCAAGGTGGGTGGTGGAAAACCTGAGGTCAGGAGTTCAAGATCAGCCTGGCCAACATGGCGAAACCCTGCCTCTACTAAAAATACAAAAAGTAGCCGGCAGTGGTGGTGGGCACCTATAGTCCCAGCTACTCAGGAGGCTGAGGTAAAAGAATCCCTTGAACCCGGGAAGGGGAGGTTGCAGTGAGCCAAGATTGTGCCATTGCACTCCAGCCTGGGCAACAAGAGTGAGACTCCGTCTCAAAAATATATATATACACAAATAAATAAACAAATAAATAAGGTGGGCACAGTGGCTTACGCCTGTAATCCCAGCACTTTGGGAGGCTGATGTGGGCGGATCACGAGGTTAAGAGATCGAGACTATCCTGGCCAACATAGTGAAACCCTGTCTCTACTAAAAATACAAAAATTAGCTGGGCGTGGTGGCGCGTGCCTGTAGTCCCAGCTACTCAGGAGGCTGAGGCAGGAGAATCGCTTGAACCAGGGAGGCAGAGGTTGCAGTGAGCCAAGATCACGCCACTGCACTCCATCCTGGCGACTGGGCGAGACTCTGTCTCAAATAAATACATAAATACATAAATACATAAATAAATAAAGATTTAATGTGTCCTTAAAGATTAAATGTGTCCTTAAAGTTAAATTTAGATAAATTCAAATAAACCAAAATCTGGCTGTATAAAAATGTCTACTAGTGAAGCAGCTACGTTGTCTGGGTATACCTGGTGTTCCTCTTCTCCCGCCAGGAAAATCTAGGACATGGACACACATGAGGAGTTTAGGAGCAGAGGTTTAACAGGCAAGAGAAAGAAAATGGAAAACAGCCCTCTCTAGTTAAGAGAGACAGGACTTCCAAGAGGAAAAAGGCATGCTGGCAGCAGATGCAGATTTTTTGTTTGTTTTTTTGACAGAGTCTTGCTCTGTCACCCAGGCTGGAGTGCAGTGGCGTGATCTCAGCTCACTGCAACCTCTGCCTCCTGGGTTCGAGCGATTCTCCTGCCTCAGCCTCCCAGGTAGCTGGGATTATAGGTACCCGTCACCATGCCCAGCTAATTTTGTGTTTTTCATAGAGATGGGGTTTCTCCGTGTTGGTCTGGCTGGTCTCAAACTCCCGACCTCAGGTGATCCGTGTGCCTCCGCCTCCCAAAATGCTGGGATTACAGGAGTGAGCTACTGCACCCGGCTCAGATGCACAGATTTTAGTTCGACTTGAGGAGGCAGCGTCTGGTTGGTTCAATCAGGCATGACAGCCCGGGAAGGTTGCCCACCCCACCCTAATCTTACTATGTAAATGAACTTTTCCTTTGGCTGGCGCCATCTTGTCTGCTCCTTACTGTACACATGGCTGGAAAAGAGAAGGGAAGATGGAGCCGCCATCTTGAACATGATTGGCTCAACTGTTGGCATCTATGTCTGCAGCTCCATTTTACAGGCTGCTTGTGTTAGAAAGGAAAATAATTTTTCCTTTCTATTGTCTGATCCTTTCTATTTTCTGATCTCCTACCTCAGCCTCCTGAGTAGCTGGGACTATAGGTGCCCACCACCACTGCCGGCTACTTTTTGTATTTTTAGTAGAGGCAGGGTTTCGCCACGTTGGCCATGCTGATCTTGAAAATAATTTTTCCTTTCTATTTTCCTTTCTATTTTCTGGGGCTGCTTTTCATTAAAAGGAAAACCTTACTGAGGACTTCTATACCCTCACTATCAGCCTGAGTAATTTCTTCTTAACTCCTGCATCACCAGGTGGCAGACTTAATCCTTCTGGCTCAGAGATGCTGTGAGGGAGCAAGGAGAGATGACTTTTATTGTTCACGAAAATTCGGCAACCAAGAGTTCATACCTGAGATTAAGGACTTCCAGGTGTCTGAGCTGATCAGCAATGTGGATCACTTCATCCCATGATGACAACAGGTTTTTTGACAAATCTACCCTTCTAATATCTAAAAGCACATGTTAAGAAACAGTAATTTCAAAAGATTCACAAAAGACATAAAATTAGTTACTCTTATTTCCCGAGCATGAGTGCTTCAACCTTTCATTTCGTATCCTCTAGTTAGCTTGAAATTTTTTCAGGAGTACATAATACTTTTAAGTTATCCAAAACTTCACTGAGAAACTAAAAAGTTCATTATCCGGCCGGGCGCGATGGCTCACGCCTGTAATCCCAGCACTTTGGGATGCCAAGGTGGGGGGATCACTTGAGGTCAGGAGTTTAAGACCAGCCTGACCCACATGGCAAAACCCTATCTCTACTAAAAATACAGAAATTAACCAGGTGTGGTGGCATGCGCTTGTAATTCCAGCTACTCAGGAGGTTGAGGCATGAGAATCTCTAGAGCCCGGGAGGCGGAGGTTGCAGTGAGTGGAGATTGCACCACTGTACTCCAGCCTGGATGACAGAGTGAGACTGTCTCAAAAAAACTAAAAATAAATTAAAAGTTCATTGTTATATACTCAAAACTTGAGACAAACATCTACAATCAAATGAAAAAAGAACCAAGTGTCTTAACATTAAACCATCCTAGCACTATCCAACAAAAGGAGAGGGGAAAAGCAGTGAGGGAAACTTTGATTTCTTAAGCACCTAAGGTATACACACAAGGCTCACCCCAGCACATGACCTTCTATGAGGCACCATTACCATAGGAATCTCCAGACAAATAGCATCTGCAGGGGAGATAAGAGGGGTCAACTTGGGACACATGTTCAAAAGTGCATGACTTAGGAATTGAGAGGGTGTCCCGTAGCCTGGAAGCAGTTATAACAGTATCACTCCAACTGCCCCGATACAGGGATTCAGAGAGGATAACACAGTGGGACTGGAAAAGCAAAGCTGATGGGCAACACAAGTGTAGGTGAGGGGCCAAGTGCAGGTGCAGCGCCATCAGGAAGGGGCACAGCTTAGCCAGGTCCCCGCAGAGAAAAAGGAGCTTGCAGCAGGACCGGGCCAGCTAGTGGAGGAGCCTACACTCTCATCTAATATGTGTATGTGTGGAAATCATTCAATGTACTCGTCTATTCTGCAAGTAATTATTTAGGGCCAGGAGCATCACAGTGGCAAAGCAGAGTCTCATTGGGGAGAGACGATCGTGACACAGGGGCCTCTAAAGTGTGTCACAGGCAGGCCTGCCGGTGCTTAGGGACAGAGCAGGGCATGCAGGAAAGGTGTGTGGCTGTTCTACATGCAGTGCTCAGGGAAGACCACCTCCTCCAACAAGAGGGCATCTGAGCAGAGAGCTGAGGGAAGTGGGGGAACGCCATCTGGGAGAGGAGCCCACAGCGGAGGAGTGACAAGAGCAAAGGCCCTGGGATGGGAACGAGCTCAGCCTATGACCAGGACTGCCGGCGCCTGTGTGACTGGAGCAGATGGGCTTGGGGGTACTAGAAACGAGGTCACAAGGGACAAGGGGCCAGGCCACATCACAAAGGCCTTGCAGGCCACTTCAAAGTCTTTGCTAGTCTTTGCTTGAAACGGGAGATACTGGAGGCTTTGGAACAGTGACAGATGACCTGGGTCTTTTAAAAATCACTCTGCTTTGACTTTGATATATACTATGTCAAAAAAAAAAAAAAAAAAGGAAAAGTCACTGTGCTGCTGTGTTGAGCACGATTGCAGGAAACAAAGGAGGGCCGGGAGTCTCCAGGAGGCCAGAGCAGAGCAGCAGCATGAGAGGGCAGACCACGGCAGAGGGGGCGTCTGACTCTGGACTGGGGCTCACAGGATTGCCAGTGGATTTAGGTGTGAGGCATGGGAGACAGGGAGTGTCAAGGACAACTCCAAGATCTGTGGCCTGTGCAACTGGAACTGTCATTTACTAAGAGGAGAAAACTACAGGATGGGCAGGCGTGAGGGGTCTTAGTTTTGGACATGCTAAATCTATGATGGCTGTGAGACATCCAGACAGAGGTATCAAAGCAGCGGCTGGAGAGACAGATGTCCAAGAGGGCAGGCCGTGGAGGAGTGCCAGCCACACCCCAGAAGTCTCTCAAGAAGCCAGGGCTCCCAAATCTGAGCCTCGGGGTACACCCAACACCCTGCAACCAGAGAAAGGTCCCATAGAAGTGACTGAGGAGGACTGGCCAGCGACAGAAGAAGAGCTCTAAGATCCAGGCCAGGCGCAGTGGCTCACGCCTGTAATCCCAGCACTCTGAGAGGCCAAAGTGGGCAGATCACCTGAGGTCAGGAGTTTGAGACCAGCCTGGCCAACATGGTGAAACCCTGTCTCTACTAAAGATACAAAAATCAGGCCGGGAACTATGACTCATATATGTAATGCCAGCACTTTGGGAGGCTGAGGCAGGAGGATCACCTGAGGTCAGGAGTTCGAGACCACCCTGAGCAACACGGAGAAACCCTGTCTCTACTAAAAATGCAAAATTAGCCGGGCGTGGTGGCGCATGTCTGTAATCCCAGCTACTGGGGAAGCTGAGGCAGGAGAATCGCTTGAACCCGGGAGGCGGAGGTAGTGGTGAGCCAAGATCGTGCCATTGCACTCCAGCCTGGGCAACAAGAGCAAAACTCTATCTCAAAAAAAGAAAAAAAAGAAAAAAAAAAATCAGCCAAGCATGGTGGCACGCACCTGTGGTCCCAGCTACACAGGGGGCTGAGGCAGGAGAATCGCTTGAACCTGGGTGCCAGAAGGTTGCGGTGAGCCGAGATCACGCCACTGCACTCCAGCCTGGGTGAAAGAGTGAGACTCCATCTCAAAAAAAAAAAAAAAAAAAGAGCCCTAAGATCCAGTAATAACAACAGCAGCAAGGACAGCCACCACCCTCCCTGCTGCTGCCACTGCTGACCAGACCCAGGTGCTATGCTGATTTCTGGGTTGTTTTCCTTTTTCACAGCAGAAAAACAGTGGCACAGCAGTCAGAGAGCTGCGTCACTGTGTGCAAATGAACAAGAGGGAAATTACACCCAAGTCAGCCTCGATTCAAAATCCATTTCATTGCACCCCATAATGCAACAGGGGTCATCAAACGTACATAAAACATGGAGAAAGTTTCTTTACAAAACCAGCGGCATCACTCCAAAGCATGGGTTAGAAAGGAAATAATTTTAGGCGGGAACCAATTAGGAAGCTCTGCAAGGTCAGGAACAAGGGAAGGAAGGCAGAGAAGATGCGAAGAAACGGATGACTCCAAACCCGGTCGCCAGCTACCCATGCCCAAATCCTGCCAGCTGCCCAGACTATTACAGCCCAAGAGCTAACAATGGGGTCTACCCTCGTAAGCAGTTGCATTTCAACTGGTAATATGAGTACCTACAGGATAGCCTTGATTTTGCTGCGGCTGTCGCATCAAATGGAAGGGAAAAGAGTCAGGCTGCCGGAAATTCCAGACCCGGCAAACACCCTCCAGGTCCCCTCGGGCTCCTCCTCCACCCTTGGGGACACACCTGCACGATGGCTTCTGTAAACTGTTCCTCCGCTCCTCCTCCTCAGCCTCCCCTTGACTGCCCTAGCTTCCTGACACCGCCTTACACAGGCTCATGCAAGGGGTGCTTTCCAGGCCTCTGGGTGACACTTTGGCCACCCTGTGTTTCCATTAACCCTGCTAAGTTGGCTGTTAGGCTGCTGAGGAAGGGTTTAAGTCCAATCACGCTTCCCTCACTGCTGTTTCCCACTATGTAGCCTAGAGTTGTAATTGTCTCTAAGGTCTGTACAGAGCACACAGACCACCTACCTCCTGAAATCAACCACGAACAACAGCTGTCACTATGTGGTCGCCCCTCCCACACACACTGTTCAAGGAGCCCCCGTGAACACACAGGTCAGGCCTCCAGGCACAGATTCTCCTCCGCAGGTCATGAGGGAGGAGGCGGTTCATCCCCTCCCCTAGAAGTGCCCTCAGATTTGACATACCCAGGTCTGCAGTGCTCCCACTGCCTTTAGTTCTGGTCGAGTAAATAACCTCAAAGACAGACCAACCCAAAAAAGGATGACTGGATTAAGCACCCAAAGCAATACTTCAACTTCTGTCAAGAATTCAATTGGGACCTGCAAGACATTCATCACTGTATCTGCAAACACCAACCGTGACTGGATTATCTCGTGAAACCTCATTTCTTCGTGTCCTGGGGGACGTTTTTCTCCAGAAAAGTGCAGTATAAACAAACAACATGCTGATTCTCCAGGACACTGTTGACAGCTCTGAGCAACCCAACAGCCAGCACTCCCAAACCCATCTACTGCCACATCTGTCCTTTTTTTTGAGACGGAGTCTTGCTCTTGTCACCCAGGCTGGAGTGCAATGGCGCGATCTCGGCTCACTGCAACCTCCGCCTCCCAGGTTCAAGCGATTCTCCTGCCTCAGCTTCCCAAGTAGCTGGGATAACAGGCACGCACCACCATGCCCGGCTAATTTTTGTACTTTTAGTAGAGATGGGGTTTCACCATGTTGATCAGGCTGTTCTGTAACTCCTGACCTTAGGTGATCCATCCGCCTTGGCCTCCCAAAGTGCTGGAATTACAGGCATGAGCCACCGCACCTGGCCCCCACCCCCCCCTTTTTTTTTTTGAGATGGAGTCCCGCTCTGTCACCCAGGCTAGAGTGCAGTGGTGTGATCTTGGCTCACTGCAATCTCTGCCTCCCGGATTCAAGTGATTCTCCTGCCTCGGCCTCCTCCCGAGTAGCTGGGATTACAGGCACCCATAACCACACCCAGTTAATTTTTTGTATTTTTAGTACAGACAGGGTTTCACCATGTTGGCCAGGCTGGTCTTGAACTCCTGACCTCAGGTGATCCATCTGCCTTGGCCTCCCAGAGTGCTGGGATTACAGGCATGAGCTACTGCACACGGCCCGATGACCAATCTTCTGAAATAGTTTAGGAATGGGCCAGGCAGAATGCAGAATGCTCTGACACTTCTGTGGCACTGGCTCCTTAGCAAACTCTTTTCTGCATCCACTCCATTCCCCTTACCCCAGCTGCCTAGCTCTGACAATGACCACACATTTGCAGCACGCTGGGGTCCACAGAGGAGGCTGCTCAGGGGCAGACAGTGGATGTTGCAGCTACCACAGGTCCCAACAGACGCCCAGGCTGCTTCCCCCAAGTGAACTGAAACCGCAGACACGCAGATGGCGAGCTCTGATCTCATTTCCTTCACTGCACCGTCAGGGCATGGTGCCAAAGAGAGCTACCTCACCCGGCATCTCTGCACTCAGAAAAAAACTGATCAAAACTGATAGTTTTTGCAAAAGTTATTACGTACAGATCAAATAGACTTAATGAATTGGGGAAAGACCTTTTAAAGTTAGAGAAAGTCTATTTGGTTTCCATGGGAAATTCTTCTTTTTGTTGAGACGGAGTCTCGCTCTGTTACCCAGGCTGGAGTAGTACAATGGCATGACCTCAGCTCACTGCCACCTCCGCCTCCTGGGTTCAAGTGATTCTCCCTGCTTCAGCCTCCCAAGTAGCTGGGACTACAGGCATGCACCACCACGCCTGGCTAATTTTTGTATTTTTAGTAGAGATGGGGTTTCACCATGTTGGCCAGGTTGGTCTCAAACTCCTGACCTTAGGTGATCCGCCCACCTCAGCCTCCCAAAGTGCTGGGATTACAGGCATGAGCCACTGCGCCCAGCCTCCATGGGAAATTCCTTTTTTTTTTTTTTTTTGAGACGGAGTCTCCATCTGTCGTCCAGGCTGGACTGCAGTGGCGCGATCTCGGCTCACTGCAAGTTCCGCCTCCCGGGTTCAAGCCATTCTCCTGCCTCAGCCTCCCAAGTAGCTGGGACTACAGGCACCCGCCACAATGCCTGGCTGATTTTTTTGTATTTTTCGTAGAGACGGGGTTTCACTGTGTTAGTCAGGATGGTCTCGATCTCCTGACCTCGTGATCCGCCCCTCTTAGCCTCGCAAAGTGCTGGGATTACAGGGGTGAGCCACCGCGCCCAGCCAGGAAACTTCTTAATAGAAATGGGGTCTAGCTGTCATCCAGGCTGAAGTACAGTGCATGACAGGCTCATCACAGCCTTGAACTCCTGAGCTCAAGCAGTCCTCCCACCTCAGCCTCCTGAGTAGCTGATGACAGGCACATGCCACTACACCCTGTTTTGTTTGTTTTGTTTAATTTTTTATAGAGACAAGGTCTCGCAATGTTCCCAAGGCTGGTCTCAAACTCCTGGCCTCAAGCAGTCCTCCAGTCTCAGCCTCCCAAAGTGTTGAGATTACCAGCATGAGCCACCATACCCATCCTCGAAATTTTCTTTTAACTCACCTCCAACATTTTTGCTTATGGGCAAAAAAGCAATATATGACAAAAATAACACTAATAAGAGAAGGTAGAGAAAAGAGATTCCAAACTTCATAAAGAGCCTCTTTTGGAGTATTATAACAAAGTGCATTCAGCTGCATGAAACCAGAACCAGAGTCTTTCCCACTAAAAATAACTGCATGAGGCCAGGTGTGTGGCTCATGCCTATAATCTCAGCACTTTGGGAGGCTGAGGTGGGCGAATCACCTGAGGTCAGGAGTTCGTGACCAGCCTCGCCAATGTGGCGAAACCCCATCTCTACTAAAAATACAAAAATTAGCCAGATGTGGTAGCAGGCACCTGTAGTCCCAGCTACTCAGGAGGCTGGGGCAGAAGAATCGCTTGAACCTGGGAGGCGGAAGTTACAGTGAGCTGAGATCACGCCACAGCACTCCAGCCTGGGTGACAGAGCAAGGTTCCATCTCAAAAAAAAAAAAAAAGAGAGAGAGAAATGCATGAGAAAACAGACCAGGGCTGAAGCAGATTCATCTTGGGTTCCCAGTACACTGTCAGCGGCCCAGGTTCCCTCTTCTGCTCTCCCAATCTGTACCAGGTGGCTTTCTTCACACTTGTTAGACAGCTGCCAAAGCCCTGGGCATTCCATCCACTCAAGGCAGGGGGAAGGGGAAAAGCAACAGGCAAAAGGCAGAGGCCAACCAAGTGTGCCCCCTTTCTTTCTTGAGACGAAGTCTTGCTCTGTCGTCAGGCTGAGTGCACTGGCGCGATCTCAGCTTGCTGCAACCTCCGCCTACCGGGTTCAAGCAATTCTCCTGCCTCAGCCTCCTGAGTGGCTGGGACTACAGGCACATGCCACCATACCCGGCTCATTTTTGTATTTTCAGTAGAGATGGGTTTCACCATCTTGGCCAGGATGGTCTTGATCTCCTGACCTCGTGATCCACCTGCCTCAACCTCCCAAAGTGCTAGGATTACAGGCGTGAGCCACTGCACCCTGCCAAGTGTGCCTCCTTTCAAGGAGCCCGGTCTAGAAACTTCCACCTCAACTGGGGGAAGTCATGCTGGCAAACTTGCAAGCAAAGGCATCTGGGAAGGTAAATAATTTATCTAGGCCCCAACTACACCAAGCAGAAGTGAACTGCATTAGGAAGGAAGTTGTGAAGAATGGACAAGGGGTAGGCAATTAGCCGTCTCTGGCACAGGCATCAAGTCCAAAGTCAGATTCCAGCAACAAGCTCTCGGTGAAAAGGATACTAGGACATGCTTCGGCAACTTCTCCTTTTTCACCAGCACAACTTACTGCACAGTTCCTCAGAGAAACTTCCTGCAACTTGCTCAGCTGACTGCATGAAAAACAGAGTTCACATGGATACATAAGCACGTATGTATGCTATCCACTGGCCCTTTAAAAAATTAAACACATTTCAGACATATAAAAGGGTACCAAAAATAATATACAAATACCAGTAACTACCACCCAAATTAAGAAATAAAACATTACCAAAAAAAGAGCACTACAAACATTACAAATGCAACTGAAGTCCTCTGGGGCCCTCTCCAAACACAATTCTCCCTCTACTCCCCAGGGGTACCCTTTTTTTTTTTTTTTTTTTTTTTTTTTTGAGCTGGAGTCTCACTGTGTTGCCCAGGCTGGACTGCAGTGGCACGATCTAGGCTCGCTGCAGCCTCCATCTCCCAGGTTCAGGTGGTTCGCCTGCCTCAGCCCCCCGAGTAGCTGGGATTACAGGCGTTTGCTACCACACCCGGCTAATTTTTGCGTTTTTAGTAGAGACAGGGTTTCACCATGTTGGCCAGACTGGTCTCGAACTCCTGACCTCAAGTGATCCACCCACCTTAGCCTCCCAAAGTGTCTGATGTGAGCCACTGCGCCGAGCCCTCCCCAGAGGTAACCTTATACTTATACTACATTTGGTGTTTATTTAATCTTAAGCATTTCTTAATATTTTTACCATATATTTCCATATCCCTAAACAAATACAGCATTTTTTAATATTCTGAAACTTGATACAAATGGTATTCTACTCCACAGAGCCTTCTGCAGCTGACTTTTTCCTCAACAGTCTATTGTTCAGTGGTGAGATTTCACTACAGTGACACATGGAGCTCCAGGACATTCATCTTCATGCCTGATAGTGTTCGTTATATGAACAGACCACAAGGAATGCAGATACTCTTCTGCTGACATTTAGATTGTTCCCAACCATGCAGAAGTACACGCTATGGAGTGCTTCTTGCACTCACATGTAAAAGCCTCCCTAAAGGACTTCCTAGAAAGCGTGCCCAGCTTCAGCATGACCAGATACTTCTGGCAGCCATTTGTTAAGTGTAGAGAATCTTGTCTTTTCTATTCATGAAAAGAATCCACATATATAATATCTAAGGACACAGAATCTGGAACCAGACCACCTGGGTTCAAATCCCGATTCCACCATCTCCTTTGGCTTTGGAGAAGTGAATTAGCACCAGACCACCTGGGTTCAAATCCTGATTCCACCATCTCCTTTGGCTTTGGAGAAGTGAATTAGCACCAGACCACCTGGGTTCAAATCCCGATTCCACCATCTCCTTTGGCTTTGGAGAAGTGAATTAGCACCAGACCACCTGGGTTCAAAACCCGATTCCACCATCTCCTTTGGCTTTGGAGAAGTGAATTAGCACCTCTGTGCCTCAGACTTCACATCTCTAAAAGGCCACGGTACATGCACAATTTCACAGCAGCATTATTCCTGGTAGTCAAGAGGTGGAAGAACCCAAGTATCCATCAACAAATGAAGGGATAAACAAAACGTGGCATGGATATACAACACAATACTGTGCAAACTTAAAAAAAAAAGAAGGAAATTCTGACATATGCCACAATGTGGATGAACCTTGAGTGCATTATGCTAGGTGAAATAAGCCAGTCACAAAAGAACAAATACATGGCCAGGCGCAGTGGCTCACGCCTGTAATCCCAGCACTTTGGGAGGCCAAGGTGGGTGGATCACCTGGGGTCAGGAGTTCGAGACTAGCCTGGCCAACATGGTGAAACCCCATTTCTACTAAAAAAAAAAAAAAAAATGCCAAAAATTAGCCTGGTATAGTGGCGGGCACCTGTAATCCCGGCTACTCAGGAGGCTGAGACAGGAGAATCGCTTGAACCTGGGAGGATGGAGGTTGCAGTGAGCCGAGATCACACCACTGCACTCCAGCCTGGGCTACAAGAGCGAAACTCTGTCTCAAAAACAAAAACAAAAACAAAACACAAAAAACAAAAAAAAAAAGAAAATCTAGGGTACAAAAGGCAGCAGCAGAATTCAAAGGTAGAGGGTCCCAAACTTTCTCAGACCACAGGGTCCTTAGGTTTCAGTAATTTTTTCATGGTACTTGGGCCAAAATAAATACCTCACAGTTCCAATTAAGTATGTAGTTAGGGCCAAACAACTTAATCATTACTTATGTCCTGTCAACTCAGTGTCTGCTGGGCACTGCCCAACTTCCCAAACCCTGCAATCAGACTGGACGCCACCAACTCCATTTCCAGTTCCACACTGATTTAAGAGATACTTGCTTTTTTATAAAACAAATATTTCTATTGATGCACGATAAATGTACATAAATACTTGTGTTTTATCGCAGCAATCGCCCAAAAGCCAGCTTTGTAGGCTTATGACATCATCGAAAAGAACGACAGGAATCTCATGAAACAGCCAACTACTTCAAACTGTAGTTTGCACTGTGTCCGACAGATGTCGCTCCTTCCCCCTAAAATTTAAAATAGCCTGCCTTGCCAGGACAACTTGGCACTAAGGCTGAGGACTCAGATATCAATCCAAGCATCACTCCAGAGCCAAAGCCATCTCCAAGAGAAACCATACATAATGGTTTTTTAAAATTGTTTTTGATTCCTTTATTGAGTCTTTTCTTGGTGGTACGATCTCAAAGCTGGTCAGCTGGATTTTATTGAGGAGTTAAGACAGTGGCTTAAAGTAGAGGTTTCGACTCCTTAAAAAAAACTCCTAAAGCTACCATTAATTGCAGGATCTCACTTGTTATTCACAACAGCACTTACATCTTAGGTTTTATGTTGTAATTGAGGAAACTGAGGCTTAGAAACAATAAGTAGCTATCTCTAACTTCTGTCAGAGCCAAAAGTGCCTTAGCTGGCGTCTGAACGCAGCCTAACTCCAACACCGGCTGCATTCCACCAAGCTGTCTCATAATTTCTGAACTGACTAATCTCTAGCCAACATACGAGATTGCTCGAGAATCTCTAAAATTTTACCTTTTCAATCAAGAAAGACACTAGCTAATGATTAAATTCAATAATACTCAAGTAGTAGGGTCATTTACAGAAAAATTCATGAGTTACATAGTTGTTCATAAACTAGGGGACGAAAATCCATTTGCAATTTGTTAATATTCTTAGAGCCCACAATATTCTCTGAAAGAGATTAACCAATAAAAAAAAAAATGCTTCTTTTGGGTAAGAGATATTTAAATATCTGGGTTTTTTGTTCGTTTGTCTGTCGTTTGAGACAAGGTCTTACTATGTCACCTAGGCTGGAGTGCAGTGGTGCAATCATGGCTCACTGTAGCCTTGACCTCCTGGGTTCAGGTGATCGTCCCACCTCAGCTTTCCAAATAGCTGGGACTACAGGCATGCACCACTACACCCAGCTAATTTTTGTATTTATTTATTTATCTTTTGTAGAGACAGGGTTTTGCCATGTTGCCCAAGCTATTTGTTTTTTAAATGGGAACAAACAAAGCAAAGAACTCTAACCCCTAGAAGCATGTAGTTCTTTAAATCCAAGTAAATCAGTAGGGTAAACAGTAAAAACTGTTCATGATAGTTATGTCTTTTTTTTTTTTTTTTTTTTTTTTTGAGACAGAGTCTCATTCTGCCACCCAGGCTGGAGTGCAGCTGCACAATCTCGGTTCACTGCAACGTCCACCTCCCAGGTTCAAGCGATTCTCCTGCCTCAGCCTCCCAAGCAGCTGGAACTACAGGCACACACCACCGCATCTAGCTAATTGTTTGTATTTTTAGTAGAGACAGGGTTTCACCATGTTGGCCAGGCTAGTCTCAAATTCCTGGCCTTAAGAGGTGGATGTGAATCCGCCTGCCTCGGCCTCTAAAAGTGCTAAGATTACAAGCATGAGCCACCACACCCAGCCTGTTTGATACTTATAATCTAAGTGGTGGCATTAGTCATACTTTTTTGTTCAATTTGTAATTTCTAAATTCTCAACAATCAAGGTATTTTGTTTTATAAAGAACAGTCCATTTGTTCCTTTTTCTAAAACTCTTGATTTATTCTGAGTTTTTTTTTTTTTTTTTGAGACGGAGTCTCGCTCTGTCGCCCAGGCTGGAGTGCAGTGGCCAGATCTGAGCTCACTGCAAGCTCTGCCTCCCGGGTTCACGCCATTCTCCTGCCTCAGCCTCCCGAGTAGCTGGGACTACAGGCGCCCACCACCTTGCCCGGCTAGTTTTTTTGTATTTTTTAGTAGAGACGGGGTTTCACCGTGTTAGCCAGGATGGTCTCGATCTCTTGACCTCGTGATCCGCCCGTCTCGGCCTCCCAAAGTGCTGGGATTACAGGCTTAAGCCACCGCGCCCGGCCTCTGAGTTTTTTTTTAATGGAGGCCATGTATGCTAAAGAGTAGATGTACCAAGAAATGTATTTATTTTCAATATTGTTCCCATGTGCACTTTCATTAATAACAACAATAACAAAAGATAGTAAAGAAATTTACTTTGGACAGAACTATAGCTTAACTCTTTTAGAGACTGAAAGAATATATTGCAGGCTTCCAAGTGGCCACAAATTGATTCTCACAGTGGCCACCAGGGGTCCTTACCCAGCTGCCTTGTCCAAGTCACTCACCACAGTAGTTAAGCTGCAAGGCCTGGCCAGTTCTTGTGCAGCCATGACTGGTTTTGTGTAAATATTAACTTTCTCTTTCTTTGATTCAAGCAGTTCACTGGAATGACTAGTAAGTCTCCTTGTGCAAAGTTACAATATACAGTTTCAGAGAAAAGAGAATGTTCTCGTGCAGCAGTTTTAAAGTGCATTATTTTAAGGCCGGGTGCAGTGACTCACGCCTGTAATCCCAGTGCTTTGGGAAGCCAAGGATTGTTTGAGCCCAGGAGTTCAAGACCAGCCTGGGCAACATAGCAGGATCCTGTCTGTATAAAAACAAAAATACAATACAATACAATAAAATGCATTATTTAGAGCCCATATCCCAAAATTGTGATTCAGCAGAGCTGGGATGGGACCAAAGATGCCGCATGTTTCACAGCTCCCCAGGTGATGAAGATGTGCGGCCAGAAGTGGGAACTACTCCCTACTATTACTAGATGGCACCAGCACCCTCTGTGGCATAGGGAACAAATCAGACTGCTGTTTCCATTCCCAACTTACCATCACCATGAAATAGAAAAGAACCCAAACGTCAGCCTTAGTTACTTAGTCAACACGAGATAATATGATGTGAATATTAATGATGGGCCAATAAATGTTTCAATTGCAAACTGGATAAATCTACCAATCCTGTGCTAACATAAGAATTTTAGGCTGGGCGCGGTGGCTCAAGCCTGTAATCCCAGCACTTTGGGAGGCCGAGACGGGCGAATCACAGGTCAGGAGATCGAGACCATCCTGGCTAACACGGTGAAACCCCGTCTCTACTAAAAAAATACAAAAAACTAGCCAGGCGAGGTGGCGGCGCCTGTAGTCCCAGCTACTCGGGAGGCTGAGGCAGGAGAATGGCGTAAACCCGGGAGGCGGAGCTTGCAGTGAGCTGAGATCCGGCCACTGCACTCCAGCCTGGGCGACCGAGCGAGACTCCGTCTCAAAAAAAAAAAAAAAAAAAAAAAAGAATTTTAATTTCCCTAAATAATCCTTGGATTCCTCAAATTTTTATTCAGTTTCTGTGGAACCATAAACCAATTTAGAAGCAAATTTGTGAGCATCCATGTAAAGTCATGGGTATTTAAATTCTGAACCTTAATAAAACCATAAAAGTCAGCTCTGCCGTTAAAAACTCCGCTTACCTTTGCTGTTTCATAAGAGAGTCAAAACCAACAGTCTCCACAGGTTTATTTCCAAGGGTAACAATTTGTTCTTTTCTATCTTCCTCTGGTCCATCTTCTAACACATAGCGGTTCTTAATTGCAGTAAGAAAGTCTGTTCCAAAATTTACCTTGTTCGGACGAATAAAGGATCCTCCTGTTGGGTGCCTGGTAAGGAACAGCGAATTAAACACAGAAAATATTACCCACCAAGAAAGGCCATAAATGCAATGTTCTGGAGGTCTCCAAAAATTTATATATGCTAAAAAATCAAAATCAGCATAAAAGAGAAGATCACATACTAAATAATATATAATCAGTATGACTGACCATAAAGGGTTATGATCTTATGCAAGCATGTTAAATCCCTCTAGATAAACTAACAAGTAATATGAAACTGAAAATTCACATTAGAAAAAACAGAACTATTCAATCCATGGGAGTGGTCAGGCATGGTGGCTCACGACTATAATGCCAGCACTTTGGGAGGCCAAGGCGGGTGGATCACCTGAGGTCAGGAGTTTGAGACCAGCCTGGCCAACATAGCGAAACCCTCATCTCTACTAAAAATACAAAAATTAGCTCAGCATGGTGGTGCACACCTGTAGTCCCAGCTACTAGGGAGGCTAAGGCAGGAGAATTGTTTGAACCCGGGAAGTGGAGGTTGCAGTGAGCCAAGATCATGCCACTGCACTCCAGCCTGGGTGACAGAGCGAGACTCTATCTTAAAAAAAAAAAAAAAAAAAAAAAAAAATTATAGGTGGATTATATACAAAATCTTTTATTTATTTATTTATTTATTTATTTATTTATTTATTTATTTATTTATTTTTGGTAACAGAGCGAGACTTTGTCACTTAAAAAAAAAAGAAGAAGAAACAGGGAACTCTATAAATTGCTCAAAATTGTATTATAAACACTATTTCAGGCTGGGCACAGTGGCTCACAACTGTAATCCCAGCACTTTGGGAGGCCGAGGCAGGCAAATCACGAGGTCAGGAGATTGAGACCATCCTGGCTAACAAGGTGAAACCCCGTCTCTACTAAAAAATACAAAAAATTAGTCGGGCATGGTGGCGGGTGCCTGTATTCCCAGCTGCTCAGGAGGCTGAGGCAGGAGAATGGTATGAACCTGGGAGGCAGAGCTTGCAAGGAGCCGAGATTGCACCACTGCACTCTAGCCTGGGCGACAGAGTGAGACTCCGTCTCAAAAAAACAACAAACCAACAAAAAAACACACACACACACAAATACAAACACTATTTCAGCTTACGATCATTACTTTTTTCTTTTTTTGAGACAGAATCTCACTTTGTTGCCCAGACTGGAGTGCAAGGACGCAATCTTGACTCAACTGCAACCTCTGCCTCCCGGGTTCAAGCAATTCTCCTGCCTCAGCCTCCCAATTAGCTGGATTACAGGCATGTGCCAATACGCCCAGGCTAATTTTTGTATTTTTAGTAGCAACAGGGTTTCACCATGTTGGCCAGGATGGTCTTGAACTTCTGACCTTAAGTGATCCTCCAGCCTTGACCTCCCAAAGTGCTGGGATTACAGGTGTGAGCCACCAGGCCTGACCTACTTTTGTTTTTTGGTTTTTTTTAAAAAAGGGGGGTCTCACTCTGTCACCTAGGCTAGAGTGCGGTGACGCAACCATAACTAACTGCAGCCTCCAATTCCCAGGGCTCAGGCAATGCTCCCTCTTCAGCCTCCCACGTAGCTAGGACTACAGGCACAAGCAACCATGTCCAGCTAACACTTTTTGTATTTTTTTTAAGAGACAACATCTCACTATGTTGCTCAGGAGACAACCATTAACTCTTGAAGAAAGAAATCAGACCTTCTTAGAAGTCCCATAATTTTGGCCAGGCATGGTGTCTCATGCCTATAATCCCAGTACTTTGGGAGGCTGAAAAGGGCAGATCACCTGAGGTCGAGAGTTCAAGACCAGCCTAACCAACAAGGAGAAAGCCCATCTCTACTAAAAATACAAAATTAGCCAGGCATGGTGGCGCATGCCTGTAATCCCAGCTACTTGGGAGGCTGAGGCAGGACAATCACTTTAACCCGGGAGGTGAAGGTTGCAATATGCCAAGATCACGCCATTGCACTCCAGCCTGGGCAACAGGAGCAAAACTCCATCTCCAAAAAAAAAAAAGAAAAAAAAAGGTCACCATAATTGAAAAGGATGAAAACTAGTATTTGTGATAAATTTTGTTAACATAGACATACATACAGTTTTTTCTAGGATGTGGGTTCACAGTGATGACCAGACTCTAAAAGGAACTTGTGATCCCAAAAAGTTAAAACCAATCCCCCACCTGGGAAGAAGTCGCCAGGAGGGAGTTAGAAACTTAGAGAGTGTGGGCCAGGTGCAGTGGCTCACCCCTATAATCCTAGCATTTTGGGAGGCTGAGGCGAGCAGATCACCTAAAGTCAGGAGTTTGAGACCAGCCTGGTCAACATGGTGAAACCCTGTCTCTATTAAAAATACAAAAATTAGCCGGGCGTGGTTGCTGGTGCCTGGAGTTTCGCTACTTGGAAGTATGAGGCAAGAGAATCGCTTGAGCTGGGAGGTAAAGGTTGCAATGAGCCAAGATCACATCATTGCACTCTAGCCTGAGCAACAGATGGAAACTTGGGGAGGGGAGGGGAGAGGAAGGGAAACTTGGAGAGTGTGGTGTCCTGGAAGCCAATGAAGAAAAGTCAACAACCATGTCCACTGCTAAAACCAGGTCAGGTAAGGTAACAGCTGGGGCCTGGCCACTGAATCCAGCAACATGAATATAACCTTTCCTACAAGCAGTCTGGGTGGGGCAATAGGGCAAAGCCCAGTGGGGGCTTTGAGTTCCAAAGACTGGGAGGCGACTGAGTACAGCCTACCCTTGTCCTGAAGGCACAGGGGTCAAAGGAGGGAGACTGTTTAAGACAGGAGAAAATATCCACCTTGTATGTTGATGAAATTAATTCCGTGGAACAGGAGCTGATTATGCAGGAAACTAAATTCTCTTTTGTAGCAAAATTAAGTCCCATAGTTCTCTCATGGCTTATGCACACACATCAGTGGTTTGTTTCTGTAAGTTAAACATACCTCTTAAGTTAAAAGCCTAGTTTAGCCTGTAATCCCAGCGCTTTGGGAGGCCGAGACGGGCGGATCACGAGGTCAGAAGATCGAGACCATCCTGGCTAACATGGTGAAACCCCGTCTCTACTAAAAAATACAAAAAACTAGCCGGGTGAGGTGGCGGGCGCCTGTAGTCCCAGCTACTCGGGAGGCTGAGGCAGGAGAATGGCATAAACCCGGGAGGCGGAGCTTGCAGTGAGCTGAGATCCGGCCACTGCACTCCAGCCCGGGCGACAGAGCGAGACTCCGTCTCAAAAAAAAAAAAAAAAAAAAAAAAAAAAAAAGCCTAGTTTACTGGCTGCTCTGCCTATGGAGTAGCCATTCTTTATTCCTTTACTTTCTTAATAAACTTGCTTTCACTTTATGGATTCCCCTCAAATTCTTTCCTTTGCAAGATCCTAGAACCCTCTCTTGGAGTCTGGATCAGGCCCCTTTCCGGTAACATCTTTCTGGTGAACCACAGAAAGGATGATACTGAGGAGACCCGCCCTCCAGCCCAAAGGAAATAGACTGCAGCACTGACTGGGTGACCTTGGGACACAATTGGAGAAACTGGTTATTTTACCAAGGTTTTAACTGGAATGGCGTGCGTTCCTTTAAGGAATCAATCTTGACTTATAGAGCCAATAAAAGCCCCTTGAGAAAACTGGCCTCATTCCTTGTCTACACAGTTCCTGACCTGTGTCCCACAGGCCTATAGAACACAAAAGAGTGATCCCACCTATTCCTGTGAAACAACCAGTGATCTCTGGCTGCTGCTCAGAAGAAACAAGAGAGATGGGTAATGTTATTCTAATTCTGGGCACATATTGGAATTGGCCAGCGACTACTTACTAGCTTGATTTCAACAACTGCCCAGTTCATGGAAAACCTTCTAATTTAGTTTACTTGGGATAATTTTACTTTTTTTATTTTGCTGTTGTGAAATATATTACTGTGATTATATTCTTTGTGTAGGAATGCAGGATAAGCTTATTAAATGTTTTCTCAAACTGAACACTTAGTAATCTTCCAGATATCACCTTTTGTCGGAACTCAAGAGTTATGAATGGCCTTCGCCATACCAGTGCTTTTGAACTGAGCTCCTCTCTACCCTGAATGCAAGAGACCCAACAGTTAGGCAGGGACATCATCACCCCTGTTCAGCATAAAGAAGTTACAAAAGGTGAATCTTCATCCCTCTGCAACCCTTAGGATTAGGGTTCTCTTGTAAAAGGGAGGGGGGAAATATGTCAGAGATGTCTGAACCAGAGCAACTCCATCTTGAATAGGTGCTGGTTAAAATAAGGCTGAGACCTACCAGGCTGCATTCCAGTTTGTGAGGCATTCTAAGTCTCAGGATGAGATAGGAGGTCGGTACAAGATACAGGTCATTAAAGACCTTGCTGATGAAACAGCATGCAGTAAAACCCACCAAAACCAAGATGGAGATTAGAGTGACCTCTTGTCATCCTCACTGCTACACTCCCACCAGCGCCATGACAGTTTCCAAATGCCATGGCAACGTCAAGAAGTTACCCTACATGGTCTTAAAAGGCGAGGCATGAATAATCCACCCCTTGTTTAGCATATCATCAAGAAATAACCACAGAAATGGGCACCCAGCAGTCCTCAGGACTGTTCTGCCTTTGGAGTAGCCATTTGTTTTTCCTTTATTATTATTATTAATATTATTATTATTATTATTATTATTTTTGGAGATGGAGTCTCACTCTGTTGCCCAGGCTGGAATGCAGTGGTGTGATCTTGGCTCACTGCAACCTCAGCCTCCCAGGTTGAAGCATTTCTCCTGCCTCAGCCTCCTGAGTAGCTGGGATTACAGACGTGCAACACCACACCTGGCTAATTTTTGTATTTTTATAAATATAAGAGAAAAGGTAGAGAAAAGTTCTCACCATGTTGGCCTGGCTGGTCTCGAACTCTTAACCTCAGGTTATCTACCTGCCTTGGCTTCCCAAAGTGTTGGAAGTACAAGTAAGCCACTGCGCCTGGCCCTTTTACTTTCTTAATAAACTTGCTTTCTCATAAAAAATCCTAGTTAACATATATGTTCTTAAAACCAGGGGTGAGGATGGGGGAAAGGGAGGGAGGCAATACAAACACAAACCAGGGTTCAACTCCTGGCTGATTACTTACTAGCTATGTGACCTCAGGCAGCTGAATTTACACCTCAACCTAAATTATCTCATCTATAAAGCCCTCTCAAAAGAGGTTATTTATAAAGATTAAATAAGCCATCTACTTTATTGCCTGGCACAAGCACTAACTGCCCTTTATGTATAGTTACTGCATCTGATATAATAGTACCGAAAATAAACTGGCCAGGTGTGGCAGCTCACTTCAGGAAGCCGAGGCTGGAGGATCCCTTGAGATCAGGAGTTGAGACCAGCCTGGGCAACAGAGCAAGACCCCGTCTCTACAAAAAAAATTTAAACATTAGCCAGGCATGGTAGTGTGCACCTATAGTCCCAGCTACTCAGGAGGCTGAGGCAAGAAGATCATTTGAGTCTAGGAGTTCACAGTTCCAGTGAGCTAGGATTGCACCATGCCACTCCGGTCTGGGGAACACAGTGAGACCTTGTCTCAAAAAAAAAAAAAAAAACCTCACGCCTGTAATCCCAGCACTTTGGGAGGCCGAGGCAGGTGGATCACTTGAGGTCAGGAGTTCGAGACTGGCCTGGCCCTCATGTTGAAACCCCATCTCTACTAAAAACACAAAAAATTAGCCAGGCATGGTGGCAGGTGCCTGTAATCCCAGTTACTCGGGAGGCTGAGGCAGGAGAATCACTTGAACCCGGGAGGCGGAGGTTGTGGTGAGCTGAGATCATGCCACTGCACTCCAGCCTGGGCAACAAGAGTGAAACTACGTCTAAAAACAAACAAACAAAACCCCACATATTTTGAAATACTGAGATAAGTCAAACGTCATACTCTCTAAACCTAGCCAATGGCTCTCAAACTTGTTCAGACAAGCTCCCGACCTATCCATACCATTATAATGACATAATTTCATCATATGAAGTATGTACAATTTACTAGCAGAAAATATCAATATATACGAGAAAAAGTCACATAAATCTCAGGTATAAAATTGTTACCTGTTTCAATTACCTATTGCTGCATAAAAACTCCCCAAAGCACAGTGGCTTAAAACGTTAAGGTGATACTCGGTACAGTTCTGTGGGTCAGCTTTGCTGAGCTTTGTTGTTCTGATTCATGTGTTGTCAGCTGTGGTCACCCATGTGACTGCATTCAGTTGGGAGCTGGCTGAGGCTGAACCATCCAAGATGGCTCAACTCAGATTATCAGCACCTGGGTGGAGGTAGCTGGAATGGCTACGGTCTGGCTGGACCCCTGTTCCCAACAGGGTTAGACTTAGCTCAGGTGATGACTGGCTTCCAAGAGAGTGAAAACAGAAACTGCAAGGCCTCTTTAAGGCTAATCCCAGAACTACTGATACAACATCATTGCACTTACTTACCAGAGCATGTCATGGGTCAGCCTAGACTCAGAGAAAGAGGAAATAGACTCCACCTCTTCATGGGAGAAGCGGCACGCATGAATAAGGATGGGAAGCATTACTGGCAGCCATCTTTGGTGACAATATACCACACCTACCCTCCCCACCAAAAAACGGATGCCACGTTGGGCAAGCTTAGATGTGTCCATCTGGCCACCCAGGCCCAGCAGTTTCACCTCCATGAACAGGACAAGGCTAAGTTCAGGGGACAGCAAGGGACATCCTCTGCCATATGCTAACATGGGCTCAAAGGACAGTGTGGCCTGGCCTAGGTGAGGTAAAGAGCAAGATCTTAGCATCCCCCACCACAGAACTTGCCATCTGGATTTACACAGGCCACATCTGCACAGCAGAGACAACCACACCTGAACTCCTTCAAGTCACAGATTTCAAAGTGGGGAGAAACAAAACAAATGATTATTTTAAAATTTGTGAGCAAAATCTTCCAAGATGTACAATATGCAGGAATAGCTAACTGAGACAGATGAGGAAGGTGAATTGCTATTTTCACTAACTTCTTATCAAAATTCAACATTATCTTTACTCATAAGTTCAGGCAACAAACTAGAGTAAGATTTATAGCATTCTGTCACCAATGGAAATCAAAGATATTTTCCTATTTACACTTGTGGCAGATTTTTTTTTTTTTTTTTTGAGACGGAGTCTTGCTCTGTTGCCCAGGCTGGAGTGCAGTGGCGCGATCTTGGCTCACTGCAAGCTCCGCCTCCTGGGTTCACGCCATTCTCCTCCCTCAGCCTCCCCAGTAGCTGGGACTACAGGTGCCCGCCACCGCGCCCAGCTAATTTTTTGTATTTTTAGTAGAGACAGGGTTTCACTGTGGTCTCGATCTCCTGACCTTGTGATCCGCCCGCCTCGGCCTCCCAAAGTGCTGGGATTACAGGCGTGAGCCACCGCGCCCAGCTTGGCAGATATTTTTTAAAAGATCACCTATTCTCATGATTGCTTCAAAATTCAGTAGTTATTAGACCCACTGGTAGATCTTATTTAATATTATTTAATAAAGATTAATAAAAAATACTTAATATATTACTATAGCCATTTTTCCCATGCATATTCTATGTATATATCAATTTTTAAAAAAATATTTTGATTACTATATTTCAACGTAAGTGATTTTCTTTGTACTATATTTATATCCTGCTTTTAAAAGTATTATTTTATGCCTGCCAAAAGGATCCATAGCACAAAAAAGTCCCTAATCTTGAGTATATTCTGAAGAGATGTGGAATCTGAGCTGGGTCTTTAAGGACGAGCAGGAGTTTGGTGAAAAAAAACAAAAAAGCAGCTGTGCTTTTGTCCTACTGTAGGCATCAAACGGGATCCTACATAAAAAACAAAAAATAGCAGAGCAAAAGCAGTGCCACTGAAAATTAAACATTTATGAAAGCTATAACATTTTCAATAAGGTTTTGTGGTTTAAACAGAGGTGCGCTTTCTGAAGGAAATTACAAAGATCACTTCTAGGTGATCTCCTTTTTTTATTTACATTTTTGGTAGAGGTGGGGTCTCACTATGTTGACCAGGCTGGTCTCAAACTCCTGGCCCAAGTGATCCTTCCCCGTAGGCCTCCCATAGTACTGGGATTACAGGCTTAAGCCACTGTGCCTGGCCTCCTTTAATTTTCTAGTATGGCAACATACAAATAGATCTTGTGTTTACTAACTATTAATTATTAATGTTAAATACTTTATGTGGAAGAAGGTGAAATAAATCCTCAGGCACGTTACTAGGTGTTAGAAAAATAGCTCCAGACAATTTGTATTTGTTTGCTTATATGCCTCAATCTATGTAAATGCATACAAATAAGTTTTGTATCTAATAAACTGTTTCTAGAGTCTCATTAATAAAGTAGATTTTGTTTTATGAAATAGTGAGATCTGAAATTTTAGAAATTAAATTTCATACTGAAATAAAATTTATGAAATAGTATTGGTTTTCCTTAGAGGAGTAACATGGGGGTGGTGGAACTAGAAATAGAAAAATGTATTTTTCAAACATTATTTGATTTCAGTGACAAAGTCTAAGAGCTCAACTATTTATAATAATGATAAATGAGAAAATAATGCAAAACAAAAATACCATGGTTTGCATTTCTGTCCTAAGTTTACACTTTTGATTGATTGATTGATTGATTGATTGATTGATTGATATTTGAGATGGAGTCTCTGTCACCCAGGCTGGAGTGCAGTGGCATGATCTCAGCTCACTGCAACCTCTGTCTCCTTTGGTTCAAGCGATTCTTGTGCCTCAGCCTCCCAAGTAGCTGGGATTACAGGCGCCCGCCACCACACCTGGCTCATTTTTGCATTTTTAGTAGAGACAGGGTTTCGTCATGTTGGACAGGCTGGTCTCGAACTCCTGACCTCAAGTGCTCCACCCACTTCAGCTTCCCAAAGTGCTGGGATTACAGGCTTGAGCCACGGAGCCAGGCCCTAAATCTACACTTTTTAAAACAATGGTAATAAACAAGTTTTAAGGCTGGGCGCGGTGGCTCAAGCCTGTAATCCCAGCACTTTGGGAGGCCGAGACGGGCGGATCACGAGGTCAGGAGATCGAGACCATCCTGGCTAACACGGTGAAACCCCGTCTCTACTAAAAAATACAAAAAACTAGCCGGGCGAGGTGGCAGGCGCCTGTAGTCCCAGCTACTCGGGAGGCTGAGGCAGGAGAATGGCGTAAACCCGGGAGGCGGAGCTTGCAGTGAGCTGAGATCCGGCCACTGCACTGCAGCCTGGGCGACAGAGTGAGACTCCGTCTCAAAATAAATAAATAAATAAACAAACAAACAAACAAGTTTTAAAACCATGGTAAAAAAACAAGAAGTCATGAAGAGATCTTTATTACTGTTGAGTTGAGTTGCAGACAGATGACAGGAGAGTTAGGAATGGTGTTAGGTAGTTGCAAAACGGATGCTATGCCCTTTACAGATCAAAGACTAACACTAAGGATCAATATTTTCTGGGACATTTCCAGCAAGTTTCTCAGAAAACAAAACAGCCTGAACAAATAATGAAAAATCCTAGCTGAATGGGTACCCATCGATAACAACAAATCTCCAAGAGGTAAACTATAATAATTTACATGGACTCCACTGAGATTCTAGATTAACATATTAAGAAACTGTATCCCAACATTGAAACATGTCTAAAGAGAAAAATGTTGGTGAGGAGAAGAACACAGGGAGGGGTGTCCAAAAACGTTTCTCTTGGAAGCATTTGGCCTGTTCAGGTTCCTTCCTCATTCTGCCCACCAATTACACATGCTGCTGGCAAAATCATCATCCTGACCCATGGCCCTTGTGGAAACACGACGTGCTCATAAAACCCATTTATCAAGACTCACTCTGTCCTATGTCCCCATCAGGATTGCCAGATAAAATCAAAGATGCTCAGTTAAGCTTGTATTTCAGATAAACAGCAAATCATTTTTAAGTAAGTATGCCCCCATGCATGTCTCACACCAAAAAAAAAAAGAAAGAAAGAAAAAAAAAGAACTGCTGTTTATCTGAAATCCAAAGTTCACTATGCATTTGGTATTTTTGTTTGCTGAATCTGGCAACACTACACAAAGGTAAAGGGTCCCCAACAGACTCCCAGACTTCCATAGTAAGCTTCTTTCTTGCTAGAGCTTTGGATACAAGCTACTGGAAAAGGCCAGGTCTCTGGGGAGTTTCTAATAAATGTTGTTGATCTTGATACCGTTTGTTTCAGGAATGTTTAGTGTTCGGCAAGGTTGCATAACTAGCTGTTCATCATGAGAGGAGAACTCAGCTTTCCTGCAGTGTTTAGTGCTGTAACACCTAAAGAGTTGACCCAGTGAGTTTGTTTTCCTGTGAATAAAACAGTGCAGTAGATAAGCACCTTGCTGTAGACTGCTCTTTTTGTTTGCTTCTCTCATCAGCTGAATTTAATATTCACCTCGACTGCTTGTGCACTGACACAGTTATGATTTTGCTCTGATTCAAGAAAGCCTTCCAAAAATGAAGCAGAGCTACCACCTTTTTGAACAGAGATGAGCCCTGCCCACATACTATCATTACATTACCTGATTTAAAAAAAAAAAAAAAACTTCTAACACATTACACCATACCAAGAGAATATTTTATACCAATCCATTATTGCTCAGCCAAGATCCTCAAAACGCTTTACAACAGGCTTATGACACACAAAAGATGAATAAATCAAGGGCTTTCTTTTTTCAGTTTAATTTTTCATTTTTGTGGGTACATACAATATTTTGATACAGGCACACCATGTGTAACAATCACATCAGGGTGAATGGGGTATTCATCACCTCAAACATTTATCCTTTCTTTCCAACATTTATCCTTTATTTCTAGGGCTTTATTTCTTAAATTGTCAACCATCCGTTTCCTAAGATATCCATTATCACAGACACATCCTCTCTGATGCTAAGTATTAAAGTTAGATTCTGCTCCCCAGTGCTGAAGAAAAGTCACATTTTAAGATTTATTTCTCACCAGAAAAGAGAACTCCTATCATTGCTTGGAAACAGAAGCACTGAAATAAAAGGTGAGTGGGCAGAATACTGACACACAAAGTTCTGTTCAAAGCATTCTCTTCAGTTTAGGTTGAAAGGAAAAAAACGGAAAATCACTCTGCTGTCTAGGGACAAGGTGACAAGGTAAAGAGGATTTCAAGGTTACTTATCGTATTTCGACCCCTCAACTCCCCCAAAAGACAAGAAGTAGAGAGCAGGAGTACCTAGGAAGGACACAGGTGACTGGTGCATGGCCATCAATCTTGGATAAATCTTGTGAAAGTTGATTACAGAAACTGGGTCATTCTTGTCATACCCAACGAAATCGGAGTCAAGGGGCCAAGGGGAAAAAGTACTCAGGGCACACAGCACCTGCTCCAAGAATTCAGTTTATTACAAGCCCAGTTGCTGAGACTGCCTGTTGTAACCTGAAGCCAGTTTTATTTAATAGCTACTAAAACAAACTGCTCTGACTCTAAGACTAATCTTACCCACCACTGTCACTCACCAATCAGAGCTTGCTAGCCAGCTCTCCAAAACTTTGCTAGTGCCAATGAACTTTCTTTCAGAATAATATGTAACATTTCTCCTTTTTATAAAACGTACTAGGCAGGGCACGGTGGGTCATACCTGTAATCCCAGCACTTTAGGAGGCCGAGGCAGGAGGATCACTTGACCCCAGGAGTTTGAGACCAGCCTGGGCAAAATAGGGAGTCTCCATCTCTACAAAATCAAAAAATGAAGTGGGAGAACTGCTTGGGCATAGGAGGTTGAGGCTGCAATTAGCCATGATTGTGCCACTGTACTACTACCTGGGTGACAGAGCAAGACCCTGCGTCAAAAGAAAAAAAAAGGGCCAGGTGCAGCGGCTCACGCCTGTAATCCTAGCACTTTGGAAGGCCGAGGCGGGCAGATCACCTGAGGTCGGGAGTTTGAGACCAACATGACCAACATGGAGAAATTCTGTCTAAAAATACAAAATTAGCCAGGCGTGGGGGTGCATGCCTATAATCCCAGCTACTCCAAAGGCTGAGGCAGGAGAATCGCTTGAACCTGGGAGGCGGAGGTTGCAGTGAGCCGAGATCACGCCATTGCACTCCAGCCTGAGCAACAAGAACGAAACTCCATCTCAAAAAAAAAAAAAAAAAAAAAACAAAGGCCAGGAGCGATGGCTCATGCCTATAATCCCAACACTTTGGGAGGCCGAGGTGGGCGGATCACAAGGTCAGGAGTTCGAGACCAGTCTGGCCAATATGGTGAAACCCCATCTCTACTAAAAATACAAAAATTAGCCGGGCGTGGTGTAGTCCCAGCTACTCAGGAGGCTGAGGCAGGAGAATCGCTTGAACCCAGGAGGCAGAGGTTGCAGTGAGCCGAGATCGTGCAACTGCACTCCAGACTGGGCAACTGAGCAAGACTCCTTCTCAAAAAAAAAAGAAAAAAGTCCACTGTTCTCTTTGTTCTTTGGATATACCAAAGATTAGTCTATGTGTATGCCCTGAACTGCAATTCTTGCTTCCCAAATAAAATGTTACATTTAGACATTCATCTACACATTTTATTTTTATTTTGACACTGTAAACCACTATTAATTGATAACATTACAGATACTAATTATGAGTAATAATAGCTGAGGAGATTACCATATTTACCTTAGGTTACGAAAGAGATCAGAGAAACTAAAAACCGAAATGAAATCATCAAACTCTAAAGGACCAGTTAAATTCCGGTAGTCCAGACCAGTGGTTCTCCACCACTTCAGACGCAATGATGTCTTTTGTACTGCCCCAAAAATACCCTGAAACAGAATTCACAGACAACATTACCTACCCATATGATTTTTTAATGTCAACAAAGTACCTATTTAAATTTTAAAAAGTTATTTATAATAAGATAATATGTATTTCAATTATGTAAATGTTTTGGCATGACAACACTAGAAGACATAATGAAGTAAGCAGTTATTCCAAGGCTAAGAATCCGAATACAGTCCTGCACCACATAATGACGTGTAGGTCAACAGCGGACCGCATATACTACAGTGGTCCCATAATCACACTGGAGCTGAAAAATTCCTATCTCCTAGTGAAGCTGTAGCTGTCTTAATGCTGTAGTACAACATATTACTCGTTTGTGGTGATGCTAATGTAAACAAGCCTACTGCGTTGCCAGTCATATAAAAGTATAGCACATACTATTATGGACAGTACATGATATTTGACAATGATAATAAATGGCTATGTTACTAGTTTAAGTGTTCACTATACTATACTTTTTATCATTATTTTAGAGTGTACTCTTCCTATTTTTTCTTTTCTTTTTTTTTTTTTTTGAGACACAGTTTCACTCTGCCGACCAAGCTGGAGTGCAATGGTGCGATCTCAGCTCACTGCAACCTCCACCTTCCAGGTTCAAGTGATTCTCATGCCTCAACCTTCCCAGTAGCTGGGATTATAGGTGCGTGCCACCATGCCCAGCTAATTTTTTCTGTTTTTAGTAGAGACGAGGTTTCACCATGTTGGCCAGGCTGGTCTCAAACTCTTGACCTCAGGTGATCTTCCTGCCTCAGCCTCCCAAAGTGCTGGGATTACAGGCATGAGTCGCTGCACCCAGTAAACTCCTTCTACTTATTAAAAAAAAAAAAAAAAAGTTAACTGTAAACTACTACCCTCAGGCAGGTCCTTCAGGAGGTATTCTGGAAGAAGGTTCAGGTCCAGTGCAGTGACTCATGCCTATAATCCCAGCACTGTGGGAAGCCAAGGTGGGCGGATCACCTGAGATCAGGAGTTCGAGATCAGAATGGTCAACATGGCGAAACCTCGCCTCTACTAAAAATACAAAAATTAGCCGGGCATGGTGACATGCGCCTGTAGTCCCAGCTACTTGGGAGACTGAGGCCGGAGAATCGCTTGAACCTGGGAGGCAGAGGTTGCAGTGAGCCGAGATCATGCCACTGCACCCCAGCCTGGGTGACAGAGTGAGACTCCGTCTCAAAAAAAAAATTAAATTAAATTTTAAAAAAGTACCAGGCATGGTGGCTTACGCCTATAATCCCAGCCCTTTGGGAGGCTGAGGAAGGTGAATCACGAGGTCAGGAGTTCGAAACCAATCTGGCCAACATGGTGAAATCCGATCTCTACTACAAATACAAAAATTAGCCAGGTGTGGTGGCGCATGCCTGTAATCCCAGCTACTCTGGAGGCTGAGGCAAGAGAATCGTTGGAACTTGGGCAGTGCAGTGAGCCAGGATCGTGCCACTGCACTCCAGCCTGGATGACAGAGCAAGAATTCATCCCCACCTCAAAAAAAAAAAAAAAAAAATTTGAAGTTTATAAAATAAAAAAGTTACAGGAAGCTAAGGTTAATTTATTATTAAAGAAAGAAAAGACTTCTAAGTTTAGTTTAGCTTAAAGCTATAGTGTTTCTAAAGTCTACAGTAGGGTCAAGAATGTCCCAGCCTTCACATTCACTCACCATTCACTCACTCACCCAGAGTAGCTTCCAGTCCTTCAAGGTCCATTCACGCTAAGTGCCTTGTGTAGGCATACCATTTTCTATCTTTTTTTTTTTTTTTTTTTTTAATGATGAGATCTCATTGTGTTGTCTAGACTGGTCTTGAAACTCCTGGGCTTAAGCAATCCTAATGACTCAGCCTCCCAAGTAGCTGGGACTAACAGGCACATACCACCCATACCACTCCACAATGCTTTTTTTTTTTTTTTTGAGACGGAGTCTCGCTCTGTCACCCAGGCTGGAGTGCAGTGGTGCGATCTCGGCTCACTGCAACCTCTGCCTCCCAGGTTCAAGCGATTCTCCTGCCTCAGCCACCCGAGTAGTGGGACTAACAGGCACATACCACCCATAACACCCCATACTGCTTAATTTTTTTTTTTTTTTTGAGACGAAGTCTCGCTCTATCACCCAGGCTGGAGTACAGTGGCGCAATCTCGGCTCACCGCAACTTCCACCTCCCAGATTCAAGCGATTCTCCTGCCTCAGCCACCCGAGTAGCTGGGACTACAGGCGCCTGCCACCACGCCTTGTTAATTTTTATATTTTCAGTAGAGATGGGGTTTCATCATATTGGTCAGGCTGGTCTTGAACTCTTGACCTCGTGATACACCTGCCTTGGCCTCCCAAAGCGCTGGAATAACAGGCGTGAGCCAACGCACCCGGCCAATTTTGTATTTTTACTGTACCTTTTCTATGTTTAGATACTTACCATTATGTTACAATTGCCTACAGTATTCAGCACAGTAACATGCTGTACAGGTTATAGCCTAAAAGCAATATGCTACGCCATACATTAGTCTAGGTATGTAGTAGGCTACACCATCTAGGTTTGTGTAAATACACTATGATGTTCACACAATGACGAAACCACCTAACAGGCATTTCTCAGAACGCATCCCCTTCATTAAGCAATGCATGACTATACTGAGTCAATATCCCTGAACCAAGGACCCCCATCAGCATTTCAGGACAAATCCTGCATCACGCAGGACTTGAAGCAATTCTGGATTTTTCTGCTCAGGGTAACCAAGACTTTGAAAATATCACTGTATTCAGAGACCATTAAGGACCATAAAATTATGAACAATTTGGGCAAGCTTTTAGAAGAAGGAAGTAGGCTGGGGTAAGTTCCAAATAAAAAGTCCTTTTGCAGAGGGTGGTGACTCACACCTGTAATCCCAGCACTTTGGGAAGCTGAGGCCAGTGGATTGCCTGAGGTCGGGAGTTTGAGAACAGTCTGGCCAACCTGGTGAAATCCCTGTTTCTACTAAAAATACAAAAAAATTAGCCAGACGTGGTAGCGAATCCCAGCTACTCAGGAGGCTGAGACAGGGGAATTGTTTGAATCAGGGAGGTGGAGGTTGCAGTGAGCCAAGATCATGCCATTGCACTCCAGCCTTGGTGACAGAGTGAGACCATATCTCAAAAAAAAAAAAAAAAAAGGTCTTTTCACAGGAGGGTTTGTTAGCTCCTAGTCCAGGTACCTAAGGAATCCATAGGCCTGGCTAAAATATTTCTCCCGAAACACATAACCTGAACAGCTCTGAACAAATTCAGAGATGGCAAATCTACAAGCAGAGTTGGCCTTTTAAGAACATCCTGACAGCCGGGCGCGGTGGCTCAAGCCTGTAATCCCAGCACTTTGGGAGGCCGAGACGGGCGGATCACGAGGTCAGGAGATCGAGACCATCCTGGCTAATACGGTGAAACCCCGTCTCTAGTAAAAAATACAAAAAACTAGCCGGGCGACGAGGCGGGCGCCTGTAGTCCCAGCTACTCGGGAGGCTGAGACAGGAGAATGGCGTGAACCCGGGAGGTGGGGCTTGCAGTGAGCTGAGAGCCGGCCACTGCACTCCAGCCTGGGCGGCAGAGCAAGACTCCGTCTCAAAAAAAAAAAAAAAAGAACATCCTGACTTTCTAAAATTATGGAATAGTGGACCAGGAGACATGCTGTGCGGTTATCTAATTCTGACCTTCATTTTAAAGGTTAGTAAACTTGTCTTGTTCAGCACCATAAAGACTGTTAAAAGCGGGATGGTGCAATGGCTCGCACCTGTAATCTTTGAGAAGCGGAGGTGGGAGGATCGCTTGAGGTCAGGAGTTTGAGACCAGCCTGGGCAACACAGAAAAACTTCATCTCGATAATTTTGTGTTTTGTTTTGTTTTTTTAATTAGCTGGGTGTGCTGGTGCGTGCCTGTAGTCCCAGCTAGTCAGGAGGCTGAGGCAGAAAGATCACTTGAGCCCAGGAGTTCAGGGTGACAGTGAGCCATGATCATACCACTGCATTCCAGTCTGGGCCAGACAATGTCTCAAAAAATAAATAAACCAAACAAACAAACAATAAGATTGTTAAAAATAGACTAGAAGCCTCCTGATTTCTAGGGCAGTATTGTGTTCACTGTACCACACTTAAGGAAAAACAGCTTACTAGGGAAAGATCCTTTTGAGAAATTGAAAACTAATAAACATCAACAACAACAACAAAAATTCAGAAGATAGGCTCTGCCTGAGGGCTCTCAGCACCCTTTTCAGAGCTTCATGCAGTTTTTCTGACATCAGGTAATCAAAAATATTAATAGAAATGCAATGTGATGGGCTAGGCGTGTAATCCCAGCACTTTGGGAGGCCAAAGCGGGCGGATCACAAGGTCAGGAGTTCAAGACCAGCCTGGCCAATATGGTGAAACCTTGTCTCTACTAAAAGTACAGAAATTAGCCGGGCATGGTGGTGGGCACCTGTAATTCCAGCTACTCAGTAGGCTGAGGCAGGAGAATCACTTGTACCTGGGAGGCAGAGGTTGCAGTGAGCGGAGATTATGCCACTGCATTCCAGCTGGGGGACAGAGCAAGTCTCCATCTCAAAAAAAAAGAAAAAAGAAAAAGAAAAACAAGAGGCTGGGTGCGGTGACTCAAGCCTGTAATCCCAGCATTTTGGGAGACCTAGGTGGGCAGATCACGAGGTCAGGAGATCAAGACCATCCTGGCTAACATGGTGAAACACTGTGTCTACTAAAAAATTAGCCAGGCGTGGTGGTGGGCATCTGTAGTCCCAGCTACTCGGGAGGCTGAGGCATGAATCCGGGAGGCGGAGCTCGCAGTGAGCCGAGATTGCACCTCTGCACTCCAGCCTGGGTGACAGAGTGAGACTCCCTCTCAAAAAAAAAAGGGGGGGCCGGGCGCGGTGGCTCAAGCCTGTAATCCCAGCACTTTGGGAGGCCAAGACGGGTGGATCATGAGGTCAGGAGATCGAGACCATCCTGGCTAACACGGTGAAACCCCATCTCTACTAAAAAATACAAAAACCTACAGTAACCAAAACAGCATGGTACTGGTACCAAAACAGAGATATAGACCAATGGAACAGAACAGAGTCCTCAGAAATAATACCACACATCTACAGCCATCTGATCTTTGACAAACCTGAGAGAAACAAGAAATGGGGAAAGGATTCCCTATTTAATAAATGATGCTGGGAAAATTGGCTAGCCATAAGTAGAAAGCTGAAACTGGATCCTTTCCTTACTCCTTATATGAAAATTAATTCAAGATGGATTAGAGACTTAAATGTTAGACCTAATACCATAAAAACCCTAGAAGAAAACCTAGGTAGTACCATTCAGGACATAGGCATGGGCAAGGACTTCATGTCTAAAACACCAAAAGCAACGGCAACAAAAGCAAAAATTGACAAATGGGATCTAATTAAACTAAAGAGCTTCTGCACAGCAAAAGAAACTACCACCAGAGTGAACAGGCAACCTACAGAATAGGAGAAAATTTTTGCAATCTACTCATCTGACAAAGGGCTGATATCCAGAACCTACAAAGAACTCAAACAAATTTACAAGAAAAAAGCAAACAACCCCATCAAAAAGTGGGCAAAGGATATGAACAGACATTTCTCAAAAGAAGACATTCATACAGCCAACAGACACATGAAAAAATGCTCATCATCACTCGCCATCAGAGAAATGCAAATCAAAACCACAATGAGATACCATCTCACACCAGTGAGAATGGCAATCATTAAAAAGTCAGGAAACAACAGGTGCTGGAGAGGATGTGGAGAAATAGGAACACTTTTACACTGTTGGTGGGATTGTAAACTAGTTCAACCATTATGGAAAAAGAGTATGGCAATTCCTCAAGGATCTAGAACTAGATGTACCATATGACCCAGCCATCCCACTACTGGGTATATACCCAAAGGATTATAAATCATGCTGCTATAAAGACACGTGCACACGTATGTTTATTGCAGCACTATTCACAATAGCAAAGACTTGGAATCAACCCAAATGTCCATCTGTGACAGACTGGATTAAGAAAATGTGGCACATATACACCATGGAATACTATGCAGCCATAAAAAAGGATGAGTTTGCATCCTTTGTAGGGACATGGATGCAGCTGGAAACCATCATTCTTAGCAAACTGTCACAAGAACAGAAAACCAAACACCGCATGTTCTCACTCATAGGTGGGAACTGAACAATGAGATCACTTGGACTCGGGAAGGGGAACATCACACACCGGGGCCTATCATGGGGTGGGGGGAGGGGGGAGGGATTGCATTGGGAGTTATACCTGATATAAATGACGAGTTGATGGGTGCTGACGAGTTGATGGGTGCAGCACACCAACATGGCACAAGTATACATATGTAACAAACCTGCACGTTATGCACATGTACCCTAGAACTTAAAGTATAATAATAATTAAAAAAAAAAAAAAACTAGCTGGGCGTGGTGGCATGCGCCTGTAGTCCCAGCTACTCCAGAGGCTGAGGCAGGAAAATGGCGTAAACCTGGGAGGCGGAGCTTGCAGTGAGCCGAAATCCGGCCACTGCACTCCAGCCCGGGATAGAGCAAGACTCCGTCTCAAAAAAAAAAAAAAAAAGGAAAAGAAAAAGAAGTGCAATGTGACATGTAACTCTTCCTATGATAAGAAATTTTTTTAATGGTGGCTCAGCATTTCACTATTTAGATGTTCTATATTTTGGATAATCAATTCCTTCTTACTGGATATCTAGGCTATTTCTCTTTTCTATTATTTACTTACTGGATTATAAATTGGTAATGAGCCAGAAAGGTTTACATTCATCCAATTTAAAGGAGTGTCACCAAAAAAAAAAAAAAAAAAAAAAAAAGGACATAGAAAGCAACGCCACCCATAAGGTCAAGAGTCAGAAGTAGGCCGGGCACGGTGGCTCAAGCCTGTAATCCCAGCACTTTGGGAGGCCGAGATGGGTGGATCACGAGGTCAGGAGATAGAGACCATCCTGGCGAACACGGTGAAACCCCGTCTCTACTAAAAAATACAAAAAACTAGCCGGGCGAGGTGGCGGGCGCCTGTAGTCTCAGCTACTCAGGAGGCTGAGCCAGGAGAATGGCGTGATCCTGGGAGGCGGAGCTTGCAGTGAGCTGAGATCCGGCCACTGCATTCCAGCCTGGGCGACAGAGCGAGACTCTGTCTCAAAAAGAAAAAAAAAAAAAAAGAGTCAGATTTTTTTTAAAAAAGAGACAAATTCTACAAACAGCAGCAATTAAGCCACAAATAAAATAACTGCCTTTTTGGAATACAACAAATTCCATAATATAACTACTCCATGAGCCAAACGTTTCTTCCTCTCCATCCCTCCTTATTCAAGTATTAAATATAATCTTGACTAAATGACCATGTTGATTCATAATGAAAAGTTACCTGCATTTAAAATACACAGTCCCTTCGTGGCTCCCATCATGCTTTCCTCTCTCGGGATTGTCCCATTCTACTCCTAACCAGGGTCCTAGCAGAACAAGAAAAACCAAATGAGTAACAGATGATGATACAGACAGATGATGATACAGGCAATGCTCAATTTTTCTGCAAGCAAATACCAATTTGCAGTGGAAACCATATCACGCAGATACCACTTGAGGAGGAGGGAACGGCCGAGTTAGCCTTACACTCAGGACTTCAATCAGCAAATGCCATAGCATGTCTGGGTGAAAAAGCCAACAAAAACCACCACTCCAGAAAACAAGAATGGCTAAAATTTATTGAGCACACTAAACAAGACTGACCCTCGAGGACATTACACTAAGAGAAATAAGCCACCACAAAAGGACAAACACCATATTCCACTTACATGAGATAGGGTAGTTACTACTGAACTGTACATTCAAAACTGGTTCAGATGGTAAATTTTATGTTACGTATATTTTACCACAATTTAAAATGTTAAATTAAAAAGTGGTTAAAATGGCAAACTTTATGTTATGTATGTAGCTACAATAAAACTTTCAAAAAAAAAAAAGCCCAGGCACAGTGGCTCACACCTGTAATCCCAGCACTTTGCAAGGCCAAGTAGGTGGGTCACCTGAGGTCAGGAATTCGAGACTGGCCTGACCAACATGAAGAAACCTCGACTCTACTAAAAATACAAAATTAGCCAGGCGTGGTGACGCATGACAGTAATCCCAGCTACTCTGGAGGCTGAGGCAGGAAAAGCTTGAACCCAGTAGGCAGAGGTTGCAGTGAGCAGAGATCGTGCCACTGCACTCCAGCCTGGGCAACAAGAGCAAAATTCCATCTCAAAAAAAAAAAATTCCAAAAAAGAAGGAAAAATAATGTTTTCCTTCAATTTCAGCAAAGAAAAACCCAATAAAAGTAGTCTTTAAGGAAAAAGAAAACGATCCCAGATAGAAGCCTAAAGATACAGAGGGTGGGGAGATAAAAGGCAAGAAAAGGGTAAATACATGGGTAAAGTTAAATTAATATAGACAATATAAAGTCATAATATCAGTTCTTTGGGTTTAAAATAAACATTGGTTAAAATGTCACACATGAGTTAGGAAGGTGTTAAATGGCGTGTTATAAGGTCTTTCACGGGTCCAAAAGGAGGTATAATTATTAGAATAGATTTCTGTAAACTGCAGATACATATTTTAATCTCTAGACTTACCTCAAAATAATACAAAATTAACTGCTGTGTAAGGAAAAATAAAAAATGAATAACTACTGTGTAAGTTAAAACTCTCTCCAAACCATGTCTTTCCTCTGCTACGCCACTTCTCACACTACAACAATCAACACAGAAGATGACTTCTGTGACCGAATGTGTGGGGGTTTTCCCCACACACCAGTGGATGCCACCTGGGTGTCCACCAATTCAATTCTGACGCTATCTGACTGGACATAGTATCAGACCCCCAGCCACCAGTCTGGGCATCTGGAACTTCTGACCGACCAGCTTCAAACAGCTGGGGTTCCAACCACCCCCTCTTTGTATTTGATTAATTTCCTGGAGTGGCTCACAGAACTCAGGAAAACACTTACCTTTACAGGTTTATTATAAAAAATATTGCAAAGAATCTAGATGAAGAGGTGCGCTAAGGCAAGGTATGGAAGAAGGGCTGTGGAGCTTCCAAGCCCTCCATGGATGCAAGAACCTTCACAGATTCAGCTATCTAGAAGTTCAAAGACATCAGCATTCCTGCCTCTAGTGTAGAGGGGTGAGAGCCTCTCCAGGAGGGACTTATGACCCACAATTGGAATGGTGGAAGACGATTAGAGATCTGCCTTGGGGCAGGAGAATGGAGGGCAGGAAAGAAATCCTGTTTCCTGAGGCCAGACACACCAACATTATAACAAAAGACTGTAACAAGAGGTATGGGAGCTAAGAACCGGGAACCAAGAACAAAAACCAATATATATCATACCACCACAACTACCAAACTAATACAGAAGAAACATAAGATAAAAATAATCATCTCTAGGCTTGGTGGCTCATGCCTGTAATCCCAGCACTTTGGGAGGTGAAGGCAGGTGGATTGCTTGAGCTTAGGAGTTCGAGACCAGCCTAGGCAACATGGCAAAACCCTGTCTCTACTAAAAACACAAAAAAATAGCTGGGCATGGTGATGCATGCCTGTGATCACAGCTACCCAGAAGGCTGGGGCGGGAGGATTGCTCGAGCCTGGGGTATGGAGGTTGCAGTGAGCCAAGGTTGAGGCACTGCACTCCAGCCTGAGTGACAGGGGGAGACTCTGTCTCAAAAAACAAAAAAAGAGAAGAAATAGTGGCTGGGCACCGGAGCTCACGCCTGTGATCCCAGCACTTTGGGAAGCCGAGGCTGGCTGATTGCTTGAGCTCAGGAGTTCGAGATCAGCCTAGGTAACACAGTGAAACCATGTCTCTACAAAAACTACAAAAACAAGCCTGGTGTGGTGGTGCGCACCTGTAGTTCCAGCTACTTGGAAGGCTGAGGTGGGAGGACCACTTCAACCCAGGAGGCTGAAGTTGCAGATAGCACTACTGCACTCCAGCCTGGGCAATGGAGTAAGACACTGTCTCAAAACAAAAAACAAAACAAAACAAAAATAATAATAATAATCATCGTCATCCAATGAAGGGAGAAAAAGAAGAAAAAAAGGAACAGAACATCAGCAAAACAAACAAAAAGTAAGTAGTAAGATGAGAGATATAAACCCAAATTATCAATAATTAAGTAAAACATAAATGGTATAAATGCTCTCATTAAAAGAAAACATTTTCCAGTACCCGGGCACAGCAGCTCACACCTATAGTCCCAGCACTTAGGGAGGCCAAGTCGGGTGGATCACCTGAGGTCAGGAGTTCAAGACCAGCCTGATCAACACGGCCAAACCCTGTCTCTACTAAAAATAGAAAAATTAGCCGGGCATGGTGGCGGGTGCCTGTAATCCCAGCTACTCGGGAGGCTGAGGTAGGAGAACTGCTGGAACCCAGGAGGTGTAGGTGGAACTCACTTGGAACCCAGTGAGCCAAGATCGCGCCATTGTACTCCAGTCTGGGTGACAAGAGCAAAACTCCATCTCAAAAGAAAAAAAAAAGTACAAGTAATGTTATCATCATAGAAACTATCAGAATAGGTTGAACTGATGGATGCTACAAAGAAGAATGCACAAAGTAAGGCCATTCTCTCACACTGTAAAGCACAAGTCATTTTTCAAGCTAAAGCAGACGGAAGGAGCAAAGCTAGCATTCAACTGTGATTAGCTGTAAGTCTGACGAAGAACATCTATGGTTTAGCAAGCTTTTGCCCAGGGGCCAGTACATTAATGACAGAGGAGCAAGTACAGAAACCAGTATGAATGAGAGAGTGGACAGAAGTGGTATAAGGGCAGGCCTACCTACCTCACTAGTCAGATCCCAGGAATGTGTAAGATCCAGATTTTTGCTTTCTACATCCAGGGTGAACAAACCCTGATAGCCTGACTTTAAAACTTCCAAATGCACAAAAGACTGAACCAGACACTAGCACACAGGTTTATTAATTTACAATGATAAATAAAGCTGTCACACAAACCTGATTACTCTGATCGGCCTAATTTGTTTCCTATTTCCATGGACTCAAGCCACATGAAAAGCCATCACAATCAGTCCCAACTTCACTGACATCACAAGAATTAAAAATAATTAATCCAACACAAAATTTCTGCATAGCGAAAGAAACAATCAAAGTGCCAGGCGCAGTGGCTCACGCCTGTAATCCCAGCACTTTGGGAAGCCGAGGTGGGCGGATCACGAGATCAGGAGATCGAGACCATACTGGCTAGCACCACGGTGAAAACCCATCTCCACTAAAAAATACAAAAAATTAGCCGGGCGTGGTGGCGGGCGCCTGTAGTCCCAGCTGCACAGGAGGCTGAAGCAGGACAATGGCGTGAACCCCGGAGGCGGAGCTTGCAGTGAGCCGAGATCGCGCCACTGCACTCCAGCCTGGGCGACAGAGCGAGACTTCGTCTCAAAAAAAAAAAAAAAAAGAGAGAGAGAGATTGAGACCACCCTGGCCAACGCGGTGAAACTCCGTCTCCACTAAAAATACAAAAATTAGCTGTGCGTGGCGGCGCACGCCTGTAGTCCCAGCAACTCCGAAGGCTAAGGCAAAAGAATCCCTTGAGCCGGGGAGGCGGAGGTTGCAGTGAGCCAAGATGGCGACTATTGCACTCCAGCCTGGAGACAGAGCATCTCAAAAGAAAATAAATAAATAAATAATCAATCAACAAAGTGAAGAGACAACTCATAGAATGGGAGAAAATATTTACAAACTACTCATCTAATAAGGGATTAATAACCAGAATATAATAAGGAGCTCAAACAATTCAATAGGAAAAACATCTAATAATCCGATTAAGAAATGGGCAAAAGATCTGAATAGACATTTCTCAAAGGCAGGCATACAAATGGCAAGCAGGTATATGAAAAGGTACTCAACATCATTCATCATCAGAGAAATGCAAATCAAAACTACAATGAGATATCACATCACCCCAGTCAAAAGGGCTTTTATCCAAAAGAGAGGCTATATAACAAATGCTACAGAAAAGGGAACCCTCACACACTGCTGGTGGGAATGTAAATTAGTACAACCACCATGGAGAACAGTTTGGAGATTCCTCAAAAAACTAAAAATAGAACTGCCATATGTTCCAGCAATCCCACTGCTAGTCATATATCCAAAAGAAAGAAAACCAGTATATAGAAGAGACATCTGCACTCCTATGTTTACTGCAGCACTATTCTGAATAGCCAAGGTTTGGAATCAACCTAAGTGTCCATCAACAGATGAATGGATAAAGAAAATAAACACATACACAATAAAATACTATTCAGCCTTAAAAAAGACTGAGATCCTGTCATTTGCAACAACATGGGTGGAACTGGAGGTCATTCTGTTAAGTGAAATAAGCCAAGCACAGAAAGACAAACCTCGCATGTTCTCACTTATCTGCAGGAGCTAAAAAAATGAAACAATTGAACTCATGGAGATAGAGAGTAGAATGGGGCTGGGCAAGGTGGTTCACACCTGTAATCTCAGCACTTTGGGAGGCTGAGGCAGGCAGATCACCTGAGGTCAGGAGTTTAAGAGCAGCCTGGCCAACGTGGCAAATCCCCGTCTCCATTAAAAATACAAAATTTAGGCCGGGCGCGGTGGCTCAAGCCTGTAATCCCAGCACTTTGGGAGGCCGAGACGGGCGGATCACGAGGTCAGGAGATCGAGACCATCCTGGCTAACACGGTGAAACCCCGTCTCTACTAAAAAATACAAAAAACTAGCCGGGCGACGTGGCAGGCGCCTGTAGTCGCAGCTACTCGGGAGGCTGAGGCAGGAGAATGGCGGGAACCTGGGAGGCGGAGCTTGCAGTGAGCTGAGATCTGGCCACTGCACTCCAGCCTGGGCGGCAGAGCGAGACTCCGCCTCAAAAAAAAAAAAAAAAAAAAAAATACAAAATTTAGCCAGATGTGGTGGTACACACCTGTAATCCCAGCTACTTGGGAGGCTGAGGCAGGAGAATCATTTGAACCCAGGAGGCGGAGGTTGCTGTGAGCCAAGATGGCACCACTGCATTCCAAACTGGGCAACAGAGCGACGCTCCATCTTAAAAAAAAAAAAAAAAAAGAAGAAGTAGAATGATGGTTACTAAAGGCTGGGAGGCTGGGCAGGGGAAGGGAGTGGGAATGGTTAATGGGTACAGGAATACAGATAGCATGAATAAGATCTAGTGTTTGATAGCATGACAGGGTGACTACAGTCAACAATAATTTATTGTACATCTTTATATTAAACTAAAAGGGTATAACTGGGCTGTTTGTAACACAAAGACAGAATAAATGGTGATGGATACCTCATTTACCCAGATGTGATTATTATGTATTGTATGCCTGTATCAAAACATCTCATGCACCCTATAAATAAATACACCTGCCAGGCGCGGCGGCTCACGCCTGTAATCCCAGCACTTTGGGAGGCCAAGACGCGCAGATCACCCCAGGTCTCAAGTTTGAGACCAGCCTGATCAACATGGAGAAACCCCATCTCTACTCGAGAAGCTGAGGCAGGAGAATCCCTTGAACCTGAAAGGCAGAGGTTGCAGTGAGCTGAGACTGTGCCACTGCACTCCAGCCTGGGCAACAGGAGCAAAACTCTGCCTCAAAAAATAAAAAATAAAAAATAAATGCACCTACTATGTATCCACAAAAATTAAAAGAATGCAACAATCCAGAAATCATCCTCCTTGGTATTTACCCAAATAAGTTGAAAATGTATGCCCACACAAAAACCTGCACACAAATGTTTAAAGCAACTTTACTCACAATTCCCCAAACTAGAAAACAAAATATCCTCTAGTAGGTGAAGAATAAACCATGGTGCATCCAGACAATGGAACAGTAATCAGCATTACAAATATATAAGCTGGCCTGGAACTGTGGCTCACGCCTGTGATCCCAGCACTTTCGGAGGCCAAGGCAGGAGGATCACTTGAGTCCAGGAGTTCAAGTCCAGTCTGGGCGCCACAGGAAGACCTTGTCTCAACAAAAAATTAGCAAGGTGGCCGGGCGCGGTGGCTCACGCCTGTAATCCCAGCACTTTGGGAGGCCGAGGCGGGCGGATCATAAGGTCAGGAGATCGAGACCATCCTGGCTAACACGGTGAAACCCCGTCTCTACTAAAAATACAAAAAATTAGCCGGGCGTTGCCGGGCACGGTGGCTCAAGCCTGTAATCCCAGCACTTTGGGAGGCCGAGACGGGCGGATCACGAGGTCAGGAGATCGAGACCATCCTGGCTAACACGGTGAAACCCCGTCTCTACTAAAAAATACAAAAAACTAGCCGGGCGAGGTGGCGGGCGCCTGTAGTCCCAGCTACGTGGGAGGCTGAGGCAGGAGAATGGCGTGAACCCAGGAGGCGGAGCTTGCAGTGAGCTGAGATCTGGCCACTGCACTCCAGCCTGGGCGACAGAGCGAGACTCTGTCTCAAAAAAAAAAAAAAAAAAAAATTAGCCGGGCGTGGTGGTGCGCACCTGTACTCCCAGCTACTCAGAGGCTGAGGCAGAAGAATGGCGTGAACGTGGGAGGCGGAGCTTGCAGTGAGCCGAGATCACGCCACTGCACTGCAGCCTGGGCGACAAAGTGAGACTTCGTCTCAAAAAAAAAAAAAAATTAGCAAGGTATGGTGGCTAGTGCCTGTAGTCCCAACTACTCAGGGGACTGAGGTGGGATGATCACCTGGGCCCATAGGTTGAGGCTGCAGTGAGCTATGATCGTGCCACTGCACTCCAGCCTGGGCTACAGAAAAAGACTCTGTCTTAAAAAATAAGGGCTAGATGCAGTGGTTCACACCTGTAATCCCAGCACTTTGGAAGGCCTAGGCAGGCAGATTGCTTGAGCCCAGGAGCCAAAAACCAGTCTGGTAAAATCTGCTCTCTAAAAAATACAAAAAAAATTAGCCAGGCATGGTAGTGCACACCTGTAGTCCCAGCAACTTGGGAGGCTAAAGTGAGAGAATCATTTGAGCCCGGGTGCAGAGGCTATAGTTACAGTGAGCTATGATAGCACTACTGAACTCCAGCCTGGGCAACAGAGTGAGAACCAGTTTCAAAAAAAAAAAAGAAAGAAAGAAAGAAAGAAAAGTAAAAAAAGAAATTTTCAAATGCCTATAATAAAATTCGTTACAAATTTTAAGTAGGGCTGCATCCTAGTAGTAAGTAAGCTACAACATGTACCCTGAAATCACTAAATGAAATAAATAACTTAATTACCTACTTAATTCCACTACAATTTTCACCTAAATACCATGGTGGTGTATGTCAAAGACAGGAACTTTGGTTTGATACAATGTTTAGATGTTCCCCTAGGCAACATTGAGTAAGCTTAGCTGTTTCCTTCATCCATATCATGTCATTACCATATTAAAATACATATATATCTATTTGCTCTACAGGAGGATAAAAGCATGATTCTTCTGAAAGGTGTATACAACTGCTAAAAGAACAGCACTGCTGTAAATACTTTATGAAGAGATTTGCTACCAGACTACCTGTGTCAACTCTATTCTCCAGGTATTATTATTTCAATACAGGAAATGAAAAAAAATTAAAACTCTGGAACAAGAACAGCAATCAAACAACAATAATAAGATATAATCAATAAATACTATTTTTTTTTTTTGAGACGGAGTCTCACTCTGTCACCCAGGCTGGAGTGCAATGATGCAATCTCGGCTCACTGCAACCTCCGCCTCCTGGGTTCAAGCGATTTTCTTGCCTCAGCCTCCCAACTAGCTAGGACTACAGGCACATGCCACCATGCCTGGCTAATTTTTTTGTATTTTTAGTAGAGACAGGGTTTCACTGTGTTAGCCAGGAAGGTCTCGATCTCCTGACCTCATGATCCACCCACCTCGGCCTCCCAAAGTGCTGGGATTACAGGCATGAGCCACCATGCCCAACCATTAAATACTACTTTTTAAAATATCTCTAGCATTAAAACGCAATATATAAATAATGTGAAAAGCCAAAAGTAGGTAAATAAATGCTACAAAAGTCTTTATAAATAAACAACATTTCATTTTGGTGAAAAAGTGTAACCACAGGAAATGGTGGGAAAAAAATTAGATTTTTCTCTATATGGGAAGCTAAGAAACTCATGTCTAAAATTAATCAAGAAAAAAGTTAATGCAGATTTTTTTTTATTAATTTTTTTAGAGACAGCATCTCACTCTGTTGCCCAGGCTGGATTATAGCTCATTGCAGCCGTGAATTTATGGGCTCAAGCAATCCTCCCACCTCAGCCTCCCAGTAGCTGGGACTACAAGCCTGAGTCACCATGCCTGGCAAATAATTTTGTTAAAAGAGACAGCAGATGAAAAGAGCATGTGACTACCTCACCTTAAAATCTTAAAGAACAGACACCACTTTGGTCTAAAGGATTAAACCAAGATGTGAAACAGAATCAAGTTTTTCAATAATCTGGACTTACTGATTTAAAACAATTCTGGGCCAGGTGAGGTGGCTCACGCCTATAATCCCAGCACTTTGGGAGGCTGAGGTGGGCGGATCATCTGACGTCAGGAGTTCGAGACCACCCTGACCAACATGGTGAAACCCTGTCTCTACTAATAATACAAAAATTAGCTGGGCGTGGAGGGGGGTGCCTGTAATCCTAGCTACTCAGGAGGCTAAGGCAGAAGAATCTCTTAAACCTGGGAGGCAGAGGTTGCAGTGAGCCAAGATCCCACCACTGCACTCTAGCCTGGGCGATGAGAGCCAAGACTCCATCTCAAAAAAAAAAAAAAAAAAAAATCTGTTCACCAATTTGACAGTATGAATCCCCACTTTCTTTTTTTTGAAACAGAGACTTGCTCTGTCACCCAGACTGGAGTGCAGTGGCATGATCACAGTTCACTGCAGACTCGACCTCCTGGGCTCAAACAATCCTCCCATTTCAGCTTCCCAAGTAGCTGGGGCTACAGGCACATGCCACCATACCAGGCTGATTGATTGATTAATTGATGCTAGAGACAGGGATCTTGTTATGTTACCCAGGCTGGTCTCAAACTCCTGAGCTCAAGCAATCCTCCCTCTTCAGTCTCCCAAAGTGCTGTGATTACAGGCATGAGCCACCACACCCAGCCTATGAATCACAATTTAAACTGTACAGTTTTGTAAGAAAATCTATTTTTTTTTTAGAATTGCACTGCAAAGTATTTAGGAATGAAATGCTACTCTGTATATAATTTAAAATTCTTAAGCAAAAAATAAGAGATGGGCCGGGCACGGTGGCTTACGTCTGTAATCCCAGCGCTTTGGGAGGGTGAGGTGGGTGGATCACGAGGTCAGGAGTTCGAGACCAGCCTGGCCAACCTGGGGAAACTCCATCTCTACTAAAAATACAAAAATTAGCTGGGCATAGTGGCACATGCCTGTAATCCCAGCTACTTGGGAGGCTGAGGCAGGAGAATCGCTTGAACCAGGGAGGCAGCAGTTGCAGTGAGCAGAGATCATACCACTGCACTCCAGCCTGGATGACAGAATGAAGCGCCATGTCAAAAAACAAAGAAAAAAAAAAGGAAATGAAGCAAATATGGCAACACGTTAACAATTGTTAAATTGACACAATAGGCATATACAGGTGTCCATTATACTATTCTTCCTACTTTCTTTGTCTATACTTTTTTTTTTATTTGAGATGGAGTCTGTCTCTGTGGCCCTGGCTAGGGTGCAGTGGTGCAATCTCGGCTCACTGCAACCTCCACGTCCCAGGTTTAATCAATTATCTTGCCTCAGCCTCCCAAGTAGCTGGGATTACAGGCGCCCACCACCACACCCAGCTAATTTCTTTGTACTTTTAGTAGAGACAGGGTTTTGCCATGTTGCCCAGGCTGGTCTCAAACTCTTGACCAAGTGATCCATCTGCCTCCCAAAGTGTTGGGATTACAGGCATGAGTCACCACGCCTGGCTTATTCTCTTTACTTTCTATACATTTGAAACCTTTTCTTTTTTGTATTTTCTAATAATGATATAAAAAATACTCATATCTTCCTTAAATCTGTTCTACTTGTAGGAATTAATACAACAGATACAGCTCTGTCCATTAAAAAGGCCCAGAAACGAGGACCAACCCAGTAGCATTGAGCACCCCTGCAGCCCATACTGTGGCCCCTGAATATTTGCCAGCAAAAAAAGAAAGAAAACAGCAAGAAATGTAAGATGAACCTTTACATCATAGCTTCCTTATCATATGAGGAAAGCTTTTCCAGCTTCTAGAAGCTTAGAGGCTGTACACTCCTTAGCTCATGACCCTCTCCCATCTTCAAAATCAACAATGGCCAGCTGAAACATTCTCACATCACACTGACACTGCCTCTTCTGCCTCTAGCTTCTAACTCTTTTCTTTTTTTTTTTTTTTTTTGAGACATTTTGCTCTTGACACCCAGGCTGGAGTGCAACGGCACAATCTCAGCTCACTGTAACCTCTGTCTCCCAGGTTCAAGCGATTCTCCTGCCTCAGCCTCCCAAGTAGCTGGGATTACAGGCATGCGCCACCACGTCTGACTAATTTTTGTATTATTAGTAGAGATGGGTTTCACCATGTTGGTCAGGCTGGTCTTGAACTCCCGACCTCAGGTGATCCACCCGCCTCGGCCTCCCAAACTCCTGGGACTATAGGTGTGAGCCACTGCACCTGGCCTAGCTTCTACTTCTAATGATTCTTGTGATTACATTGAGCCCAACTGGATAAACCAGGATACTCTCCCAACCTTAAAATCAGCTGATTAGCAACCTTAATTCCATCTATAATTCTAATTCCCCTTTGCCATGTAACCTAAGAAAATCAGAGGTTCTGGGGATATCTTTGGGAGGCTATTATTCTGCCCACCACAGTGTATCATCTTTATTCCATCTACACTGTTCAAGATATAACACTTTTTAAATCTTTGTATGATGCTATCACAGGAAATCATATCTCCAGTTACAAGAAGCCATTTGCAAAACATTAGTACATACTGCATTTCTTTCTGGTTTTTTGTTTTCGTTTTGTTTTGTTTTATTTTTTGAGACAGTCTTACTCTGTCACCCAGGCTGGAATGGAGTGATGCCATTTCGTCTCACTGCAACTTCCTCCTCCAACGTTCAAGCGATTCTGCTGTCTCAGCCTCCCAAGTAGCTGGGGCTACAGGAGTGCGCCACAACACCCAGCTAATTTTTTTTGTATTTTTAGTAGAGACAGGGTTTCAACATGTTGGTCAGGCTGGTCTCGAACTCTTGACTTCAAGTGATCTACAGCCTTGGCTTCCCAAAGTGCTGGGATTACAGGCATGAGCCACCATGCCCAGCCTGCATTTCTTTTTAAAAGTAATTTTTTTAATGTTTATTTACAACAATAAGCACAATCAACTCATCTAAGTGTTTTAAACATCTGATTTAGTTGTCATAACAGCCCTACAACATCCAGTGAAGTAACTGCAGAAATTATTACTAAATCTGTGTTCGATTTCTCTGCATCTTAGTACCAATCCCAAAAGATGACCTCTAAAAGAAACGCGAGCCGGGTGCGGTGGCTCACACCTGTAATCCCAGCATTTTGGGAGGCCGAGACGGGTGGATTATAAGGTCAGGTGTTTGAAACCAGCCTGGCCAACATGGTGAAACCCTGTCTCTACTAAAAAAAACATGCAAAAATAGTTGTGTATGGTGGCAGGTGCCTGTAGTCCCAGTTACTCGGGAGACTGGGGCAGGAGAATCGCTTGAACTCAGGAGGCAGAGGTTACAGTGAGCTGAGATAGTGCCATTGCACTCTAGCCTGGGCAATAAGAACGAAACTCCACCTCAAAAAAAAAAAAAAAAAAAATGCTTACATTTACAGTAGCTCCCTCTCTGCAAAATTACAATTTTCAAGGGGGAGAAAAGCACTTACCTGATAAAACATGCATGGAGAAAGTGTCACATTCACAGGCAATTGAATAAATAAAAATCAAATAATATGTACCACTTCATATTTGCTAAACTATCATTAAAAAACTTTTATCTATATTACTGTACTAGTGATATGCCACCCTGTCTTCAAGAATTGGGACTTCTCTCCCAAGAGCTGGAAGAACGGTTTTTGGCAGATAGCCCTCAACTGTCTGCCTTCTTATGGAATTGTCTACTGTAGAAAGCATCTTGCCCAAGGGCACACCCCCTTCTTAGGGTCAACAGAACCCAGTGACAGGTCATCACAAACGTGTAATGATCCAGCCCCTCATCTCAACTAGAAAAGACTCTGAAAGGCCATTGTATCTTCAGAGCACCCAAAGGGGACAGCTGAAATATTTGTTGAGGCTGCACCATAGCCCAGCTTAGCCCTCTGCCCAACCTTGCTTACTCTCTTTCCTCTTTCATGAGTACTGGTCCCAAAGTACTTGCTAATAAACTTTCTGAACACTAAACTTCCTAAGTGTAAATCTCTAGCTCAGTCTGCTTCCCAGAGAATGTGAACATTGGAAATTTCCAAGTACTGGACATTGATTGACTTGCAGACAACAATTTGGCAACATATATCAAGAACCTGAGAATATTCACATTCTTTAGAAGTAACAGAGTAGGGCCAGGTGCAGTGGCTCATGCCTGTAATCCCAGCACTTTGGGAGGCTGGGGCAAACAGATCACCTAAGGTTAGGAGTTTGAGACGAGCCTGGCCAACATGGTGAAACCCTGCCTCTACTAAAAATACAAAAATTAGCTGGGTATGGTGGCGGGTGCCTATAATCCCAGCTACTCGGGAGGCTGAGGCAGGAGAATCACTTGAACCTGGGAGGCAGAGGTTGCAGTGAGCCGAGATCATGCCATTGCACTCCAGCTTGGGCGACAAGAGTGAGACTCCATCTCAAAAAAAAAAAAAAAAAAAAAAAAGTAACAGAGTAGAAAGGGCATGGGCAATGAAGGATAGATTCAAATCCCAGCTCTGCTACATAAAAGTTTTGAGACCTGAGACTTGGTCTTCTTGTCTATAAACATGGCAATCATAGCATCTATATTTTAAAGTTGTTATTATAATATTCAAAGTTGAGAGTATGCTTTCAAGTGTCTGGTATACAGTAATTATTCATTAAACATTACTTTCTCTTCCCATTTACAAATAATAATACCAGGAAAGAAAAAACCCTAGCCGGATTAAGTATGTTAAAGACTTCCACAGCCTCCATGAAGGCGGAGACCACATGTATCTTGTTTAGTAGTTTTCACCAAACCTTATTGTACATCAGAATCCCCTGGAGTAGCCATTTGTATTCCTTTACTTTCCTATTAAACTTGTTTTCACTTTACGGACTCACCCTGAATTCTTTCTTGCACGAGATTCAAGAACCCTCTCTCGGGGTCGGGATTGAGACCCCTTTCCTATAACATCTTTCTGGGGACCACTGAAGGGACTATAGTGTGCAAACCCCTGACCCCAAGGCTAACTCTGGGTAAGTGGTAGGGTCCAGTAACATCTTTCTAGTGAACCACAGAAGGGACAATACTGAAGAAACCCCCTGACCCAAAGGAAACAGACTGCAGCACTGACCGGCTGACTTGGGAATCAAGGAAACTCTTCTTTTGAGCTATTTCCAGCTTTCAACAATTCAGTAGGCTGGGCATGGTGGCTCATGCCTGTAATCTCAACACTTTGGGAGGCCAAGGCAGGCAGAGCACCTGAGGTCAGGAGTTCGAGACCAGCCTAGACAACATGGTGAAACTCAGTCTCTACGAAAAATACAAAAATTAGCCAGGCATAGTGACAGGCACCCAACTACTCCGGAGGCTGAGGCTGGAGAATTGCTTGAACTCAGGAGGCGAAGGTTGCAGTGAGTCAAGATCATGCCACTGTACTCCAGCCTGGGTGACAAGGGCAAAACTCCTTCTCAAAAAAAAATAAAAATAAAAATTGAGTGAAGTATATTCCTGTAAAGTAAATTTGGAGCATATTTGTTTCCTCTATCTGATTCCTCCAGAATTTGCAAACTATTTTTAAGTATTCTTAATTTATGACCATATAGTTATTTGCATAAGTGCAGTAAGAATCTCCCCCCCCCCCCCCTTTTTTTTTAGATGGAGTCCTGCTCCAGGCTAGAGTGCAGTGGCACGATCTCGGCTCACTACAACCTCCGCCTCCCAGGTTCAAGAAATTCACCTACCTCAGCCTCCCAAGTAGCTGGGACTACAGGCATGTATCACCACACCCGTATAATTGTTTGTATTTTCAGTAGAGACAGGGTTTCACCATGTTGGCAGGCTGGTCTCAAACCCCTGACCTCGGGTGATCCACCTGCCTCGGCCTCCCAAAGTGCTGGGATTACAGGCATGAGCCACCGCACCTGGCCAATAATCTGTTTTCTTTCTGGAAAAACTGGTTATATTACCAAGGCTTTAACTGGAATGGCATGCTTTCCTTTAAGGAAACAAACTTGACTTGTAAAGCCAATAAAAGCCACTTGGGAAAACATCTCAAACCTTGCCTCCACAGTCTCTATACAGGCTTCCTGACCTGGGGGAAGTAAAAAATGTCGCTTTCTCACAGGCCCAGGAGCCCACATTTATCTTGGGAGCCCAAGAGGAGAGGAATTGACTCAACTCATAGATATTTGATGGTACAAACCCATGCTGGGCTCAGCTTTAAAAAAGTCTTATCTGAGGTTCTTTCTACGGGACAGAGTTCCATCAAAGCCAATTTATTTTTATTTTTTTTTTTTTTTTGAGGCGGAGTCTCGCTCTGTCGCCCAGGCTGGAGTGCAGTGGCCGGATCTCGGCTCACTGCAAGCTCCGCCTCCCGGGTTCACGCCATTCTCCTGCCTCAGCCTCCCGAGTAGCTGGGACTACAGGCGCCCGCCACCTCGCCCGGCTAGTTTTTTGTATTTTTAGTAGAGACGGGGTTTCACCATGTTAGCCAGGATGGTCTCGATCTCCTGACCTCGTGATCCGCCCGTCTCGGCCTCCCAAAGTGCTGGGATTACAGGCTTGAGCCACCGCGCCCGGCCCAAAGCCAATTTAAAAACAGCTTACATGAAAAATAATTATTCTTGCTGCACTTTATACAAATAATCAGGTCAACTATAATAAAGCAAATCAGTCTTATCATGATTTGTCTTTAGTAAAAATTGGAAACTAGAGAGAAAAATTATCTTTCAAGAACTATGGAGCATTTGTTATTAGATTCTAGTCTCATGAGTTGTTTTTAAGTTTGCTTATTCAACTTAGGCTAACCCTGCTTATTCCTATGAATCAACTGGTGATCTCTGGCTGCAGCTCAGAAGAAACAAGAGGGATGGGTAAAGTAAAAATATGGATAAATATTCTAATCCTGGGCACACTGCAATCAGCTAGTAAACCCATATCAGCTTGGTTCCAGCAGTTGCCCAGTTCATAGAAAGCCTTCTTATTGGCCGGGTGCAGTGGCTCACACCTGTAATCCCAGCACTTCGGGAGGCCGAGGTGGGCAATTTACCTGAGGTCAGGAGTTCGAGACCAGCCTGACCAACATGGAGAAACCCTGTCTCCACTAAAAATTCAAAATTAGCTGGGTGTGGTGGCACATGCCTGTAATCCCAGCTACTTGGGAGACTGAGGCAGGAGAATCGCTTGAACCCAGGAGGCGGAGGTTGTGGTGAGCCAACATCGCGCCACTGCACTCCAGCCTGAACAACAAGAGCGAAACTCCATCTCAAAATACACAGAAAACTCAAATTTTTGTGGACTAAGACTTATGAGTAAGTCTACTACGTTATTATTTACTCTAAAAACTAGAAACTAACATCCAAAAATGAGAAACAATTAAACAAACTATATACTATACTAAATGTAATCATTAAGAAATATGCAAAATAAAAAAAGAAATATGCAAAATAATGCTGTAGAAACATAGGTAAATTTATACAAAAAATAAGTTTAAAAAAAGGTAACAAAAAATTGCAATGTGTATCAATTTAAACTATATTAGATACCTACACACATGTATTAATGACAAAAGAAATTTCAAAAAAATTACTTGAGGTTTATGAGGTTTCAAGACTTTTAGCTGTTTATAATAGTTTCCTCAGAAAATAATTTAAGGTTGATTTTATATAAGATAGCAACACTAAATAATTAAATGGCATATAATTAAACAAAATCATAGATACCACAGGCTACTGTCACTCAAATAAAACTGGATACGGGAAGCATCTATAAATTAGGTGTTAATTTCGTCAAAATTTGTGGTATAAAGCGCCATTGAGAAGCTTACACAGAAATAGCTGCAAAATACACACACGCACACACACACACACACACACACAGACACACAATAATTACTTACCTGCCAGGGGAGGGACGACACCAGCAAAACGTACTGTTGCATTTTCTCCATTAACTTCAACTCTTCGACCAATGACATCCGGTGTCAAAGTGTCACTCATTATAATATATCCAGAATCCAAAATATGAGATCTAGGAAGAAAAATACAACACTGATAAGAACTTAATACAATTCCTTTAAAGGAATTTTGTTTGTTTGTTTTTTTGAGGCACAGTCTCACTCTGTCACCCAGGCTGGAGTACAGTAGCGCAATCTCGGCTCACTGCAACCTCCACCTCCCTGGTTCAAGCAACTCCCCTGCCTCAGCCTCCCAAGTAGCTAGGATTACAGAACCCGGCACCATGTGTGTTTAATTGTTTTGTATTTTTAGTAGAGATGGGGTTTCACCATGTACAGGCGTGAGCCACTGCGCCTGGCCTAGAATTGTGTTTTTAGGAGTTGTCAGCACAGAGTTTATAACTGATAGCATGAAAGTAGATGAGAATGAAAGGGTATCAACTAGAAAGAAAAGGGTATCAGCTAGAAAGAACAGGGGATCAATGACAGAATCCTGCAAAAACATAATAGTTAAGAAAGAAGAAAGAAATCCCTAAGAAGTCGGAGAAAGAAAAAACAGAAAAGAAAGAAGAAGAGCAGCTACCTGATGCCTTGGAATCCAAGGGACAGAGTTTAAAGCAGGAATAATCAAACAACAGTATCAGATGTTGCAGAGAGAGCCTGTCAGACTAGGGCTTAAAAATCTGTGTTCCTTTTGCAAGAACAAATATGGTTAATTTCCATACCTTCATCTTTGTCTAAATAAAACTCACTTTCTTTTTTGCTTTTTTTTTTTCTTGAGACAGAGTCTCGCTCTGTCGCCCAGGCTGGAATGCAGTGGCACGACCTCTGCTTGCTGGGTTCAAGCAATTCTCCTGCCTCAGCCTCCCAAGTAACTGGGATTACAGGCACACGCCACCACGCACACGCCACCACACCCAGCTAATTTTTGTATTTTTAGTAGAGACGGTGTTTCACCATGTTGGCCAGGCTGGTCTCGAACTCCTGACCTCAAGTGATCCACCCGCCTCAGTCTCCCAAAATGCTGGAATTACAGGCATCAACCACCATGACCGGCCCAAATAAAACTCACTTTCTATTTTAAAAAGCTAGCAGTGTTGGCTGGGCATGGTTGTTCACGCCTGTAATCTCAGCGCTTTGGGAGGCCAAGGCAGGCAGATCATCTGAGGTCAGGAATTCGAGACCAGACTGGGCAACATAGTGAAACTTATCTCTACCAAAAAAAAAAAATACAAAAAAAAGGGCACGTGTGTAGTCCCAGCTACTTGGGAAGCTGAAATGGGAGGATCATGTGAGCCCAGAAGA